>NC_137681.1:11251166-11253666 GCF_963989245.1 Nansenia antarctica | reverse complement strand
TATTTTTTGGCAATAAAACAACTTTCTTAGTAAGGGACATTTCTTGTTGAAAGTGAGGTCTCATTTCTTGTTGTATTGAAAGGTCTTGAATAGCTCTTCTTTGGGAATTTGGGCAAAAGTAAAGGTTTTATGTTCAAACACATACAATGCACATACTTTAAATCTATCTCCCCTGGCACAGTACAGTTCATTTAAGATGATTTAATAGCACCTCCACCCATATCTACGTTACCTAACTCTGTCAGGTGTGTGTGTGGTGCATTGCTGTGCTGTTGAGATGACAGACACACAGGATGTTGTCATTGATTCAGCTGAGAGACACACAGAACGAGATCATCTTGACTTGAACCCTCTTAGTGTTTAGCTGTAATCTAGACTCTTTGGTCGTACTTTGCAATAAGTACAGTATGTACTCAGAAAACGCCAACCTGTCGAGGCTAACATGACAGCTTGACTAAGATCCACACAGAATCCAGGGCACCGTGACTCTACTGTGAATTCTCGGTTTAAGAGATGGTAATTTTCCACTCAATTATACACATTACAGAACGTCTATGTTTTGAGCCACCTAAAGTTCTATTGTGTCTGCCTTTGTTTCAGTTGTCTCAGGCAGAGAAAAGGTGCACATTGTTCCCAACAAAATACCTTTCAAACGCAACTAGTGGTCCATAATCAATGTATGATCTGTTCAGTTCAGTGACTGTTATCTAGAGCAAATTTGACAGATTAAACCCGAGAGAAAATGTCAGATTTAATGTCTATTGATTCAGTGAACAGATGGCAGATTATTCTTATTTCTGAGATTAAGATTTCTGAATTAAGATGGCATTTCATAATTCTGTGGTTGGATTACAAGAGACACTTGCTCTCTATGTCCTCATCTGTCTGTGAGAGCAGGTTCAGTGTCAGGGTCACAGCCATGTCTTCGACATCAGCTGATTTTAAAGTGTCAGGCTACACACAACCTCCATATACAGTATACTGTCAACAGGGGAGGCTGGCGGAGGTAGAAATCGGAGGACGGTCTCATCATTGTCTTACATGGAATGGAACGAGGAATGGCATCAAACTCATGTTTCACACTATTCCTCATTCCATTCCATTCCATGCATTACAATGAGCCCGTCCTCCGATTCCTCCCTGCCTCCCCTGATAAAGACTAGTAATACTGTAGCTCTCTCTCTCTCTCTCTGACAAGGACAAATTACTACTTTGTCATAGTATAATAATATACCTGAACAGGAGGCATTTCGGTCTGTTGCTCATCATCAGCTCCAGTATTAATGTCCTGTACATGACTAGTGAAGGCATCCCTTTTGTGTCTGGAACCAGGACATGTGACTGCTTTCTCACACAGCAACCAATACACCTGTACTGTAGCAGAGGCATTTCGATTTGTCACACCATATGGAGGAACTATGTTTTACAAGGTATGCCATTACATACGGTAACCGCGGTCCTATCCCAACCAACCTGCTCTCCGACCATGCTCTCCAATACAAGAAGGAAAAGCGTTTGATAAAGAGTGTGAGGGTGAAAGTTGACCGTATAAAGTTCATTTCTTACCTTAGACAGTATTGTGTATATCCACCTTGGTCTTCCACTCTACAGCAGAGCAACAGAATCCTGTCTCAGTTTCCCCCGGCTAGGCAGACAGACAGGAGCATCGTCCGTGTGTGTGTGTGTGTGTGTGTGTGTGTGTGTGTGTGTGTGTGTGTGTCTGTGAGAGCCCCCCACAGCTGGTGTCTCTGTGCTACAGACAGAAAGCGACTGTACCTAGGGATAAAACCACTCCATCCTCTTCAGCCACAAACACAGAAACCCTGTGAACCTCTTCATCCTTGTTTTGTTTTTTTATCTCTTTAACATTCTCTCCTTTTTATTCCTCCTTTGAGAGGTCAGGGAGCTCCTCCAACATACATGTACAGGTACATCACACATATAAGAAATATACTTGCTGTCAATTTGTACCCCGCTGTCAACAAAAAAAAGGACGAAAGAAATTTCTTTCTTTCTTTCTTTGACTCAGCCTCTCCTCCTCTGTCCGTCCTCAACAGTTGGAAGTGAAAAAGAGATCAGAGAATTTCCCAAGGTGTAGAGACGTGTTGTATGTCCATCTTCTGAACTCCATCCTCACTTCTTCTGTTCATCTTTAGTCACATGAAGAACAAGTCCATTCATTGGTCACATTTCCCATAAACTGGAGAATTACCTCCGCTTATTAACTCAACAGCCCTCTCTATCAATCTTTGCAATCTGATCTAGTTTCTGCTGCAGTTTTCTCTCTCTCTCTCTCTCTCACTCTTTCTCTCTCTCTCTCTCTCTCTCTCTCTCTCTCGCTCTCTCTCGGTCTCTCTCTCTCTCCCTCCCTATCTTTCTTGCTCACTCACTCTCTCCCTCCCTCCCTGCCTTTCTCCAACTCCCTCTCTCTCATTGTGTCACAGACGCTGCCATTTGCAGCCACCGTGGGCTCGCAACCTCCCTCTCTTTCCCCTCCCTC
>NC_137681.1:11246166-11248666 GCF_963989245.1 Nansenia antarctica | reverse complement strand
GAGAGAGAAGGTGATGGAGAGGGAGATGGATAGAGAAGAAAGAGAGAGAGAGAGAGAGAGAGAGAGAGAGAGAGAGAGAGAGCTACCAGCTGTACTCAGTAAGGCCGTAATCACCAGGAGTGTCCTGTGAATAAACTCAAACGTGACGATCGTAACAATGATGGCAGTGATTGTGACATGATGTCACTCTTCCCATTGGCCGATTCATATTCATTGTTTCAAAACTGTGTGTCCTGTCAGCAACAGGCTTATTGATGTGTGATGACTGATGGTTCAATCCCACTTCAGCTTCATTCGGGCCCTTTTGACACACTCAGTGGATTTTGTTTAGGAGATAATGCCAGCTTTAGTCCTTTTATGCATAATTGAGTCGAGCCTCGCCTGGGGAGAGTTAATGTCTATCCATCCTGTGGTGCGGGAGGTGGGCTTGTCTCCTGGGGTAAATTGGCAGGTACAGAGACGCATCAGCATATCGAATGCGTTATGATTGACATTTCTTATGATTCAATAACAACTTAAGAGCATAACAGTATGCCTCAGCACTACTGTGTCCCGAGGGGTGTCCATCCACGCCAAGGTGAGGAATCTCTCCTAAATAGATCAAAGTCTCTGAGAGGCCACTGAGAGGACAGATTAGCCGTAGCAACCAGAAATCCCTCGCTCTTTGAACCAATAGGGTTATCCATACTCACCCACCCGCACGCACGCACACACACACACACTCTCACACACACACACACACACACACACCTCTCTCACTTTCTTTCTCTTGGCAGCACTTCTGCTGAACGTGTAGCATACCTCTCTCTGCCCCCTCACCTCCCCTCCCACCTACAGTACTGCCGGTGGTGGTGGCGAAGCAGGGATGAAGACGAAGAGGTGGTAGAAAATAACAGATTGTCTCCTCTCTTCCTATACAGATAGAACAGCTCTATTGTGTGAAAACCCAGGAGATCTCTGAACCCTTCCCCTTCTCCTCCTCCCCCCCCCCCCCCCTTCTCCCCTCCTCTCCTCCACCCTCTCCTCCCCTCCTCCTCTCCTCCACCCTCTCCTCCTCCCCTCCTCTCCTCCACCCTCTCCTCCTCTCCTCCTCTCCTCCACCCTCTCCTGCTTCTTCTCTTTCGCGGGCCTGTGCTGTCACTGAGCACCCCAATTACATTACTCCCTGTGCCTTTTCTCTGCCTCTGCCTCCCTCTCTCCTCTGTCTGACAAGTCTATTTCAGGCTTGGGGGCCATACCTACAGTACTCACTTAATTTTCATTTTTTCGTTCATACACACACACACACACACACACACACACACACACAATCTCTCTCGGTCATTTGCTCTACTCCAGAAAGTGGATAATGATGGAGGTTTGATCTGATGGTCATTTATCTGATATAACTAGCCCCCTCACACACACACACACACACACACACACACACACACTTCACTTACGCCCTTCACTTACACGTGCAACTGATATCAACTGTCCCTCTTACGTATAACTTATCCCCCAGCCAATTCTGAATTAAGTCTAAAAGATATCATCTTGCTTCGTCGACTCCATTAACACTGATCCCTGGCCTGCTCAGGTCAGACACAGACCGTCTCTCCCATCACCAGAGAGCTCTTACTCTTCATTATGACATGGGGATCTATATGACAGCTCCTGGCAGTAACACGGTTTCTCAATGTAAGAGCTAAAAATAGCCCATTTCTGTCTGTAAATCAATACTTGAATAATAGCAGAGGTGTGTGTGTGTGTGTGTGTGTGTGTGTGTGTGTGTGTGTGTATGCGTGTGTGTGTGTGTGTGTGTGTGTGTGTGTGTGTGTGTGTGTGTGTGTGCGTGTGTGCGTGCGTGTGCGTGTGTGTGTGTGGGTGTGTGTCTGTGCGTGTGTGTGTGTGTGTGTGTGTGTGTGTGTGTGTGTGTGTGTAGCTCTCTTAACAACAGTTATAAATGAGCATTGATCTTGACTAAATGTGTTACTGCATGAAAAGAAACAGCAAAGTCAATTGATTGGATTTTTTGTAACATCCAATATGGTGCAGGAATGTCTTCATTGATTTACTGTAGAAAAACTAAAAAAGTCAATGGTTAAAGGGTTAATTGTGCCTCAAAGGAGAGCAGACTACAGCATGGACTGAGAACACTGGACTAATTATGGACTTAGTTCTGTATTTCTGATATTGATTGGCTGAATTCTCCACTTTAGTTAAAACTGCCTCTCTACATCGACACTACCTATGGTGCTGTGTACTATAGCCTCATTAAGCAAAGGATTGGGTAACACTTTATAACAACCTTAATTTATAAATCATTTGTATATTGATCATTCATGAATGGTTTATGTTAATAAAACATTTTATAAAGCGTTATACATACAGGTAAAGGCTCAATAGTTCATAGTTCATTATAAAAGTTGTTTACTTTTAGTATCTAGTGTGGGGGTCATGTGGGGTCGCGACCCCCATCCGTGCTTCCGTGCTCCGGTGTTGCATAACGACATCACTT
>NC_137681.1:11206166-11233666 GCF_963989245.1 Nansenia antarctica | reverse complement strand
AAAGACAGACTGTCAATCTGGTTTGACAGACAGACATGCAGGACTCCAGATGACGTCTGTCATTGTCTAATGTCTATCTATCTATCTAAATCGCTCTCTCTCTCTCCCCATCTCTCTCTCCCCATCTCTCTCTCCCTCCCTCTCTCTCCCTCCCTCTTCTGAAGTGTAATTGGAGATGATCAGTCGGCGTGGTGGGACTTCGGGTCTAACTACATACACAATGTACACACTGTAAGACTAGGGCAATTAGGACTTCAAAGGACAGAGAGGACATCTCCACGTGCCGCGGGGGAGACTGGTGGAGGTAGAAATCATAGGACAGGCTCGTGGTAATGCATGGGACGGATGAGGAATGGTATCAAACATGTGAATGATACCATTACTGATTCCATTCCATGCATTACAATGAGCCTGTCCTCTGATATCTTACCTCATTCAAAAGTCCTCTAGTATTCTATACTGGATGTTTTGTTCAGACATTCCCCCCAAAAAATGGATTCTGGGAGGCAGAATGTAGAGCAGCCTAATAGGCCTGTTGCATGTTTATGGTAGGGCACCTTGTCTGTGACGGTGCCTGGTACATGCAACCGTAACCTACTTACATGAAGTTGTAGCAGAAGTTGAAAAAGTTCCCATTTTCTCTATTTACTGAACATAGAGCGAGTGTCACTATTCTGTGCGTCTATCAGTCAATCAACTATATGGTGGAGGTAGAAATTCGGAGGACGGGGCTCATTGTAACGGAGGGAACGGAATGAGGAATCCATTCACAATCGACTAATTCCTCACTCTGTTCCATGCATTACAATGAGCCCGTCCTCATATCTCTGCCTCCAAGCGACCATGTTGTTGTGAGTAAAGATGATCTCTGATGCTATGAAGCTTTCAGGGAACTCACACCTCTGCATTCCATGCATTTACAATCAGGGTGTCCTCCGATTTCAGACATTGCTTCTTCTGTTGTTCTACAGAGCAGAATGTGTTTGTTCCTGCAGTCCCCGGAGGAGAGTTAAAGTGCTCAGAGCTTTTACCCACATCAGCGCTTCTGTGTGCGTCCGTCCATCGCTTGCAGAACGCCAGGAAGTCACTGAGTTGCTGTTTGAGAAGTGAGAGTCCCAAAGTACCAAGGGGGACTGTCAATATTTTATTTTTGCAGGGTCATCGCAGTCCATCCTGTCCAGTCATTCTTACGCAGCAGTGAGTCAAATCCCGGTCAATCATTTTGAAGAGGCTGACTGATGTATTTGTAGTATACTACATACAAGTGCTTTTCAACAAGAACAATACTAAACTATATAAACAATAAATACAATACAAACAATATGAACTACCACCGAACCATAGACCCCCAAAAAGCAAGTGAAGCAATACACATGAGGCAACATAATTCTGTATACACCGAACCCCTGAACCTTCATCATCATCGTTATTATCATCAGCATCATCATAACCATCATCATCATCCAAAACCTTATGCTTTTTTAACCCCAATTCCTTTTTTCAGTTTTGAGGGGAAGGGGTTTGGAAAGATCTCAGCCTTTACATCTTCTCACAAATCAGTTTGACATGTGACTAACAAATCCATTTAACTTAGTTGAATCTAATTCCAAAAGGACCACAAGTTAGTAATTATCAGGGGAGACTGAGTTAGTTAGCATCAGGGGAGACTGAGTTAGTTAGTATCAGGGGAGACTGAGTTAGTTAGTATCAGGGGCAGACTGAGTTAGTTAGTATCAGGGGCAGACTGAGTTAGTTAGTATCAGGGGAGACTGAGTTAGTTAGTATCAGGGGAGACTGAGTTAGTTAGTATCAGGGGAGACTGAGTTAGTTAGTATCAGGGGAGACTGAGTTAGTTAGTATCAGGGGAGACTGAGTTAGTTAGTATCAGGGGAGACTGAGTTAGTTAGTATCAGGGGAGACTGAGTTAGTTAGTATCAGGGGAGACTGAGTTAGTTAGTATCAGAGGAGACTGAGTTAGTTAGTATCAGGGGAGACTGAGTTAGTTAGTATCAGGGGAGACTGAGTTAGTTAGTATCAGGGGAGACTGAGTTAGTTAGTATCAGGGGAGACTGAGTTAGTTAGTATCAGGGGAGACTGAGTTAGTTAGTATCAGGGGAGACTGAGTTAGTTAGTATCAGAGGAGACTGAGTTAGTTAGTATCAGGGGAGACTGAGTTAGTTAGTATCAGAGGAGACTGAGTTAGTTAGTATCAGGGGAGACTGCGAGAGGTAGAAATCAGAGGACGGGCTCATTGTAATGTTATCATTTATTTCGATGTCTACCTCTAGCAGTCTCCCCTGGTTAGCGTCATGCTGAATCTCTAGATATGTGATGCCAGTGAGGTTATGAAAGAACAGCCTCTGATCAACCTCAGACTCAGTTATCATGGACAGCATCTCTATTTGAAGTGTTACATTTGCTGTTATTATAGCTGTGGTATATATAGCTACCTGCATGATGTGCAGAGCAACAGGATGTCTATGGGTGTGAAGATGTATACATGGTGTCCATGGGAAAGATATACAGCAGTATGAGTTGCCAGCCACGACCTCTTCCTCCTTCTCCTCCTCCTCTTATCCTCCTTTCCTCTCCACCCCCTTCTCTCCCCTCCCGAGAGGAGATGAGATTCCTCTCCCTACTCCCCTTTCCTCCCCACTCTCCTCTCCCCTTCCTCCTCCTCCTATCCTCTCAAGCCATTGTCCTCTCTTCTCCTCCTTCCCCCTCTCCTCCTCTCAAGCCAGTGTCCTCTCCTCCTCCTCTTCCCCCTCTCCTACTCTCCTCTCCAGCCAGCATCCTCTCTTCTCCTCCTCCTCCCCCTCTCTTCCTCTCCTCTCCAGCCAGTGTCCTCTCCTCTCCCCCCTCTCCTCCTCTACTCTACAGCTAATGTCCTCTCCTCTCCCCTCCTCTCCTCTCCTCTCCTCTCCTCTCCTCTCCTCTCCTCTCCTCTCCTCTCCTCTCCTCTGCTCTCCTCTCCTCTCCTCTCCTCTCCTCTCCTCTCCCTCTCCTCCTCTCCTTTCCTCTCCTTCCCCTCTCCTCTCCTATCCAGCCAGTGTCCTTTCCTCTCCTATCAAGCTGTGTAATCTAGTTACCTCACTAATTATGCGCTAGAGATATCTTTAGAAACTAGGTCGGCATGGCAATGCCATTCTCATGACCCGTAGAGATACAGACCGACTGGAATGGTGTGTGTGTGTGTGTGTGTGTGTGTGTGTGTGTGTGTGTGTGTGTGTGTGTGTGTGTGCGTGTGTGTGTGTGTGTGTGTGTGTGTGTGTGTGTGTGTGTGTGTGTGTGTGTGTGTGGGGGGGGCCTATACAGTAGCTGCTAACATAGTAGTTCATCTAAGTCCAGCCACATTGTACTTACTACTGCTAGACAGAATTAAGCAATCAGACACTCTACTGTGTTTTTACTGCACTGCACACTGTACAGACAGTCAAAGTAGGATAATACTAACTATCTGTCTATGACATTTACATTGACATGTTTGGCATTTCGTAGACATATAGTTCCAAAGCGACTTACAAGTACATTTTGTCTGAGTAAGTGAATCATCTATACATCTATGCATCAGCTAATGGGGGGGGGTCCTATACATCAGTCATCATAAGAAAAAGTAATGTATGCTAGAGCCAGGGGCCATTAGCAGTCATAAAGCTAGAAGAAGGAAGAATTAAGACTGTGGGATATGACGTCAATAGGAAAAATGCTTGGCGACGCTACCAGAGACCATTTCAGAGCAGGGACGATCAAGAAATGAGAGGAGATGATCTTCTCTGACACACTCGTCGTGACGGCCTGTCGTGGAACAAGCCTACCATTGTTCATATCTTGGTCATTTTCGAGAGTCTACCTTAAATTAACTGTAATGCTTCATAGGAGCTCTTGACAATGATTAATAACTCATAAGATTAAAAATAAATAAAAAGCACATTTCTTATGATCATCAGCGTACAATAATTCTGATGGTGCCTTCTGAGCTGGCAGATTTTCATCTGTAGTTTCTGCAGCAACTAGATGGCTGATGACTATTCATCATCTGGAGTGTTCATTTTAACAGGCTCCTCTTAAGGCTGTATAATCATACGCACACACACACACATGCAGGCATGCACGCTCACACACACACGCACACGCACGCACACACACGTGAGCGCATGCACACACACATGCATGCACGCACACACACACACACACACACACAGTGAAGATGTAAATGCTACTATCCTGCGGATGAGACGTTAAAACCAAGGTCCCGACTCCAGAGCCATTAAAGATCTATGGCACTTATCGTAAGAATAGACGTGTTAACACCACCGTCCTGGCTAAACTCCCAACCTGGCCCTCATACACAGACGTGGCTATGGCTCCCCGCCCCCCTCCCCCTGCCCAGCTGTACCCCTTTTCTGGCATTTAGAATAAAGTGCTCCACAGGTTGAGAGGTTTTTAGTCACCACGCTTTTTTAATGTTTTTTTATTTATAGACGGGGTAATGACTGTGATTGTGATGGAGAGTAGCATCATCAACGTCAGAGTGGATGGCTAGATGGATAGAGACAGACAGTGTCCAGAATGTTAATCAGGCCAGCATTGAAAATACTGATTAGCAATCTATCAATGAATAGGCTGTCTATGGGAGGGAGGGAGGGAGGGAAGACTTTTGTTGGAAGTGATGACTAATGAATCAACTCCGTTAAACACTTCCTCCACACTCCTCGGCGTGCTGTGAACAACAGGAGAGGGATAAAGGCAAGCAGGACGTTGGGTCACATGGTTACTGGAGTACGACACACGTGTTGGATACCGTCCCTCACTACAGTTAACATTTTTACATTCGAACCATTTCGCAGACGCTCGTATACAAAGCGACTTACAATGAGAGATTACAGGCACAGGGACAGGGGAGTACGTTAAGATGAAGTGCCTTACTCGAGGGCACACTAGTGGTGGTGTTCCCAGGTGGAATTTGAAGAAGAAAAGAAAAAAAGGTTCTCCAGTACCTAGACCCTTTTCGGTTCTCCTGTCCTCTAGTCTAGGTAATACCAGTGTGTTGTATCTGTGTCATGGTTCTCTGAGGGAGACTCCTGCTCCTGTTTCACGTCTCCGACCACAGGCGAGAGTCACTGGTCACCTGAGCCCGAGGGCAGGGCACTGCTGCCACCTGGGAAGACTCGGTGTCCACGTCAATCTGTCACTTTCTCTACACCGTAACACGGGCTGGGCTGGGCAGCGCCAGGCTAAAGGGTGGCTGAGATAAGAGTCTTATCAGACATTGGAAAGCTATCGGCGTACAAACCAGAAATAACTGTCGTCGCCTTTAGATGACTGAATAAGAAACTGGATCCGTGGATTTTTACAGGTGGATTTTTTGATCAATGGATTTTCACAGTATCGTATCAGAATCTCGGCGTGTTATCTTTTCAAGTCAGGTGGCATACCTTAGTGACCTTTTTTGAAGGAAAGATTACTCAAACAACGGCCTTTGTGAAACTCTCATTCTATGGCCCCCATTGATATTCACAATCAGTTAGTTGGATCACCTCTCATATTGCAGTAAGCACTTCTCCAGTGTATTTTTTCTTTTCTTTGTCTCTCTCTCTCTCTCTCAAAGACAGACATAACAAAGAGCTCAAGGTAGTGTTTCCTGTAATGGCGGCCGGTGGCGATGGTGGGGCGGTGGTGGGGCGGTGGTCACGGTCCCTGAACACCCCGTGGGAGGCTCAGTGTCTGGCTAGCCCACACTTTTTCCATCTCTACCTGATGAAGCTGCCTAACATGGTACTGTCTGGGGATTTCAGCGCACCTCTCCTCTCCTCCCTCTCCTCTCCTCCTCTCCTTACTTTCACTGGAGAAGCCACTAAGCTGAGTTGAGCTGAGGCGATCTGGCCCTACGCCTGCCAGTCTCCTGGCTTGCTTTGTCACTGGCTGCCCCCGAGCCACCTCTCCTCCCCCTCTCCTCCACCTCTCCTCCCCCTGTCCTCCACCTCTCCTCCCCCTCTCCTCCACCTCTCCTCTAACTCTCCTCTACTTCTCCTTTACCTCTCCTCTCAGCAAGACACATACACACGCGGGCGGGCGGGCGGGCGGGCGTGCAGGCGGGCGGGCAGGCGAGCACACACATACACACACACACACACACACACACACACACACACAGTGAAGATGTAAGCCAAGCTACCACAACACCAACGGTCTCTGATACATTATTCATCTGGCCGCTTTAATGAGTTTTCCATTCACCTCCATACTACATCAACTACAATTAAACGGGGGGAATTAAAGGATTCTCTGTTAATTTTTAAAAGCAATTAATCTGTCTAACTTTATCATTGATCATTTTATATCTGTGCACTGTAATATAATCCTTTACTGAAACACAAAGTGTATCCTTCCTTTAATATCGACACTGTGTAAAACACCTCTGTCACTGGCCCGCAGTCTCATCAAATCGGAAAAACGATTAATTCGATAATTAGTCCTCTTCTGTATCTGCCATTTCCTCGTACAGTACACTGAGGGGGGGCCTGATCTGTGCGTGTATAAGCTTTCACCTCCGCGCCAGGCCGATAGCTCCAGTGTCAATCACACAGATAATATGCTTGTTTACATTCCATGTTCGTCAAAAGGAGGCTTGCTAAATATTTGATGTCTTCTTCCAGTTACCCACAAACAGTCACCCTGTGACCAAGCCCTGGGATTGGTCTTCTCTGGAGTCACAGCGTCAGTGTTAAACACTTCATAGACTGCCCGTGTGTACTATTGTGTACTCTACTGTGGTCAGGCTCATTGAAGGCTCCCGGCCACACCAAACGATGCTGTCCGTTAATTACGGATCGAGCCAATGGTTTCTCGATGGGAGTCAGCCGTTGACCGACAACGGAGATGACATCGGTCCAACCTTCACCAACGTGTCCATTTCATACATTTTGGCAGGTTTTTGCAGACAAAGGTGTCTTGAAGGAGTTCTCCACCATCTGTATGTTCTTTTAGTCAATTAGAAGCATTAGAAGGGTTCGTTTTGAGTTTTTAAGTTTGATACCATTACTCACTCCATTCCATGCATTACAATGAGCCCGTCTTCTGATTTCTACCTCCACCAGCCTCCCCTGGTACACACCACATACAGTATGACACCAACATGTGTTTACTGAGAATGCTGCCCCACAATGTTGTTGTCTGTTCTTCAGTGGGTGATTGTCACTGCATGGTGTTAGAAGGCGAGGTCCGGGAGAAGTTAAGCCACGTGTGTTGCCGGCCGCATATCCTCACTCAGGGATGATGTCACAGCGTCTACTCCCTGTGACTCGCAGTGACCCCAACTGCCCCTGCTGCTGACCTCTCTACGTCTCTCTCTCCCTCTCTCTCTCTCTCTCTCTCTCTCTCTCTCTCTCTCTCTCTCTCTCTCTCTCTCTCTCTCCTCTCTCTCTCTCTCTCTCTCTCTCTCTCTCTCTCTCTCTCTCTCTCTCTCTCTCTCTCTCTCTCTCTCTCTCTCTCTCTCTCTCTCTCTCTCTCTCTCTCTCTCTCTCTCTCTCTCTCTCTCTCTCTCTCACAGAGACAGAAAAAGAGAGAGAGAGACAGAGACAGAGACAGAGAGAGACAGAGAGAGAGAGAGAAGGAGATAGAGAGAAGGGATAGGGAGATAAGGAGAGAGAGTGGGAGAGGAGAAGGGAGAACAGACTAAATGCTGTTGCACAGACATGGTAATTAAGAGCTTAGTCATGGCTCAGGCGTTCAGGGTTTTTGTGTTTCATGTGCTATTGTGTCACTGAAGAGAGAACATTACATTCCATATAATGGCTCTGACTCTTCTGGGAGGATCTTTCTTGTTGGTTAACAATGATCTAAGAGTCAAATACTATGGAAAGATACGAGGAAAAAAAAGATTCTGAAGTCAGAATGACACTATTGTGTTTAGGTGTCGTGTCAATCCCAAGTTGTTTCTGCCAATAAGTATTACGTTCTCAGTAAACTTACCCCTTTAAAAAAGCGTTTAATAGATAAAGAAAAGGTATAAGGCTACAGTAATTCTAGTGTGACCTGCATCATCAGTCTGTCTTATCTTGATGTGTTGTCTACGCTGTGGAGGAAACATGCCACCCTGATATTTATTTAATGGTAGTAGTTCAATTCAGGACAGGTGATATCCTGATCTTCATTAAACCATTAAAGCTAGTTCATCAGGTCAGACGAGGAAAGACTACCTGATTTACAAGCATCTAATTACCAAGTATTACCTCGTTAAATACTCATTCGTCTGAGAGGGGACTTGAACCCTGGGTTCTCTGGCTGCACTATCACTATCACTATCACCGTCCAGTATCCAATGCTCCAAATAGGGATATCCCATTTGAGACGACTGACAACAGGGCTTCTGTATACCAGGATTTCTTTCTCTCCCATTGAATCACTCTTTCCTAGGTATCTATGAGCTGCAACGTTTGCGGAAAACGTCCTATACAAATAAAAGTTATTATTATTATTATCTCTCTTTCTTTATTTTTCTATCTCTCTCTCCCTCTCTCCTTCTCTCTCTCTCTCTCTCTCTCTCTCTCTCTCTCTCCTTCTCTCTCTCTCTCTCTTCCATTGAATCTCTCTTTCGTAGGTCTCTCTCCCTCTCTGTCTCTCTCTCTCTCTCTCTCTCTCTCTCCTTCTCTCTCTCTCTCTCTTCCATTGAATCTCTCTTTCGTAGGTCTCTCTCCCTCCCTCTCTCCCTCTCTCTCTCTCTCTCTCTCTCACTCTCTCTCTCTCTCTCTCTCTCTCCTTCTCTCTCTCTCTTCCATTGAATCTCTCTTTCGTAGGTCTCTCTCCCTCTCTCTCTCACTCTCTCTCTCTCACTCTCTCTCTCTCTCTCCTTCTCTCTCTCTCTCTCTCTTCCATTGAATCTCTCTTTCGTAGGTCTCTCTCTCTCTCTCTCTCTCTCTCTCTCTCTCTCTCTCTCTCTCTCTTTCTCTTCCCTGGAATCTGTCTTTCCTAGGTCTCTTTCTCCCCAGGGTTTCTCTGAAGCCTCTTAAATAATATACTCGTAGTGAAGAGCTTAGGGCATGGAGGGGGTCTGTGATGGATCACTACATCCCCTCCTAACAACATTGGATTCTTGCGGCGCCTCCACTTATTTCTCATTGTTGTGAAACCATTGGTCACAGGTGAGAGAGTGTACCTTTATTTACATCAGACAAGCCTAAAAAAAGACCTCTTATTCCATTACGCTCCAGTTTGAATGACATCAAAATGGAAATGGGTCATAGGCTGCTCAGGGACTTTTATTTTGAAATGCTCAGGGGGTCTCATGTATCACATACTGCACACATGCATACAAGCCCTACATGTGTATAATGGGAGGCTGGTGGAGGTATCAATTAGAGGACAGGCTCATTGTAATGCATGGAATGGAATGCAGAATGGTATCAAACATACAATTCCTCATTCCATTGCATGCATTACAATGAGCCTGTCCTCCGATTTCTACCTCCACTAGCCTCCCCTGAACTGTACAGTAACCAAGTCACACTCTCGACGAGAAGCTGTGTGTGTGTTACAAACAGGACATCGTTCTCCTCATTCTCCTCATCCTGTTAATCTATGCTAGACTACTGGATATAGGCCAAAGAATTGAAAAGTAAAGTTCCCAGTGGCAATATTCAAGGACTAATGATCACAAGGTCAGTCGTCATAGATCACTCGATCATATTCAAAGGGAAGGTATGCTTCAGTTCTCTCTTTAAAACTATGAATAAAGCCCAACTCTTCTGGGTTCCGGTGTCAGCAGTCAATTACAGTCAAGATAGTCATTCATCACTGAGGTAATGATGTCCCCAGAGAGGACAGGGAAGCAGAGGGGAGCCCATTAAGATCTAACACCACTGTTGCTCTTTGCTGCATCATAGACAACCCACAACAACCCCACAGATATCCCTCAGGCAATCTACAGATATCCCATAGACAATCTACAGATATCCCATAGACAATCTACAGATATCCCATAGACAACCTACCGATATCCCATCGTCATAGGGGATACTGTTGCCATAAAACCTGATGTGAAAGCCTGTGATCACTGTACAGCTGTTCATCAAATGACATTAGGGGCCATCCTCATAAACTGTGCTTTTGTAACTGAATTAAAAGTTTAATCACATTAATTACTGTATAGCCCACCTGCCTATCTAAGAGTGAATGAACATACTGTCGCTAGCTATGGTATCAGTTGGAACAGCCTTTGCTCTCAGTTGAGTGGAGTTGTTAAGCTGCTCTTGCCCCATTGAGAGTTGAAGGTGATTTTGGGGGTAGATTTGTTTTTTGGTGGTGGGGGGGGGGGGGGATTTAGCTACAGGTATCCTAGAATGCACAGCAAGCCTAAACCCAATCACAGCAGCGCAGAATGTTCCAGCTGCAGCACATACAACTAAGGACAATTAGCGGTCATATAAGGATACATATTTATATATTGTAAGGATGTATTGCTCTGACTATATCAACAGCATGGAACAGGGAAGTGATAATTGACTCTACAGAACTTCAGGACAAAGTGCAAACTAAATATTTTTGATTATTGATCAAATTAAAGGGTGTATCAGTAGGGTATATCAGAATGAGTTTGAAAAAGGCTGGAATTCCTGATTAATCAGTGAAAATCACATCCCTGTTTCACATGCCGCATGCTTGCCTGAAATGTGGAATGAAAAGTGATTTCTTTCTTTTCTTTTTCATGTCCTAAGTCCCGTAATAATGTACCCGAAGCAACAGTATGAATCTTCAGGATTAGAACGAGACATCTTAGATAATGGTTGAGACTAGGCCTATGTACTTCTCTGAAAGGTAAAGTTGTGAGCTGATCTGTTGTGACCCCTGCTGGTGAGTCATAGGAAATGTTTTGAGTATTCTTATTCTGATGCCAGACAGACAGACAGACAGACAGACAGACAGACAGACAGACAGACAGACAGACAGACAGACAGACAGATAGATAGACAGATAGGTAGATAGATAGATAGATAGACAGACAGAAAGACAGACAGACAGACAGACAGACAGACAGACAGACAGACAGACAGACAGACAGACAGGCAGACAGACAGACAGACAGACAGACAGACAGATAGCAGGTGTCACCTATGCAGATACTTGGTTGGCTAGCTAAATATAATGCAGTTTTAGTTTGCTGGAAAATCTAAACTAGTACCGTAGTATGGAGGACCAAGTCTGCCAAAATTAACAATAAATATATAGACACATAAATTAATGTATGAACAAATAAATCAAATGAATACACACAGTATAACGAAATTCATTTCTATATTTATTTATTCTTTTACGCATTTATTCTTTATTTTATAAACTAGACAACATGTGAAACATGTTTGTCCTGCAGACAGAATCACTCTCGTGCATCACGTTGCTAGGCAACAAGACAGCTGTTACCATGGGAGATGGAGTTCCCCGGATGAGACAACATTGTAGTTCTTTTGCTCCAGCTGTGAGCAGGTGACATCCACACAGGACTACAGTAGCTTTAGGGAAAGTTAGCAACAGCTTGAATGAATCTGCCATTTAAGTGGCTTGACACACCTCACTCACTCCGTGCAAACTGTTTCGCTATCTGTGACATTCTGACAGTTGGTCCAACTTTAAGACAGTACCGGTAAGTAAACTTGGATACTGTACATGGCACGGGAAAAATGATCGCAACAATATCATGAACGAATCTTTTATATTCAATATTTTATCTTTATTCTAGTTCATCTTTATTCAATATAATATTGAAATGGCGCAACCGAAACGAACGAATGGCCCAAAGGAACCGTCAGAGAGGCAGGTGAGTATATGTGACATGGACACGGAATGGTTTACTTTAGGAAGAAAAAAAAACGTTTTTCTCTGCATTCTGTTGCACGGACTTGATGTGCACATCTGTCTTCAGATTGCTATTAGCCTATTATGTTAAAACATATTATGTCAAAACAAACGTTTTAAGGCTTACAACGTGTTTCTACCATCGATCTTGCCTAGAGGCAAGTTACATTTTAAAGTTTAGCTAAGTTTGTTTAGCTAAATTTGAAAGTTTAGCTAAAGTTTAGCTAAGTTCACCTTTGGAAATTTGGTAGCTAAACAAAAGAAGGATGGACCGGCTAAAGGAGGTAAGGTTTTGTGTGATGAAGTTTACATACAAAAAAACTGCTTTCAATTGATTAGCTACAGTTCTTTACAGACAGTGCAGTGTAGACTGGAGAGAGAGAGAGAGAGAGAGAGACTGCAGGCAGATGAACAACAGTGTTTCTATTTGAACTGTAGATGGAGGAGGAGGATTCCAGGCATAATATGAGTCAACCCAGAGGACGACCAGGTCTCCCACCTCTGCCTCAAGGCGAGGAACCTTCAGAGCTTTACCAAGTAAGAGCAGTGACACGCTAGCATCTTTATCAGATTAAGTCAGTAAGGTGTTGAACATTGACAACCCTATTTTAGATGGGTGTAAGAGTGGTGGGTTTCTCATATTCATTTGTCAGGGTCCTTATCTGTATTATTGAGGTTCACTGTTGTTTGCTTTCAACACAAGGGGCTTACAGTTGCAATGTGTGGGGATTGAACCTGGTTCTCTCGCACGCCAGGTCCAAATCCTGCTCCGGTCACACGTAGTCCATACTACTCCAGCCATGATAAACCTACATTTGCATCCCCTTTGCATCCCCGTACCCATAACCGACTTTCATCTCAACATCAACAGCCCCGGTTCATCCCAAGGATCCAAGACTAAAGACTTAACTTTTCCCATTTGTAATATGTCTATTCCAGACTGTTCTCAGGCACAGCCACTACCCGCCCATCCTCCAGAGCTGCACCAGGACCCTGGCAGTCCCCTACAAGGAGCAGCGGCACCACCGCACCCCCAGTGAGTCCATAGGGAACAACTACAGCCCCCAGGCCCAACACCTGAAGATCAAGAGCCTGCAGAGGGGACCTGGGGCCAGACATAGGGACGCCCCCCCTGCACCCTGTATCCTTTCATACTGTCTGTCTCTCTGTATCTCTCTCTCTCTCTTTTTTTTTTTACATTATCTCTCCATTTTATCTTCTATTTTATCTTAACTCTTAGTTTAGCATCAAAACCAGCTGAGAAGAGGCATAAACTCACACCCAGGGGAAGGTAAAACAACAACATATACGATTCATACGTGTTTGGATATTTTATTTTGCCAACTGAAACTGAGACTGATATGGTGTTTTTAAATATAATACTACTCTCCTCTCCCCAAACCTAGCGATTCAGCTGCGTGCTCCTCGCTCTCATCTGGACCTTGGCCCAGTCCCAGAAACCCATTGACCCTCAGCGGTCAACCTATGACCCCCGACCAGCAGCTGGACATCATGCAGAGACAGCAGGAGCAGATGTGGAGCTCAGAGACTGAACCTACAGAAAGAGACCTGGAGGCAAGCATCTATCAGTTCATCTATCAGTTCATCTCTCCATCCATCCTCCATCCACCCATCTAGCCTCCTAGCTATCTTTCTCTATCTCTCTTCTACAGTACATGTCTCTCTACCTCTGTCTCCCTATGTCTGTCTGTCTGTCTCTCTCTCTCTCTCTCTCTCTCTCTCTCTCTCTCTCTCTCTCTCTCTCTCTCTCTCTCTCTCTCTCTCTCTCTCTCTCTCTCTCTCTCTATTTTACTGTCTTTATCATCTGTACAGTTTGTTATTCTGTCAATTATTTTAACCAGCAGTTTAACTCATGTCGTGTTTATGAACAGAGGTACGTGTACTACATCACCAACGGAGTACACAGCTCCATGCTGGCCCCCCAGCCCCCCCAGCAGATGAGAAACATCTGGGGCCTCCTACCCCAGGACATCCGCAGCATCCCCATGACCAAGCTGAGGGAGGCTCTCCAGGAGGAGGTCAGCTACAACTATGACTTCAGCCTCAGGAAGAGCATCGGTGAGAAGAACACACCTGGAGCCTCCTATTCTAGCCTGGCTCAAGATCTGGATACGCTTTAGTCAACCCCAATGACTAACACACACACACGCACGCACACACACACATACATACAGTATATACACACACACACACAGACTATACATTCCTGATTTGCCCTGCCTCTGCCTCCTCCAGTGGATTACATCCTGCTGGACCCAGGGGAGCGGGAGCGCCTCTCCATCTCCAGCATCCCCAGGCCGTTCCCCAGGAGGGTGATCCGCGGGCCCGTGCCCTGGGCCTGTAACTACCGGCAGGCCCACACCTGGCAGACCCAACACCTGTTCACTGTCAACCCCATGATGCTCCGCCTGCAGGACCTCTGGCTCAACAGGTAGTTGGACCAGAAGCAGTACCAGCTGGGATGGGTGTGAGGGTACTGTAGGCTACTGTAGGTAGACCAGCACCAGACTTGATTGATTGATTGATTGAAAACTTTATTAGAAGATTTGCAGGAGTAGGTACATGAAAGTACATATTACATACAATGTCAACTAACAGGATAAAAACCCAAGAAAGCCACTGGCTTATTTCAATTGGGGTCCTTGATTCTCAATTCATCGTTACATGTAAGACAGACAAAAAAAAAAAAACTAGTACTATCTACAAGATAATACAGACAAATAACTAGTACCGTACTATCTACAAGATAAACATACATCCATCATGGGAAGAACAATATAACAAAACATTAGGTATGTACAGCGGGTAGGACAGGTGGGGACATACACCACAGGTGGGGGCGGGGGACAAAACACATAGTATGTACAGTGGGTAGTTCGGTAGACTACACTGGGGGGTGGGTGGTAGGATTCTCGGTGACAATTACACAATACTCATTGTTCATAAATACACTGCCAACATTAGTCAGCAAACAATCAAAAGGAAATTGCTTATATTTTCATTTCATATAAAATACTGTCCCTGTCCCTATCCCTGGTCACTTGTTTTGATAGTAGATTCTTTTCATGCAAACTGTAGCTGGGACGTTGCCATACAAAATAAACTTTCATCCACTCAGCTCTTCTGTTTTCTGAGGCTGGGAGCCGATGTAGGGATTTGTGTTCGTCTGTGCAGCCGACAACAGAGCATTCCCTATGATGACGAGCTCTTAGCTTCGACATAATGATAGCGGTCCAGCAGGAAAAATGGTACAAAGTTATCTTCGTCCTCAAGCCGTGGGCGGAGATACTCAGATGGGGGGGTAGTATAATTGTAATGAGGGGCACCTTGACGTAACAGGGCCAATCTGAATGGAATGCAAGCTTAGTTGGTTGAATCTAAATATGCAGCCCACAAAAAACTGACTGAATTGCTTTATTTCACAATTTCTGTGTTAGAAGGGTCCTACAAGCAGTGAAAAAGTGAGATTTTCATAACATGACTCCTTTAATGTAGTGGTGCTTTGATCCCTGTTGGGCTCTGCTCTCTCTAAGTCAGGAGATTGGGTTTCAGATGCACTTAATGGATTGGCTTGCCTGAGCCTATCCCCTGGATTAACCTGCATTACTTAATTGGTCAACTGATAATTGCATTAACATGCAGTTGCTCTGTAGTTTGAAGTGTCTGTGTTGAGTTATTGCCATACCAAGTTTCAAGTTTATTGTTACGTCACATTACACAAGTGAGAGTAAAATTCTTAGGCTTCGGTTCCTGACATTGCAGTATAAGACAATAAGGCAATAGGTATAATTCAAGATTTAAAAAAGTGACAATAGTACAGGACATTAGTGACATACCTTAGCTTAGATGATTGCCTTGTATTCATGAGTATCAGAATGCAACACCCACACTCATGTCTGTCTCTGTCTGTCTCTGTCTGTCTGTGTCTGTCTGTCTGTCTGTTTGTCTGTCTGTCTGTCTCTCTCTCTCTCTCTCTCTCTCTCTCTCTCTCTCTCTCTCCATCTGCTCAGCTTCTCGTCTCTGAGGTTTGTCAGGTTAGGAGACCTGTTCTCAGCCAACCTGCCCCTCCTGCCTGCTGAGTTCGAGGAGCTGGTCCAGAGACAGTGCCAAATCACCAGGGACAACCTGTTACAGAAGTGAGTACAGTCAGTTAGCCTGCCAGTCAACCAGCCAGCCAGTCAGTTAGTCAAAGAATTAGTTCGTTAATTTATTCCACAGTCAGTCAATCAGTCAGTTGGCCAGCTAGCCAACAAGCCAGCCAGTTAACCACTGACCCTAAACCTCCCCCTAACCATAAGCAATTCTTTACTCTAACTGTAACTTGGTCTTGTAACTCTCAGTTTAGCAAAAATGGCAACATACAGTCTCAAAGACCTTAGCATACACAGTATACGAATACACTGCTAGCCAAACAAAACGCTGAATCATTTACAATGGTTATGCAGGGGTAGTTCATAGAGTTCTGAGTCTGTTTTTGTTAGCATTTTATCCTGGCACATCTCAGACCTGTCTAGTGTTGACCTGGCAGGCTGTCTGAAGGAGCAGGCGGGTACTGTAGTCAGGCAGGACAGGTCTCAGGGTGTGTATGTCTAATCCCAGTGTTGTAGCTGTCGACTCGTGTTTCCTCCTTGTCTTTGTGACCTGTGTCCGTTGTGTCAGAGGCGTGTCACACTCCTGTTGCTCTTTGAGGAGATTAATTGGCCCACTGTCCCCCGTGTCCTTGCCACTTAAGGATTCCATCGCAACCGTCTGTACTGCACAGAGACTCGTTTATGTAGACACGAGAATGTGTGAATGTCATTGTACTGTTCTACACTCCCTTATCGACAATAACCTTTGAACTTGAACACGTACACGTGCAGACACTTCAGTACGGTATGAAATGTCCCTGTTAAATAAGTTGTTTGAACAGACGGATTAATGGAGCCGAGGACCAGCAAACGTTGTCCCTGTTCCATACAGGCCATTTATTATGTTATCATACAGTGTGTCCTGGGATGCTTGGATACCATTGTGTCCCACTCCCTTGACAACCATAGTGGAGCCAGAGGATACGGTGTGCTGGGGGAGCTGGTGGTGGTATTTAAATGCCAAGGCATTTCACTAGTAGTTAGCTTTAGTCCATTGTCTTGTAAAAGGAACCAGTATACTGCACATAAAGGGCCTTTATGGCAGACTGCCCTTGAGATGTATCCCATAGTATCCCAGTTCACTCGTAGGCCATCAGAGTGTCACATTTATTTGATATAGGGCTGGTTTCCTGGACTTTCAATGGAGGTTTACTATTGAAAAAAATGACTTAGCCCAAGACTAGGTTTAATCTGTGTCTGGGTCTGAAGTGTTTAATGGAGATGATTCATTAGTCATCACATCCAGCAAAAGTCCTCCCCCCCTCCCCTCACATCAAAAAAGCTAGGTGACTAAAAACCTCTTAACCTGTGGAGCACTTTATTCTAAATGCCAGAAAAGGGGTTCAGCTGGGCGGGGGGAGGGGGGCGGGGAGCCTTAGCTACTGTAGAGTGCATGCTGGTACGGAGTCATAGCCACTCAGTGCCAGGTTGGGAGTTTAGCCAGGACGGTGGTGTTAACACGTCTACTCTTACGATAAGTGCCATAGATCTTTAATGGCTCTGGAGTCGGGACCTTGGTTTTAACGTCTCATCTGCAGGATAGTAGCATTTACATCTTCACTGTGTGTGTGTGTGTGTGTGAGTGCGTGCGTGCAATCTCCATCCCTCTGATCATCTCTATCCATCCGATTTGACAGTTGCTCTGCTTGCTGTGCGTTCCAGATGGTTGCCATTGTGCGCGTCCCTGTTCATCACCTTCAAGAAGCTGTGGCTGCCCCTGGTGCCCCAGAGTGACCACGTGGTGCCCGTCAGAGCCCATGACTTCTTCTCCTGCGCGGCGGTTCTCATGTCTCAGCAGCTCCGCAGCCTGGTCATCGCCTCCCTGCAGGACCTGCTGACCTTCTTCACCGTGCACCAGGTAGGATACCAGGTTACAAGACCCCTAACCTTATCTTAGCTAACTCCATCAGACCAGGCTGGTCACTTGCAACAACTGAAGGTGGTTCAACCAAATATGCTGAATTCCACCCCTCTATACCCTACCACCAAACACTGTGCTGTACTCTACTGTACGTCTTTACTGGGACAGATTTGTATTGCAGATTTGTCCCCAGAGTATTTATGTACATTATGAAATCATTACTACTGTTCAGGTATATCTAGTTATATTATCACTAAAGGTGAGTGATTATCATTCGATGACAGTCAAAAAATATACAAATGCACAGACTGAATGCAGGTCATGAGTGAAATACAACCCTACTTCTAGACCACTTGTAGACTGTAAACTGTACTTGTGATGGAACGCCATTTTGTATCTTGTGTGTGTGTTTTGTCTCTAGGAGGGTAACGACTTCGGGGAGGAGTTTGAGGAGATGCGGTACGTGCACAAGCAGGTGCTGCTGGTCAAGCTGAGGGTGGAGGAGCCGCGCATCGTCTTCCAACCCAGCCTCAAGGAATGCTGGGAGCTCATCCACAGGAGCTTCCTGGAGATCATCAAGTGCGCCCAGAACCTCCCACGGGTACGAGAACACACACACACGCACACACACTTACACACACACTCACACAAGTGCACAACATACACACACACACATGCAGACACACACAACCACAAAGGGGTTTCTCTCTGTTTTAAAGGTGTCCTGTGTTCCTCTGTGTACAGGTGGAGTGTATCCTGTTCCCAGATATCCAGGGGCTATCCAGCCTCTACCTGCGCTCGGTCAGACCTGACGAGCAGCTCATCACAGACCTGATCAACAGAGCCGAGAGCATCTTCCACAAGAACACTGTCGGACCCCAAAAGTACTGGAGCTTATCTAAACTCGACACCAAATATGTTTCCTTATATCTCTTCTATTTTAATGTTACATACTCAACTTTCTAAACTTGACTTGAACATTTCTGTATATCTCTCCCTCTCTCTCTCTACTTAAATGTTACCATACTCAACATTGTTACCGAACATCTTCTGAAAATAAGTCACTGCTATGTTGTGATTTTGTCCTCAGGTATCTGAACGTCTATAAGAAGTACAGCCATCTCCTGGACAACACAGCCAAGCAGGATATCATTGCCTTCCTCAAAGAGAAACACTCCCTGCAAGGCTTCATTAAGGTATACTGTACACCTCTCCTACAAAACTATCAGTCAGACTATGTGACAGCAGCTGGTAAAACTGGGAACAAGTTGGCAGCCGTTTTTTAAATTTTTGAATTTTTCAGAATAAAAGTCTGAACATTAAATCGGCTGCCGACTTGTTCCCGGTTTCACCAGCTGCTGTCACATATATCAGGCCCTGGAATCACCTTGATCATATGGAAAAATGTGAATAACTTTCATTCATCCGTTGGTCTTTCCTCCCCTCAGAAAATCAAAGGCGTCCAGCGGTTGTGGGAGGAGATGGCCTCTCTGCACATCACCGTGCCCCTGTCCATGTTCTGTCTGGACGCCCACTCCCTCAACGATGACCTGTGTGACCGAGCAGAGGGGCTGAAAGACAAGCTCATCGTGTTCGAGGTGGACGAGAACAGAGAACTCAACAAGAGGTGAGGGGAAAACTACATTACCCACAATTCCAAACAACAAAGACGATTGTGAGTCATGGTACATCTTTTACACTCTTGTTATGTTACCGCTAAATGTGTGCACTGTTTAAGTCATTGTAATGCCTGTACTAAATGTGAGGACTGTTGTATTGTGTTATTTGTAATATGAATACAATATGGATCCACATTGACCTTGAGTGTGTTATGTTTTTACCTTATTATTTATACTCTTTGCCATATCTGCTACAGTATAATCTGAACTCTGCTGCCCTCCTTATCTAGTATCTGTCAGCGTTATGGCGACATAGCTGAGACCATCACCAGTGTCCCTGGCAACACGGAGGAGCTGGTGGCTCTGAACCAGTACCTGAAGCACGCCAGTGAGGTCACGGTGCACAAGCTGAGGGTGGAGATCGAGGAGGCAGCCAACCGCCTCTTCTTCCTCCTCGACTACGCCACCCTACCTCGTATGTACAGACTGTTACTATAGACACCCTGCCTCGTATGTACAGACTGTTACTATAGACACCCTACCTCGTATGTATAGATTGTTACTATAGATACCCTGCCTTGTATGTATAGATTGTTACTATAGATACCCTGCCTTGTATGTATAGATTGTTACTATAGATACCCTGCCTTGTATGTATAGATTGTTACTATAGATACCCTGCCTTGTATGTATAGATTGTTACTATAGATACCCTGCCTTGTATGTATAGATTGTTACTATAGATACCCTGCCTTGTATGTATAGATTGTTACTATAGACAGTACTATAGAGATTGAGATTAATAGAGTAGATCTGCTGTTCGGTCATATAGAGCAGCACCCTGAATGCCATCTCTGTAAATGTCACCATGATACTGTTCTGAACAGGAAATCAGTATGTATCAGTCATTTTAATCAGCATGATATTAATTGTTCCGGCTGGTAGAGGTAGAGCACAGGCCTGTTGTAATATACGGAACGGAATGAGGAAACGGTATCAAATGTCTTACCCTGACATACTGTATCTCTGCCCCCCCCCCCGCCTTCCCCAGCTGACGACGTGAAGCTGAACAGCAGAGTGTTCCACTGGCCCGAGCAGATCCTGGCCGTGTTTGAGAGAAGCAAGGGCCATCTGACGACCAGGAAAGAGCACGCAGAGGAGGCCCTGCTCAGAAGGTAGGCAGTCATCTCCCTCGTTCCCCCTGGGCTTGTTAGCTCTGCTGACCACGGCCCACACATTCCCCCTATAGGCAGCAGATTGAATCCTCATGCTGCCTATACACATCCCCTGTTTCCTCCTTAAATGAACCCCCCAAAAATGTGAGAGTGGGGCGCTTGGTGGCGTAGCACACTAAGGCGTCACCCATGTAATCGCAGGGTCCCCGGTTCGATTCCGGCCGTCGAAATATCCTGCATGTCATCCCACCGCTCTCTCACCCATCTTTCCGTCAATCTCTACTGTCTCTATCCCAATAAAGCAGAAATGCCCTAAAAACGTTATTTTATTTTTTAAAGTGAGACTGACTCCCATAGAACAATTGATATAGAAAAACACAAACTGGGGACTCTATGGGGACTCCACCCTCCATTTAAAAAAAAGTGAAAGAAGATTTCCTATCCCAGTTCTGTATTGATGGTTGTCTGAGCCTCCTGTCGTCTCCCCTCCCCTCCCAGGATAGCAGAGTTTGACCAGATGCTGCAGTGCGTAGGGAAGGAGGTGGAGGCCTTCAAGAAGAAGGAGGTGATGAGCTTGGAGGAGAACGTGGAGAAGCTCAACGAGCTCACAGCCTGTCTGGACGCCGCCGTCACTGAGCTGGAGGTGAGAGACGAGAGGAACCGTCAAACCTTGCAATACATGACTTTATCATCATTAGCAATTGCTCTCTTTGGAGCTGAGTGTAGCCTATACGCGACTACAGTATGAAGCTGAACGCTACCATAAGAAAATGTTGTCAAGTCACATGATACCGGGAGGGCTTAGATATCCCATAGAATATAATATTAAATAGAATAAAAGAGAGCATAATAGAAGTGAAAAGTAATTTGTCCTGTTAAAACACAATACTATCAGAGTGGCCAGCACCTCACATAGTACACTGTCTGTTTCTCCTCTCCATCTCTCCATCTCTCCATCTCTCCATCTCTCCATCTCTCCATCTCTCCATCTCTCCATCTCTCCATCTCTCCATCTCTCCATCTCTCCTGCGACCCGCCAGAACATAAACAAGGAGGAGACCCTGCTGGAGAAGGGGCAGAGTGAGTTCCCCATGCTCCAGACTCTGATGGCCGACAAGCAGCCGTTCGACCAGCTGTGGACCACCGCCCTCAACTTCCAGAACATGTCTGAGCTCTGGATGAACGGTACTGGACCGCACCACACAACACTGACCTCGCTGACAGAACGATAGACACCGTGAATCATATGTGACGGCAGCTGGTGAAAGGGGGACCAAGTCGCCAATCGACCAAACTTTTATTCAGAAAAATGTAACTCACCGAATCCATCACATTGCAATATTTTGGCTTGACTAGCGAGTGTGTCATTGATTTTCATCAGCCGTTTCAGTAAAACAATGTGTGTTGAATCAATGCTCTTTTAAAGGTGATTTGAAATAAATTAAGTCACCACCCACAAATGAGCTTACATTTTTTCCGGTCCAATTTATTTACATTTTTCAGAATAAAAGTCTGAACATTTGATCGGTTGCCGGTTCACCAGCTGCTGTCACATATTTTGTTGTTTTGTGAAGATTGATGGATCAACAACAATGCTCATATCTACAACAACATTTCCCGACAATCCATGTTGGCTTGTCCTTCTGTCTGGTTTGTGATGTTGTGTCGTGTGTTGTGCGTTGCCCCCCAGGTCCGTTCCTCCAACTGAACGCAGAGAAGATCTCAGACGAGCTGACCAACATGTGGAGGACCATGTACAAGCTGACCAAGTCCTGCTCCCACCTCCCCGGGCCCCGCCGGGTCGCAGACAGCTTCAAGATCAAGATAGACAAGTTCAAACGGCACCTGCCCATCCTCACCACCATCTGCAACCCCGGCATCAAGGACCGCCACTGGGACACAGTACGTACTGGCACACACACACACATGCACACACACACACACACACGCACACACACACACACACACATACACACACACACACACACACACATACACACACACACACACACACACACACACACACACACACACATCAATATTAGATGAGTGTACAGTACTGTACAGTGACTCTCTTTTCTGGTCTGTCCTCAGATCAGCACCATTGTGGGCTTTGACATCAAGCCCGACGCGGACACGTCTCTGTTGAACATGGTGGACCTGGGCCTGTCCAAGTTCTCTGACAAGTAACACTCACTACTACTCACACTCTGTGTCAGATATGTCTGTTAGATCAAAGTGACGTGGAGGATCATCTGTGCATCAACTCTGTTGGGTGTCATGATTCTGACTGTGTTTTTAACCTCAGGCTGGAGGAGATCGGCGCGTTGGCCAGTAAGGAGTACTCTCTGGAGAAGGCCATGGAGAAGATGAAGGGGGAATGGGCCGACCTCCGCTTTGTTTTCACCCCGTACAGAGACACGGTAGGACACAAACACACACACTCTCAGACCACAGACACGCTCACAGGCTCACAGGCTCACACACACACACACACACACACACACACACACACACATACCAGCTCATTCCACAATGTCTTATCTGGACTTTTGAATTATTAAAAGGAAAGTAAGGCACCGAGAGATGCTATTACATGGTAGACAGAATCATATTTCATAATATGCCACTGGGGCTCAATGTCAGTTTCATGATGGAATGATTGCTAACGAGTGTGTGTGTGTGTGTGTGTGTGTGTGTGTGTGTGTGTGTGTGTGTGTGTGGTTAATAGGATAGTAGTAGTAGTGGAGGTAAAAATCGGAGGACGGGCCCATTGTAATGCATGGCATGGAACAGGGAATCTCAAACACTCATTCCATTCCATGCATCACATACGAGCCCGTCCCCCAATTTCTACCTCCACCAGCCTCCCCTGGTGGATAGGGTACAGTAGGAGCATCATAACCCCATCCTACGTATGCATGTGATTCTAGGGTACCAGTATCATATCAGCAGTGGATGACATCCAGGTGCTGCTGGACGACCATGTTATAAAGACCCAGACCATGAGAGGCTCTCCCTTCATCAAGCCCATCGAGACAGACTGTAAGGTATGACACAACACAGCCACTCTGGTGCGTTGGACGAGGCGGCACGGGAGTTTTTTTGCCATTTCAAATAGCTACGATCCCCCCGCTGCTGCCTTTAACTCCAGTCATCCCTTCGAATCGACTTCCATTCTCTCTTCCTATCTCACTCTCACCCTCTTTCTCCCTCTCTATCGGTCTAATCTTTAAAAAAAAAATACTTGAATCTCTCCGTTTCCTCTCTTTCTCTCTTTTCCTACCTCCACCCCCCCCGCGCCCCGTCCCTCCCCCCCAGCAATGGGAGGAGAAGCTCCTGACGATGCAGGACATCCTAGACTCCATGTTGATGTGCCAGGCGACCTGGCTCTACCTGGAGCCCATCTTCAGCTCGGAGGACATCATCGCCCAGATGCCCGAGGAGGGGCGCAAGTTCGCCGTCGTAGACTCCTACTGGAAGGACATCATAGCCGAGGCGGTGAGGGACCCACACACCACACCACACACACACACACACACACACACACACACACACACACACACAGGGTGTCTACATAGTTGATATGATCTTATGCATGCACACTGTAGGTGACAGAGAGAGAGAGAGTGTGTGAGTGTGTTATTGATTCGCGCTCCTGTGTGTGTGTGTGTGTGTGTGTGTGTGTGTGTGTGTGTGTGTGTCCAGGTGAAGGACACGCGTGTGCTAGTGGCCACGGCCCAGAACAACATGCTAGGACGTCTGCAGGAGGCCAACGTGTTCCTGGAGGACA
Organism: Nansenia antarctica; assembly: GCF_963989245.1. Lineage (NCBI taxonomy): Eukaryota > Metazoa > Chordata > Actinopteri > Argentiniformes > Microstomatidae > Nansenia > Nansenia antarctica. The sequence continues at coordinate 11,209,220 of NC_137681.1, read as the reverse complement.
TCCAGAGAGGCCTGAACACCTACCTGGAGATGAAGAGGCTCTACTTCCCCAGGTCTCTCTCAACAGCATCCGCTTCCCAAATCATTCCACGGGAATTCCCAAACATCCCCAAACATCTACCTATTTTTGTTCCATCCCAGTACAAGTCACATCCGATTCAACTCAGCGTTGGCTTGACGCCTCGCTGTAGGACTGTAGGAATCAGTTGTGCTGGAAAGGAACAAAGATGTGAAATGGAATGGTTCCGAGGTGATCACAATGGCCGCCCTACTTTACCGCCCTTGCTTTTGGCGATCCGCAGGTTCTTCTTCCTGTCCAACGAAGAGCTGCTGGAGATCCTGTCGGAGACCAAGGACCCGAGGCGTGTGCAGCCCCACCTGAAGAAGTGTTTCGAGGGCATCGCCAAGCTGGAGTTCACGGAGGACATGCAGATCACAGGCATGATGAGCTCAGAGAAGGAGACCGTTCCCTTCAGTGAATCGCTCTACCCTGCTAAGGCTAAGGTACTGGAGTAGGACTCACACACACACACACACACACACACACACACACTTCTTCTACCTTCTTCTACCGGCCTCCCCTGACAGTCAATATTGTCAGTTAGTGTGTGTTATTGGAAGTCCTACATCCTGTACTGTGTGTGTGTTCAGGGTATGGTGGAGAAGTGGCTGCTGCAGGTGGAGCACATGATGATGCGTAGCGTCAGAGACGTCGTTCAACTGGGAGTGGGCCAGTACATGGAGGTAAACACCTGTCTACCTGCTCCTCCTTTAAAGCAGAATGCTACTGGACCTGCTCCTTAAAGCAGAATTTTGCTCAAAAATCGATATATTTTTGGCATAGTTCTCATCACTGACGATTTCAAAGCGTGCATATACTACGTTTTCTAATAGCGCCACATGCATATCCTTGTAAACAAACCAAAAGTGAAAAAGGCACGTAAACACCAGTGTCCGACCCGACACCAGATTTTAGAAAACGCTTTGTTTGGACTGAAACAACACTCTTCACTGAATGTTCTTCATCATGTGATCTCATTCCTTGATGGGTACCGATTTATCATGGCCATTTAGCACTGTGTTCAAGGTCAAGTCTACGTACTGGACCTTTAACATGTGACTGGTGATGTCGTAGGTCCCCAGGAAGAAGTGGGTGTTGCAGTGGCCGGGTCAGGTGGTCATCTGTGCCTCGTCCATATTCTGGACCAGCGAGGTGTCTGAGGCCATCCTGAACAACACCTTACCTGTGAGTACACACACACACACACACACACACACGCGTGTGCACACTACACATGCACGCGCACACACACATTGCTGTGAAAAAGAATATGTTCTTATCAACTTGCTAAAATTGGGAGTTGAATGAACAAATATCATGATTAACGACCACGTGGATGCATTGTTACCAACCGTTGCAACAGATTGTGTTTGTCCTTGTGTGAAGGCGTATGTAGACAAGAGCAACAGCCAGATATCAGACATCGTGGAGCTGGTGAGAGGGAAGCTGTCAGGAGGGGCCAGGTTGACCCTAGGAGCTCTCACTGTCATCGATGTCCACGGTATGTTCATCCTAACAACCACAACCTTTTACCCCGGTCATAGTGACTGTAGTGTCACGTCAGTGGACACAATTGGGGTCATTACTAGGGATTTCAAGCGTTTATTTTGAATGTGGACTGTGGACTTTGTATGTAGATTGTTCAAATTCACAAATTGAATTTCAGTTCACTTCTTGAATTAAAAGAATGCCATTTCTTATGTTCAAAAAAACATTAACTGCCTTGGTTTAGCCCAGAGTTAGTTTCACCCACACACTCTCTCTCTCTCTCTCTCTCTCTCTCTCTCTCTCTCTCTCTCTCTCTCTCTCTCTCTCTCTCTCTCTCTCTGTCTCTCCCTCCCTCCCTCCCTCCCTCCCCCCAGCTCGTGACGTGGTCGCTAAGCTAGCGGAGGACCGCATCTCGTCCCTCAACGACTTCTCCTGGATCTCTCAGCTGCGTTACTTCTGGGAGGACGGCGACGTGCTCCTGCGTATGATCACCACCACCGTCAAGTACGGCTGCGAGTACCTGGGGAACTCTGGCCGCCTGGTCATCACCCCCCTCACTGACCGCTGCTACAGGTGAGCGCCCCCTGGAGGTAGCCCTGGGCACCGCAGATACGTAGATACACCATGAGTAGAGCTGATGACGGTTCTCCATGTTACAAAGGCACGTCCGTGTTCTCCATAACTGTATTCCATGAGAAAAACACAGTGTTGCAATGAATATACAGTAGTATGTCTATGACAGGAAGACAGATCGTCGACATAGGAAGTGACCCCTGCTTGTGTTCCCTCCGCAGGACACTGATGGGAGCTCTGAAGCTGACCCTGGGAGGAGCTCCTGAGGGACCGGCAGGCACCGGGAAGACTGAGACCACCAAGGACCTGGCTAAAGCTCTGGCCAAGCAGGTACATAGGAACACATTGTAGTCTATGGGCCTGAGGCTGAGATAAGATTGGCCTGTTTTTGTCATATATCATGACTGCATTCAATTAATATACAGTACTGAACTTGATTGATTTATTCATTCACCCCATATGGACTTATAAGACACTGGTATCAAAACTAGAACTGGAATTGAGAAATAGTAGGATTTAGTAAGTCTTGATATCTTAGTGCTTGTTGTTTGTCTATCCCAGTGTGTGGTGTTTAACTGCTCTGACGGGCTGGACTACAAGGCCATGAGTAAGTTCTTCAAAGGTCTGGCCCAGTCGGGGGCGTGGGCCTGCTTCGACGAGTTCAACAGAATTGAGGTGAGACTAACTGCTGTACACTACCAACATAGGGGAGGCTGGTGAAGGGAGACGTCGGAAAATAGGCTCATTGTAATGCATGGAATTTTTCGACATTTGTCCAACACTTGTGTGTGTGTGTGCGTGTGTGTGTGTGTGTGTCCAGGTGGAGGTGCTGTCTGTGGTAGCCCAGCAGGTCCTGAGCATCCAGCAGGCTATAGCCAGGAACCTGAAGACCTTCATGTTCGAGGGAACGGAGCTGTCACTCAACCCCACCTG
>NC_137681.1:11158666-11203666 GCF_963989245.1 Nansenia antarctica | reverse complement strand
ATGGTCTTTATTGTCATTGATATAGTACAGGTACCAAACAACGAAATTTGGGAGGGGGGGCTCGGTGCTAGGGAAATAAAAAAAAAAAAGGGAAAGGAGCTGGTTTACATAAATAAAGGCTATGTACACTATCCACTATACTATACTGTACAAATAAAACACTGTGCTGTACTCTATGCTATGCTATACCTATTCTAACATTTCCTATTCTCTGCAACTTTGTGTACCCTAGGGTTGTCATATTGCACATAGTGTTATTGCACATTCATTTAAAGTGTCGCAGTTTGCAGGCTTGAAATGTACACATTTGTGCCTCAGCACTACACCTGATTTTCAATCCAGCAGCTGCCATCAATCCGTCCAGACTGTCCAGGGCCCAGAACCTAGGTCTTTGCTGTGTTCAGGGCCTGGATGGCCCTGGGGTAGAAGCTGAGCTTCAGTCTGTTTGTCCTTGCGAACATGGTCCTGTACCGCCTGTTCGAGGGAAGCCGAGCAAAGTGTTCGTACCCAGGGTGGGATGGGTCTCTGGAGATCTGGGAGGCCTTCCTGAGGCAGCGTGTGTTGTACAGCTCTTCCAGAGAGGGGAGGGGGGCGCCGGTGATCTTCTGGGGGCGATAGAAGTTCTTAGGGACACAGTAGAGGGGAAAGCGGACGTCTTTAGGAGACGTAGTGCTGAGGGGCAGAAGATGTCTCAGGAGGAGCAGTTAAGGTGTAACCTGAAGAGGTGGGTCTTCAGTCTACGACGGAAGATGGGTAGTGACTCTGCCGTTCTGACAGCCGTGGGGAGCTCATTCCACCAGCGGGGAGCCAGAGTTGTGAAGAGACGTGATCGGGCAGCACGACTGCTGTGCAGAGGTGGTGGGGCCAGTCGGCCAGCCGAGGTGGAGGAGCGGAGTGAGCGGGCTGGAGTTTGGGGGGTTACCATTTCCTTCAGGTAGGCAGGGGCTGTCCCTTTAGCTGCCTGATATGCAAGCACCAGGGTCTTGAATCTGATGCGAGCTGCAATCGGGAGCCAGTGCAGGGTGCGAAGGAGAGGGGTGACATGAGAGTATTTGGGGAGGTTGAATACCAGACGTGCAGCAGCGTTCTGGATGAGCTGCAGAGGTCTAATGGCGGAGGCGGGGAGACCAGCCAGGAGTACGTTGCAGTAATCCATGCGGGAGATGACCAGTGCCTGGGTCAAGAGTTGCGCTGTTGACAGTTTCTTCACATGCTGATATGCATGCTACTCCTTCTACCTTATGCCCATTAGGAACCAATTGTGAATTGTATTTGTTCTATATCTCTCTGACATCAGGGGGCCTGGAGGAGGAGTTTGCGGTGGACTACCGGATCCTCAACCCCAAGGCCATCACCATGGGTCAGCTGTACGGCTGCTTCGACCCAGTCAGCCACGAGTGGTCAGACGGCGTCCTGGCCGTCTCCTTCAGGCAGCAGGCGGTCAGCACCTTAGACGACCGCCAGTGGATCCTGTTCGACGGTCCTATCGACGCCGTCTGGATCGAGAACATGAACACGGTCCTGGACGACAACAAGAAGGTAAGGAGGGGGTTCTGACGGCCGATCGCTGAAGTATAATCAATCAAATCAAATGTGTCGAATCTATTAATAAAGGCATAACTCCTGAAGGCTATGATTCACTGTGTATCTTCGACCAGTGGGGCAGTGACGATCGGTCCTTTTTAGACAGGGGGGGGGAAGGGGTAGTGGTGACCTAGTGGATAGTGAGTTGGACTTGTGATCAGAAGGTCATGAGTTCAAATCCCACCTGGGAACACCATCACTAGATGACTAACATCTCCTAAGTTATTCCATGTTACTGTAATTGTAAGTCGCTTTGGAAAAAAGCTTCTGCTAAATGGTAAAAATGTAGGCCAGTGTTATGAGTGTTTGTGCCAACTGGTGAAGTGAAGACCCTCCTTTAGCAACAGCACACTGTGTGTGTTTGATTCCATCCCATGCATTACAATGAGCCCGTCCTCCGATTTCCACCTCCACCCTAGCCTCGCCCTGGTGCACCGAATGTTAAAGTATGTTCCTCCCTCTCTCCCCCCCAGCTGTGTCTGATGAGTGGTGAGATCATCCAGATGAGCTCCAAGATGAGCCTGATCTTTGAGACGGCAGATCTGGAGCAGGCCTCCCCAGCCACCGTCAGCAGGTACGTACCGGTCAGGCCGTTTTATGTGAAAGAAAGCACCACCTCATGCAACCCATGAAGCTATTCCACTCTATTCACGGATAGGGTACCCCGTTTATTTTCTACTTGGATGGCAGATGGCTAAGATAGCAGATCAGGCTTCAGTTTGAGGGTTTGCTTTCCACACAGAGCTAACCCTATGTAGGCTAGCTGGCTGCTAGTTGGTAGTTGATACGTCAATGAAGAAAGCAGGGCATTGAAGTCTAACAGATTGTTGACTGCTGACTGGCTGTGCTTGTATGTGGTCAGGTGTGGTATGATCTACATGGAGCCTCACCAGCTGGGCTGGGCTCCTCTCAGAGACTCCTACATGGACACCCTGCCTGAGAGCCTGAGCACTGAGCACCGAGACCTGGTGAGAACACACACACACACACGCAGGCACACACACACACACACACACACACACATACTCACACACACCCTACCTGAGAGCCTGAGCACTGAACACAGAGATCCAGTGAAAACACGCTCACACACACGCAGGCATACACACACACACACACACACACACACACACACACACACACACACACGCGCAGGCACACACACACACACACACACACACATGCAGGCACACGCACACACACACACACACACACACACACACACACACACACACATACATACCCACACCCTGCCTGAGAGCCTGAGCACTGAGCATAGAGACCCAGTGAGAACACACACACACACACACACACACACACTTCCTCATTAGGCCAATACAGCATCTTTGTGTGTGTTTCTCTCTCCTCTCCAGATAGTGGACATGTTTAACTGGCTGGTGCAGCCCTGTCTGGACTTCATCTCCACAGAGTGTCGCTTCCTGGTCCACACGTCTCCCATCCACCTGGCCTACAGCCTGATGAGGCTCTTCACCTGCCTGATAGGTCAGACCCCACCAGCATAGATGAGCATATACCAGTATACTAGTATAGATAGATTAGCATATACTAGTATACTAGTATAGATAGATTAGCGTATACTAGTATAGATAGATTAGTATATGCTAGTATACTAACATAGATAGATTAGCATCTCCTAGTATACTAGTATAGATAGATTAGTATACTAGTATACTAGTATGGATAGATTAGTATATACTAGTATAGATAGATTAGTATAGTATACTAGTATAGATAGATTAGTATACTAGTATACTAGTATGGATAGATTAGTATATACTAGTATAGATAGATTAGTATAGTATACTAGTATAGATAGATTAGTATACTAGTATACTAGTATAGATAGATTAGTATACACTAGTATACTAGTATAGATAGATTAGTATATACTAGTATACTAGTATAGATAGATTAGTATATGCTAGTATACTAATATAGATATATTAGTATATACTAGTATACTAGTATAGATAGATTAGTATATACTAGTATACTAATATAGATATATTAGTATATACTAGTATACTAGTATGGATAGATTAGTATATACTAGTATACTAGTATGGATAGATTAGTATAGTATACTAGTATAGATAGATTAGTATACTAGTATACTAGTATAGATAGATTAGTATACACTAGTATACTAGTATAGATAGATTAGTATATACTAGTATACTAGTATAGATAGATTAGTATACTAGTATACTAGTATAGATAGATGAGTATATACTAGTATAGATAGATTAGTATATACTAGTATACTAGTATGGATAGATTAGTATATGCTAGTATGTTTATTTTACCTGGGAGCGAAACAGAGCATAGCCGCAGATCCTTCTTACCTTCGGCTAAGAGGCTTTTTAACATGAACCCTCAGTTGTTTGTATTCATTGATGATGTGCTGCTTTTTGGGGGGCTAGCGCAATCAGATTTCTCCTCTTGGCATTAATAAAGTCAATCTTTATCTTATCTTATCGTAAATAATGTATTCTTACTGGGGATGTTTACTTAACACAGATTCTGTTGAGTCCTGACCTGGACTAAGTCACACTTTCAATGGAGAATTGTCAATGGAGGAGTAGGCTTAACTTGTGTCTGGGAAACCTCAACTATATGTTTCCCGAGATTCCCATATGTGTTTTGTATGCCTGTATTGATGTTCTAATCAACCACTGGATGAAACAATACTTTCAGTTGACCTTCCCTTCGTCAATTGATGACATGAACGTATGTGGTGTTTCTGTTTGACTGTGTATGTGTCTCTGTACCAGATGAGATCGCTGAGTCAGGGGCGGACGGGGCGGAGCCTATGTCCAGCCAGCAGGTGACCATGTGGCTTCAGGGCATCTTCCTATTCGCTGTGGTGTGGACTGTGGGTGGGACTATTAACGGCGACAGCCGTAAAAAGTTTGACGCCTTCTACCGTAACCTGATCATGGGGATGGATGACGAAGCACCCCGACCGAAGAGTGTGAAACTCACCAAGAACAACGTCTTCCCAGAGAGAGGTGACCTAGCCTAGTCAATCATGGGGCGGCTGTGGCGCAGGAGGTAGAGCTGCCGTCTAATGATCGCAAGGTTGGCAGATCGGCGGTTCAAGCCCCGGCTGGCCACATGTCGAAGTGTCCTTGGGCAAGACATTGAACCCCAAATTGTGTGTATGTGAATTGGTGAATGAGAGGCCGTTGTAAAGCGCTTTGGATAAAGGCGCTATATAAGTGCAGTCCATTTACCACCAATCACCAACGTTGGTTATTTACAGTGTTTGATGTATGATTAGTCAACCCTACCTGGGCATAATCTTAACCTCTGTTTCCTGGACCCAGGTCAAGCCTGCTCCTGAACCAGCGTAGGGAGGCTGGTGGAGGTAGGAATCGGAGGACGGGCTCATGGTTATGCATAGAATGAAATGAGGAATGGTTCTCATCATTATTCTGTTCCATGCGTTACAGCGAGCCTGTCCTCCTGCATTTGTGAAAAAAGTATAATACGCACTTTTACTGTAACGCCAAAGCAAATTCCTATATATGTATGCATAATGGCAATAAACGTTATCTGAATCTGAATCTGAACCACCAGCCTCCACTGGTTCAACAAGAAGGCTTGATCTGGGATCTGTGGCTTGAAGACTGATCTAAGTGAAAAAAGCGCTGTCAGCATACATTCTTCACTAACTTATTACCACATTAAATATTAATGTATTTTCCTTCACATTTCCTCACGTGTACTTTCCTGGCTTCTCTAGGCACCGTCTATGACTACTACTTCCACAAGCAGGGCTCTGGTCAGTGGAACGTGTGGACGGACTCCATCACCAAGGAGGAGAGCACAATCGCCCCGACAGCCAATGTCAGTTTTACCTCCCGAGTTTACCCTGTTGATTACTCTTGCATACGACACACATGAAACTAGGAGACCAAGAGTCTGGCCAACAAAACACAGTGTTTCCAATGGCAACTCACTTTCCGAATCACAATAGCCAATCACATTCCAGAATTGGTTTTGATCGGTGTAATCGTTTTGTCAGCTTCTCATTGGAGCGGAGGTTGTGTAGGGAGGACAATGCTAGGTCGTCAGCCGCTTGTGCCTTTCAGTGGAATCTGGTGGAGGTACAAATATGAGGATGGGGCTCATTCATGGAGGTCATCCTATTCCATGCATTACAATGAGCCCGTCCTCTGATTTCTACCTCCCTCCTTGGAATCTTTCATCTTTCCCCTACCAGCTCGTAGAACCAAGGAAGGCACCGCACCACACAGAGACAACATTGGGTTGCCATGTTCTCAGAATCCCCCTTTGCTCTCCCCCTCTACCCCCCTCCCCAGGTCTCAGACCTGATCATCCCCACCATGGAGACGGCCCGCCAGCTGTTCTTCCTGCGTACCTACCTGGCCCACCAGGTGCCCATGCTGTTCGTGGGTCCGACGGGCACAGGCAAGTCTGTCATCAACAACAGCTTCCTGCTCCAGCTGCCCAAAGAACGCTACACGCCCAACTGCATCAACTTCTCGGCGCGCACCTCGGCCAATCAGACGCAGGACATCATCATGGCCAAGCTGGATAGGAGGAGGAGGGGTGTGTTCGGGCCGCCCATGGGAAAGAAGTGTGTCGTCTACGTGGGTAAGGAGGGAGGGACATGCCTGGGGAGCGTGTTACTGTTGACCTTGTTTGTCGATGGACTGTATAACAATATACACACGCACACACACAAACACACATACACACACACACACACACACACACACAGATACATACACACACACACACCACCAACATTCTCTGATATGTAACCCCCCAAACCCAGATGACCTGAACATGCCAGCTAAGGAGATCTACGGGGCCCAGCCCCCCATTGAGCTGCTGAGGCAGTGGATCGACCACAACCACTGGTACGACAAGAAAGACACATCCAGGATCGACATCGTAGACATGCTGTTTGTATCTGCTATGGGGCCCCCTGGTGGTGGGAGGAATGACATTTCAGGTACTAAGCAGGAGCAGTAATAGCAGTAGCAGTAGTAGTAGTAGTAGTAGTAGTAGTAGTAGTAGTAGTAGTAGTAGTAGTAGTAGTAGTAGTAGTAGTAGTAGTAGTAGTAGTAGTAGTAGTAGTAGTAGTAGTAGTAATAATATTAGTAGCGGTAGTAGTAGTAGTAGTAATATTAGTAGCAGTAGTTTAGTGACTGTAGCAGATAGAATGTTTAGGGAAGATGTTGTAAGTATGTATTCTGCAAGGGATGTTAGAATAGTAGGAGAGATAATGATTTATCTAACATGCTTCAGTGATGTTTATGCATAGAGTAATGCCCTTTTTCAGCGTGTATAAAAGGTGAATTCTGTGTACAATCGCAGGCCGCTTCACCCGTCACTTGAACATCGTCTCCATCGACTCCTTTGATGACGAGACGCTGAGCAAGATATTCACCTCCATCACCGACTGGCACTTCAGCAAGGGCTTTGATGCAGCTTTCTCCAGGTGAGACTGCAAACACTGTAGCTGACTGATATGACAGAGATCATTGTAATCTATTTTCTGATTATTAATGTATTTATTTATTTTATTTCATTTTTTACATATGGAAGTACATATACAATAGTTTCTGTTGTCTCTCTCCAGGCTGGGGAAGATCATGGTGCAGGCCACCATGGCGGTGTATAAGGACGCTAGGGACAGCTTCCTGCCCACGCCCTCCAAGTCTCACTACATCTTTAACCTCAGGGACTTTGCCAGAGTGATCCGGGGGGTCCTGCTCAGCCCACACACACACCTGCAGGTAGGGTCAGCTCTGTGTGTGCGTGTGTGTCTGTGTGACTGTGTGGTGTGTCTGAGATATGATATTTCTGTGTGTGATCAGGAGGGAGACAAGCTGATCCGCCTGTGGATCCATGAGGTGTACCGCGTGTTCTACGACCGCCTCATCGACAACGAGGACAGAGACACCTTCTTCGACATCGTCAAGGAGAGGACCTCTGGCTTCTTCAAACAGAGCATAGATAAGGTAAAACAGTCTCTCTGTACTACATTTGACCATATTAATACAACCACCCTCCGATTTCTACCTCCTCCAGCCTACTCTGCCACCATCATCACCATCATCGTCTCTGAAATTGAACCCTGTGTAATGTCTGTCAGTCAAAGTGGGTGCCGCGGCACCTGTCCGGGGGTGCCGCCAAATCTGCTCGTAAAAAAAAAAAAAAAAAAAAAAAAATATATAATATACAATTATAATAATAATACATTAATAAACGTTTGTTTATTACATGTGCAATGGAGTTCATAAGCAAATCAAATATATATTTCTCAGATTTGAAAGATATTAATTTACTAACTAGGCCTACTAGTTACTAACTAACTACTCCTCACTGAAGTCTTGGACCAAGCGGTGAAAATGGTTAATTATGTCAAATCACGCCCGCTGAAGTCACGGCTGTTCAGCACATTGTGCAATGAGATGGGGTCCGAGCATGAGGGGCTCTTATTACACACAGAGGTCCGCTGGCTGTCGCGGGGCAAGGTGTTATCCCGTGTCTATGAGCTCCGAGATGAACTGATAACTTTTGTCAGTGAGCACGACTTGCCATACAAAGAACAATTGGAAGATGATATTGATACAACATATTTCTTTGTTTTGTATTTCTCTCAATTTTTACAATTCTGTCATGATTATTATTGTTAAATTATTATAGTTGTGAGTTACCCGTTTGGTTCAGATGTGAAATAATAATCTCAGAATGAGCATTGAAATGAGAATTACATTTTAAGGCATTATTTTAAGCCCCCCAAAAAAGCATTGTTCCATTGATTGATTATACAGGTCTTTGATATTTTATTTGTGTGAAGAATTCCCTCTGAGTCTCCTCCCATATTGTACAATCCTTGAGGGCCACCATTTTATTTAATTTAGCGATAGTTTGACTGACCTATGCATTCTTGCCCATCCATTACAGTTCATTTATGACTTTTATTATCTTGTTAAAATTCATTGGGGCAATACTTATGTATTATATATAAACACACATTTTCAAACCAATTCATCGTGTATTGTTTTTAGTTTAAGCTCCGAGGCATTTTTTAAATCTTCGTAGAGTTGGGGTGCCTTGGAGAAGGGGGAAAGCTTCAGGGGTGCCTTGGTAAAAAAAAGTTTGGGAACCTCTGCTCTACGGGTCTTGTACTTGTATTGTACTAACAATAATGATCCATAGGGAATTGAATGGAATAGTTATTGATCTTGAACGCCATTCTCTATTCCTGATTCTCTCCCCTGTCTGCCTGTGTTTGTTTATATTTGATTGTGTTATTATAGTTTTTTTTCGAGAGTCATCATGGTACTATCCTTAATCATCTCTCCCCTTCGCTCCCCTTTCCTCCATGCCCAGCTCCTCAGTCACCTGACCCCCACTGGCAACGTGGTGGATGAGAACATCCGCAGCTTGTTCTTCGGTGACTACGGCAAGCCTGACTCTGACGCCAGGGCCTACGACGAGATCACAGAGCTGCGCAGCCTGACGGAGGTGAGTGTGTCCCGCGTGACCCGGGAGGCAGCATGTGGATCTACGATTAGGGTTAGCCTACAGTAGGCTGTGGGTTGGACCGCTTGGACCACTGTACACTAAAAACGTATGCCCTAATCACACGACAGAGTCGAACTAAGCTGTGCTGAGCTGTAATGTGCTGGCCTGGTTATGCCTCAGTTATCCATCATACAGTAGTTGCTGAAATCGTGCTGGGAGAAGAAAATATCTGACCTAGGACAGTAAGGTTCGGGTTGGCCCTGTAGTGTGTAAAGCCCTTAAGTTGCTTTGACTAAAAGCATCTATTCAATGACGTGTATCTATTACTGTGTCTATAAATACTATGACGTTGTAGGTGATGGATCATTACCTGGAGGAGTTCAACAACGTGAGCAAGGCGCCCATGTCCCTGGTCATGTTTAAGTTCGCTATCGAGCACATCTCCCGTATCTGCCGCGTGCTGAAGCAGGATAACGGCCACCTCCTGTTGGTCGGCATCGGCGGGTCGGGGCGCCAGAGCGCCACCAAGCTGGGCACCTTCATCAACGACTACGACCTCTTCCAGATCGAGCTCACCAAGAACTATGGCGTGTCCGACTGGCGCGACGACCTCAAGGTAGGTGGTGGATGCTAAGTGGGATCCTTGGGATGACTGTAACTTTAAGCCCTACTCTTACCCTTATCATAACCCTAACTAGCCCTAACCAAAATTGCATGAGTTCCAAAGGAGACCATACAGTTGCTATGGTCATACTCAAAACTCTACTCCACTTTCTAACCCTTTCATCTATTAAGCTTAACAATCCCAAACGTCTTTAAACTTTTTCCACTACCATGATTAAAAAAAACTTTTGTTTTCAGGAACTAACTTTTCTTGTTGTATTGTATTCTAGAGTATTCTATCAAATTCGTTGGTATCCTACTGTGTTGTATTAGAGGGTGATGCTGAAGGCGGGCATCGAGGGGCGGAGCACTGTGTTCCTGTTCAACGACAGCCAGATCAAAGACGAGGCGTTCGTGGAGGACATCAACATGCTGCTCAACACAGGCGACGTGCCCAACATCTTCCCCGCCGACGAACGCGCTGACATCATCGACAAGGCGCAGAACATCGCACGAATGGAGGGCAGAAAGATCGACGCCACGCCCCTCTCCATGTACAACTTCTTCATCGAGCGTGTCAAGACCAACCTGCACATCGTGCTCGGTGCGTGTGCTTGTACTCACTGTTTTTGGAAAGACAACTTAAGGCAGGGCTCCCACGGGTCCTTGAAATCCTTGAAAGTTTGTGAATTTGAGAAGAAAAAATCAAGGTCTTAAAAGTTTTTGAAAATAGACATGGGTCATTGAAAGTGCTCTCTCTCTCTAAAAAAAAAATATATATTCAAAAAAGAAATTACTTAGCTTGTCAACTAGTAACTTTACACATATTTCACAATATATTGTTTTGCTGTGCTGTGGTAGAGAAGGCAAGAGACCATCTAGTGTTCACACATTCAAGCCTCTCTTTTTAATTGTTGTCTGTGAGTGGATAGTTCCTATTATATAAATTCTCATCTAGATCTGTCTCAAACTATGCCGTGTTGGGTCCTTGAATATGAGGGAATTGAGTCTTGAAAGTCCTTGAAAGGTGCTTGAATTTGATGTTTCAGAAGGTGTGGGAAGTCTGGGAACACTGTTAAGGTAACTTTGAGGAGAGTAACTCGCTGTTGTATGGAGGCATAGAACAGGGGATACTCCCTGTTCATTAGAATCCATGTAGGCTGGTTTTCATTTAAATACGGGAGGTTTCCCAAACCTAGTCCGTGTAGAGTATTTATGTATGTGTAAAGTCTAAAGCGGTATGGTTGTTGGTGTTTGTGCAGCGATGAGCCCCATCGGCGATGCCTTCAGGAACCGCCTGCGTATGTTCCCCTCGCTGATCAACTGCTGCACCATCGACTGGTTCCAGGCCTGGCCTAAAGACGCCCTGGAGATGGTGGCCCACAAGTTCCTGGAGGACATGGAGATGGAGACCAGCATCCGGACGGAGTGAGAACAACGCTTCTAACGCTGTAGTTGTGCTGTCTGTACTAGTTATAGAGGTCGCTCAGTCTGTCTCTGTGGCACAGTCACATCCCCTAGCAGCTTCCCATGTAATCCATGTACATGTGATATCCAGTCTGAGACTCTCCTGTGTGTTTCTCCAGGGTGGTGGAGATGTGTAAGATCTTCCAGGAGAGCGTGAGGGACATGTCCGTGCGATACTTCTCCAGACTGAGGAGGCACAACTACGTGACGCCCACGTCCTACCTGGAGCTCATCCTCACCTTCAAGGTGCTGCTCACCGCCAAGAGGAGCGAGGTGGATACCGTCAGGAACCGCTACATCATAGGCCTGCAGAAACTGGACTTTGCTGCCTCTCAGGTTGGGAAGGATACTAATTGAGCCTTTGTATTGTCTGGGGGAGTAGCAATGTTATGAAGTTGGTTGATTGTAACAGTGATTTGGTCTTCGCAGCATCTCAGGTGGGGCAGTCTACCAAGTCTAGTTATTTAAATAGAGCAAGTCAGGATTTCTAAAGTCTCTTAAGTCAATTGGGAACAAGTAGATTTGTTATTAGATGAGTTCCTCGCCAACAGGAATAGTGAAGCTGTATTGTTGATAGGACAGTGCAACAGCCTCCATCCTGGCTCCGCAGCGGTCAACTGTATTGATTCCAGCCCAGTGTAACAGCCTCCGTTTTGGCTCTGTAGGTGTCTGTTATGCAGACCGAGTTGACGGCCCTGCAGCCAGAGCTGATCAAGACCTCAGCAGAAACAGTCCAGATGATGGTGAAGATCGAGAAGGAGACGGTGGAGGTGGACGCCAAGAAGATGCTGGTGAAGGCTGACGAGACGGTGGCCAACGAGGCGGCTGCAGCAGCCAAGGCTATAAAGGTCGGTCTGTTTACACCGGAAGCTCTGGAACAGCTGAGCTTTATTATGTCATTCAGACTGGTGAACAGTTCTCAGATAGAAATGACGATAGACATTTAATGCGTTCCCATGTAATAGACATTCCCATGCAATAGAATGATGTATTTCTTCCAATTGTTTGTCTTAATAGTAAGTGATGGTCTGCTGGCTGTAATCTCATTTTAGCCTGTTTCAGGTTCTTAAATCCCTCTGATCTTTCTCTATTAATTGTATTTCATGTATGTGCAAATAAACTAAACTAAACTTCGACTTCAGGATGAGTGTGAAGGGGACCTGGCGGAGGCCATGCCTGCCCTAGAGGCTGCCCTGTCAGCCCTGGACACCCTAAAGCCCTCAGACGTCACAGTGGTCAAGTCCATGCAGAACCCCCCAGGCCTGGTCAAGCTGGTCATGGAGTCCATCTGCGTGATGAAGGGCATCAAGTCCGAGAGGAAGCCCGACCCTGGAGGCTCAGGTCAGGACGCTCTGGAGAAAAGCCTCACTGTAGTGTTGAGCAGGGGAGCATGGTGGAGGGAGAAATCTGAGGACGGGCTCATTGTAATGCATGTAACAGACTGTTTGATGACATTCCTTCCATGCATTACAATGAGCCCGTCCTACGATTTTTACCTCCACCAGCCTCCCCCCTGATGTCCACATAATGAGGAAATCTGTCTTTGACTACAATAAGGAAAGAGGGAGAGATAGAGAGAGATAGAGAGAGAAAGAGAGAGAGGTAGAGAGATAGAGATAGAGGTAGAGAGATAGAGATAGAGAGATAGAGATAGAGAGATAGAGAGAGAGAGAAAGAGAGATAGAGAGAGAGAGAGAGGGGGGGGACCCTTACTGATAGTCATGTCTTTATACCGTCATGATTCCTGGAACATTATGAGGTTTGGAGAGCCACAGGCCTACAGCCCTCCCCTCCCCCCTCCCCCCTCAGCACAAGCACATCCGTTTCATCTGATCTAGATTTGGAGGGGGAGAGCGGGGAGAGCGGGGAGAGCGGGGAGAGCGGGGGACTGATTGAGATGTGATAGTGATGTGTGAGTAGACTGAGCCAGGCGGGGGAGGGGGGGGGGGAAACCAGAGTTTAGGGCATGGATATATGGTTTACTAACAGCATACTGTACAATGAAGAGTATAAAAGAGTATATTCCTAACCGATGACAGGGTTTGTGTATGATGTGTCGTCTGACCAAGGATCGGGCCCTGTCCAGAAACAATCCCTAGTCCCTTGAGTAGATCTGAAAGTGTTGGATAAGTAACATTTTAATTCAGCCTATTGGCTAAAAAAAGATGGAGCTTCCTACCATTTTGCCTATAATTATTATTATGACAGAATTTCAGATGTACACACGTTTCCAAGGCTGAGGTAGGCTAAGTGTTGTTTCTGGAAAGAATCTCAGGGGAGGGGGGCGCCGGTGATCCTCTGTGCTGTTCTTTTATGTTTAGGATTTATGTCCTTTGGAAAAACACTTTATGTCAATAAACAAAGTCATGTATGTCAATTCAAAACCTGTGAATTGTTTGTGTTTGTGTCTACCAGGTAAGATGATCGAGGACTTCTGGGGCCCGTCCAAGAAGCTCCTGGCAGACATGAAGTTCCTGGAGAACCTGAAGGCCTACGACCGGGACAACATCCCCGCCGCCAACATCAAGAAGATCCGCGACAAGTTCATCGACAACCCGGAGTTCCAGCCGTCCATCATCAAGAACGTGTCCTCGGCCTGCGAGGGGCTCTGCAAGTGGGTCAGAGCCATGGAGGTGTACGAGCGCGTGGCGAAGGTTGTGGCGCCCAAGAAGGAGAGGCTGAAAGAGGCGGAAGACGAGCTGTCTGTCCAGATGGCGATGTTGTCTGTGAAGAGGGCCGAGCTGAAGGAGGTGGAGGACAGGCTGCAGGACCTGAACGATACCTTCCAGGCCATGTGCAACAAGAAGCAGCAGCTGGAGGATAACATCGAGCTTTGCTCCCAGAAGCTCATCAGGGCAGAGAAGCTGATCGGTGGGCTGGGAGGGGAGAAGGACAGGTGGACAGAGGCTGCTAGGCTGCTGGGCATCAGGTTTGTACAGGAGGAGGAGGAGTAGTGTGTGTGTGTGTGTGTGTGTGTGTGTGTGTGTGTGTAATATGCTATTGTATACACTGTATCTCTAACCATTTTACTCTAAATGGACATTAAAGCTTTTCTCTCTCTCTCTCTCTGTCTCTCTCTCTCTCTCTCTCTCTCTCCAGGTACACCAACCTGACAGGTGACGTTCTCCTCTCCTCGGGGTGTGTGTCGTACCTGGGCGCCTTCACGGTGGACTACCGCGTGGAGTGCCAGCGGGAGTGGCATCTGCTCTGCCAGGAGAAGAAAGTGCCGTGCTCCGAAGACTTCACCCTCAGCAACACCCTCGGCAACCAGGTGTCCATCCGGGCGTGGCAGATCGCAGGCCTGCCCGTCGACACTTTCTCCACAGACAACGGCATCATCGTGTCCAACTCGCGGCGCTGGCCGCTCATGATCGACCCGCAGGGCCAGGCCAACAAGTGGATCAAGAACATGGAGAAGGCCAACAAGCTGGCCGTCATCAAGCTCACCGACGGGAACTACGTCAGGTCCTTGGAGAACTCCATTGCGTTCGGAACCCCGGTTCTTCTGGAGAACGTGGGGGAGGAGCTGGACGCGGTTCTGGAGCCCATCCTGCTGAAGCAGACGTTCAGGCAGCAGGGAGTGGACTACATGAAGATAGGGGAGAACACTGTGGAGTACTCCAAGGACTTCCGCTTCTACATGACCACAAGCCTCAGAAACCCTCACTACCTCCCCGAGGTGGCCGTGAAGGTAATACGCTCATTGTGTGTTTGTGTGTGTGTGTGTGTGTGTGCGTGTGTCTGTGTCTGTGTGTCTGTGTGTGTGTGTGTGTGTGTCTGTGTCTGTGTCTGTGTCTGTGTCTGTGTGTCTCTGTGTCTGTGTGTGTGTGTGTGTGTGTGTGTGTGTGTGTGTGTGTGTGTCTGTGTCTGTGTCTGTGTCTGTGTCTGTGTGTCTCTGTGTCTGTGTGTGTGTGTGTGTGTGTGTGTGTGTGCGTGTGTCTGTGTGTGTGTGTGTGTGTGTGTGTGTGTGTCTGTGTCTGTGTCTGTGTCTGTGTCTGTGTCTGTGTCTGTGTGTGGCTGGGAAGGTTAGGGGGTTTAACATGTTTCTTATGGAAAGGTTTTCCACATTTCCAACCTGAATGTGATTGTGAATGTGATTGTGAATGTGATTGTGAATGTATAGGTGTGTCTGCTGAACTTCATGATCACGCCCCTGGGCCTGGAGGACCAGCTGCTGGGGATCGTGGCAGCTAAAGAGAAGCCTGAGCTGGAGGAGAAGAAGAACCAGCTCATCCTGGATGGCGCTGCCAACAACAAACAGCTCAAGGAGATCGAGGACAAGATCCTGAAGGTCTGGTTTTGTTTTAGGAATATTGATTTTATTTTATTTGAAGAATTATTCATTTACAGCACATAAAAAAACACATTGCACTGAATGTTTGTTAAAAAAATATATATATACGTATATAAAAAATCTACTGTACATTAGAGCGACTACAGCACAGTGAACTGTTATTAATTTGCTGATCCAACAAAAACACAGACAAATATTTTAAAAATAAAACGAGGGGAAAAACCCCCACACTAAATACAAAATATTTTTACATAACATATTGATTGTGATTGGAATAACATATTATTCCAAAAGTTCCACAATGCTGACACATTCACACCAGATGTTATGATTGATATCGTATTTTATATGTGTCTCATACCTCTCCTCCCCCTCCACAGATCCTGTCCTCCTCAGAGGGGAACATCCTAGAGGACGAGACCGCCATCAAGGTGCTGTCCTCCTCCAAGGTCCTCTCTGAGGAGATCTCCGAGAAGCAGAAGATCGCCAGCGTCACGGAGAAGGAGATTGACGACACGCGTATGGGCTACCGGCCCGTGGCCGAACACTCCTCCATCCTCTTCTTCTGCATCTCGGAGCTGGCCAACATCGAGCCCATGTACCAGTACTCCCTCACCTGGTTCATCAACCTCTACCTGACCTCCATCGCCCAGAGTCTGAAGAGCGACGACCTCGGGGCCAGGATAGAGAACATCGTGGAACACTTCACCATCAGCATCTATAACAACGTGTGTCGCTCGCTGTTCGAGAAGGACAAGCTGCTCTTCTCCCTCCTGCTGACTGTCGGCATCATGCAAGGAAAAGGTTGGTCCGTTGGCTTTATCTGACTATTTTTTTAATTTCATTTAAATGTTTTCAAACTTTTTCATCATATAGAAATAACAGAGCAGAATTCGAATTCCAAGAAAACGACCAAACAAGTTCTCTTTTCCAATAACAACCTACACTAGTTGATGTGATTCCATTGTAGATACATTTAAAAGTGTATAACACAATAACATTTCACACATTTCTTCTGTTTTACGCCATCTAGGTCAGGTGGACGACACCGTGTGGCGTTTCCTCCTGACGGGGGGCATCGCCCTGGACAACCCTCACGCCAACCCCTCCCCCGAGTGGCTCTCAGAGAAGTCCTGGTCGGAGATCGTCCGGGCCTCTAAGCTTCCCGACTTGGGCGGGTTGTTCGAGCACGTCCGAGACAACCTGGCGAAGTGGAAGAGGATCTACGACTCAGGGAAACCTCACGAGGAGCCGCTGCCGGACCAGTGGCAACTCCTGCTGGGGATGAACCGCATGGTGGTTCTGCGGTGCTTCAGGCCTGACAAGCTAGTGCCCGCCGTGCAGGAGTTCATCGTGGACAACATGGGCCGCACCTACATCGAGCCGCCGACCTTTGACCTGGCGGGGAGTTACAGCGACTCCAACTGCTGCTCCCCTCTCATATTCGTGCTCTCGCCTGGGTCGGACCCCACCGCTGGTGAGATAGAAAAGAGATTAGAAATTGGAATTAGAATCCACGCTTCCGAAACGTTTAGAATGCACGACTAATGCGCAGCTTCGGTCATGAAATCTGTATATGTTAATCAACGAACTCGTGTTTTTTGCGTGTCCCAGGCCTGCTGAAGTTTGCGGACGACCTGGAGATGGGTGGTGGTAAGACCCAGACCATCTCCCTGGGCCAGGGCCAGGGCCCCATCGCTGCCACCATGATAGACAGCGCCATCAAGGACGGCACCTGGGTGGTGCTGCAGAACTGCCACCTGGCCACCAGCTGGATGCCCGCCCTGGAGAGGATCTGTGAGGAGGTGGTCACCCCCGAGAACACCAAGCCTACCTTCAGGTTGGTGCAGGGGGGGGTTGGGGGTAGTCTCTTAGCACAGAAGCCGTGACAAGGAGACCGTCTGGCGTGTGAGATTAGGGCAGGGGAGTATGGGAGATCAGGGCAGGGGAGTATGGGAGATTAGAGCAGGGGAGTATGGGAGATTAGGGCAGGGGAGTATGGGAGATTAGAGCAGGGGAGTATGGGAGATTAGAGTAGCAGGGGAGTATGGGAGATTAGAGCAGCAGGGGAGTATGGGAGATTAGAGCAGGGGAGTATGGGAGATTAGAGCAGGGGAGTATGGGAGATTAGGGCAGGGGAGTATGGGAGATTAGAGCAGGGGAGTATGGGAGATTAGAGCAGCAGGGGAGTATGGGAGATTAGAGCAGGGGAGTATGGGAGATTAGAGCAGGGGAGTATGGGAGATTAGAGTAGCAGGGGAGTATGGGAGATTAGAGCAGCAGGGGAGTATGGGAGATTAGAGCAGGGGAGTATGGGAGATTAGAGCAGGGGAGTATGGGAGATTAGGGCAGGGGAGTATGGGAGATTAGAGCAGGGGAGTATGGGAGATTAGAGCAGCAGGGGAGTATGGGAGATTAGAGCAGGGGAGTATGGGAGATTAGAGCAGGGGAGTATGGGAGATTTAGGCAGGGGAGATCTCCACTAGGGGTGTAACGATACATCGATTCACATCGATGCATCGATTCATTGACTAACGATCTGATTACATCGATGCAATGTAAAAACATCGATCTATATCGTCATCTTATGCGCGCAGAGAGAGAGAGACTTGAAAAAGATACGAATGTTTTGCATTTTTGATGAGAGACAGTAAGTCTGTCCCTTCTAATATATATTTTGGAACATCTCTCTAAACCAGGGAAGTTCACATACTCGCGTTCGCAATGACTTCGCATTCACCGTGTGTGACTGTCTAGTGTTTCTCAACCCTCTCCTCGGGGCGCCCCAGCCGCTCCACATATTTGATCTGTTCCACCACCAGCACACCTGATTCAACTAATCAAGTCCAAATCATAATTGCTTTGGACTTGATCAGTTGAATCAGGTGTGCTGGTGGTGGAACAGATCAAATATGTGGAGCGGCTGGGGCGCCCCGAGGAGAGGGTTGAGAAACACTCGGCTCCACTTCTCGGCTCCTCCTCCTCTCGCGTTCGGCAATCTCCGGTAATCTTCGGAAATGTTCGGCTTGTGTGAGTGCGTCTAATGAGAGTGCGTCTAACGGGAGTCTAATGGGCGAATACATTGACCGTTTTGGACACCAAAGATATTTTTTAACATCTACTCATCGAGGCGAATCCAGTCAGACCAATATCAGACCTGCTGGACGTGTGTGACACGTGTGTGGACGTGTGTGTGTGTGTCTGGATGTCTCTCTGAACCTGTGTGTGTGTGTGTGTGTGTATATGTTAATGAGCTGTATGTTAATTACCACTTATTACAATTGATAATTGTGTTAGATTGGCATATGATATCGCGTCATATCGATCATATCGTCATATCGATCTTGAATCGAATCGAATCGAAATCGTATCGTGACTGACATTGTGATATCGTCAAACATTGTATCGTCATACAAACAAATCGATATAATATCGTATCGTGATGAAGCTGGTGATTTACACCCCTAATCTCCACCAGCCTCCTCCTGCTGTTCAGGCACATCTACTGTACTGATAAAACCCAGGGAAAACAACACTTAACCCCAGACTCTCTCATCACCCAGGCTGTGGCTGACCAGCTACCCGTCAGACAAGTTCCCCGTCAGCATCCTCCAGAACGGCGTGAAGATGACCAACGAGCCCCCCAAAGGTGTGAGGGCCAACCTGCTGCGGTCCTACCTGAGCGACCCCATCTCAGACCCCGCCTTCTTCTGCAGCTCCAAGAAGCAGGAGGCGTGGCAGAAGCTGCTGTTCGGGCTCAGCTTCTTCCACGCCCTGGTCCAGGAGAGACGGACCTTCGGGCCGCTGGGTGAGACTCCACGACAGTCACAACGTCCATACTCGGACACTGTTTAGTATGCGTGGATAATTCCATTAGCGCCACATACGCCAAGTAGTACGCAAGTTGAAGTATTTGGACTTAGTGAAAAGACTTGTGTGTGGTTCCCTTCTCTCTCTTTTTCCTCTTCTTTCATTTGTCTTTGTCCAGGATGCTCACGCATTAAATACATGATATCATGATATCATCGTCAGTTGAATCGTTAATTCAAGGGTTGTGGATCAAACTTCATTGTTCGTCGTGTGTGTGTGTGTGTGTGTGTGTGTCCCCTCCCCCCAGGTTGGAACATCCCATATGAGTTCAATGAGTCTGACCTGAGGATCAGTATGAGGCAGATCCAGATGTTCCTGGACGAGTACGAGGAGATTCCTCTGGAGGCCCTCTCCTACCTGACTGGTTAGTACCGCTGGGAGGGGAGGGAGGGAGGGAGGGGAGGCGGGGGAGAGAGGGGGAAGGAGGGGGAGGGAGAGAGGGAGGGACGGAGGGGAGTGAGGGAGGGAAGGAAGGATAAAATGAGGGTCCCAAGCCTTTCTCTCAGTCTCACCACTCTTTACACTCTTTTCTTTCACCATTCATATCTCCCACCCCCCCACCCTCCCTCCTCCCCTTCAGGTGAGTGTAACTACGGGGGCAGGGTGACAGACGACAAGGACAGACGTCTGCTGCTGTCCCTGCTGTCCATCTTCTACAACACAGAGCTGATAGGACGGGAGGGCTACAACGTGTGTGAGGGAGGCCTCTACTACGTCCCCCCGCACGGACCCTACCAGGTACTGGCCATCTACATCTACATCTACCCTCAAGACCACCAGGACCAAGCTCCGGACCTGGGGTGATAGGGCCTTTTCAGCCGCAGCCCCGTCCCTCTGGAACGCCCTCCCCGACCACATCAGACAGGCCAACGCCCTCCCAACATTTAAACAGGCCCTCAAAACCCACCTCTTCAAGCTCGCCTTCACCAGTTAACCCTCTCCCCCTCCCCTTCCCATGTGTCCCCAGCACTACCTTAATTAGGCCCCTATACTTTCTTCTATTTACCTTTTGTTTCTTTTTATTATTACTACTCAATCTTTTCAGTTTGTAAAGCATCTATGAGTGTCTAGAAAAGCGCTATATAAGTCTAATGTATTATTATTATTATTATTATTATTATTATTATTATTATTATTACATAACCTCTCAGGGGAGGCTGGTGGAGGTAGAGATCGTGAGGTCATTGTGATCTATGGAACGGAATGAGGAATGGTATCAAACACGTGTGATATCGTTCCTCATTCCATTCCATGCATTACAACGAGACTTCCGTCCTCCGATTTCTACCTCCACCAGCCTCCCCTGCTTCCATCTGATATATAGGGAACTGACTTAACCTTATCCTTGTTTTGTGTCCTAATGCGTTGATGTCAATGGGGGATTTATGGGACATTATTGGCCAGCGGTGTTCTAGCCTTTGTATGATTGTGTCACCTCTAATGTGACTGTGCTGTTTGTCCATCCATTTCCAGAGCTATATTGATTACATCCGCAACCTACCAATCAGCGCTGACCCGGGGGTGTTCGGACTCCATAGCAACGCTGACATCACCAAGGACAACCAGGAGACCAATCAGCTGCTGGATGGAGTGCTGCTGACTCTGCCCAGGCAGACTGGGGGCGGGGCCAAGTCCCCTCAGGTTGGTACAGCTGACGGCACATTCTCCGTGTCATCTACATCTGTGGAGGCTGGTGGAGGTAGAAATCGGAGGACAAACATGTTTGATACCATTCTGCATTACAATGAGTCTGTCCTCCAATTTCTATCTCCACCAGCCTCCATTGGCTCATGTGTTTGTGGATATGGGAGTTGTACATCACTTGAGTCATAGATACCTTCAAGGCCTTCAACTCAGAATGAATCAGAAGTCATTATAATTGATTGTAATCTATACAGGAAGTGGTAGATGAGCTTGCGGAAGACATCCTGTCCAAGCTGCCGGCTGACTTTGACATAGAGATGGTGATAAACAAATACCCGGTGATGTACAACGAGTCTATGAACACCGTCCTGAGACAGGAACTCATCCGCTTCAACAGGTACAACTTTACATTACAACTTTATAATATATGATATTATGTGCTATATTAGCACCTTTTTTGTCATGTTTAATTTCAAGTAAAACCCGCATTATTAGCATCTCGGCTTCATGCTTTTGAGGGAGAGTACCCTGCTGGAAGTGAATTTAGTGTAAAAAAAAAAACGCACCAGCCACCTCTTTACCTATCATTTTGCTCCACTACATAAAATAAATACAGTTTGATGTAATTAGATTTGTTCCACCGCCCTCTCAGGCTAACCCAGGTGGTGCGCGTCAGTCTGGTGAACATCCGGAAGGCCATGAAGGGTCAGGTGGTGATGTCAGCTGAGCTGGAGAACGTCTTCAACAGCATGTTGGTGGGCAAGCTGCCAGCCATGTGGGCGTCCAAGTCCTACCCCTCCCTCAAACCGCTGGGCAGCTACGTGGCAGACCTCCTCGCCAGGCTGCATTTCCTGCAGGTACCACTGGGGGGCGTTTGATAGCGTTCCTCATTCAGTGCCATGCGTTACACTGAGCCTGGCCTCAGCCTCCCCGGGTGTGGTGAGGGCAGGGAAGGTTGTGGACTGCGTTCACAGCTTTCTACGGTCGCAATTTCTAGTTCTCTAGAGTTTCTTCTAGATGTGTGTGTAACTTGGGATGTGTGTGTGTGTGTGTGTGTGTGTGTGTTTTGACAGGACTGGATAGATAACGGACCTCCTGTAGTCTTCTGGCTCTCAGGGTTCTACTTCACACAGTCCTTCCTCACCGGGGTGTCTCAGAACTTCGCCAGGAAGTATACCGTCCCCATCGATTACATTGGCTTTGAATTTGAGGTAAGAGATTAAGATGATTATTTTTAGACTGCAATTACCCATTATCTCAGAATTGAATTGTTGGAAGGATTGGCTAGGAGGTGTTTCCACCCACAGGGATCTATACATGTGTGGCATGGGAGGCTGTTGGAGATAGAAATGCGAGGACAGGTTCATTGTCATGCAGCATGGAATGGAATGAAGAATGGCATCAAACACTCCATTCCATACATTACAATGAACCCGTCCTTTGACTTGTACCTCCAGCAGCCTCCCCAGGTGTGTGGCGCTGGTGCCTGACCGCCCTGTCTCTCTGTGTCAGGTGACCAAGCAGGAGAGCCACATGGAGGAGAAGCCCGAGGACGGAGCCTACGTGAGGGGCTTGTTCCTGGAGGGGGCCCGCTGGGACCGTGACAAGATGTTCATCGGGGAGTCCCTCCCCAAGATCCTGTTCGACCCCCTCCCCATTATCTGGCTCAGGCCCGGGGAGATGTCCAAGTTCCTGCACCAGAACATCTACGTGTGCCCTGTCTACAAGACCAGCGCCCGGCGAGGAACCCTGTCCACCACGGGACATTCCACCAACTACGTCCTCCCCATCGAGCTGCCTTCAGACCAGCCACAGAAGCACTGGGTGAACCGAGGGGTGGCCTGCCTGTGCCAGCTGGATGACTAGGATCAGCTCAGCTCAGATTGCCGATAGGATAGTGGATATATGAGACAGACAGCTGATTCTCTCCTTTGAAAGAGGACCATGACCATGACCATGACCATGGTTTATTTACAATCTTTTATCACTTACGGCATCTTTCAAAGGACCACCTCATGAACTGTGTGTATTTTACAAAGGGAAAACCCCCTGCTACTTCTACAGCACCTGTGACCCTCTCTGATTTTGTTCATTGCTTTAGTAAGACACAAGTTAATCAGCTGAAGGAAGTGGGACATGAAATTAACCCTTGATGATGTGTGTGGGGGTACGCACTTTACTCAATATATCCTGTAGTCTATTTTTCTACCTGACTTCTAAGTAATGTCAAGCCTAATTCGTTGAAATAACGAATCTAGAGTCGTCGTGTTTATAAAATAAATTTATTACATAAACAATAAATAAATTCGACATGATATCATCCAACTGTATGGCTGCTTATGTGTATATTACAACAATAAAGACAAAACTGACATTAACATTACAACTTCTGTCAGGAACCTCACTCACATGCCTATGGATGGTTTTGGTACGTTGTTGTAAAGCTTTAATGGCAGTTGCAGTTTTACAGTGAATTGTGCCTTTAACAATATATGACCATTGAAAATAAATACTTATTTCTCTATTATGTGAAGATGGATTTTCTTCAGTTCTCCAGTTGATTGGTCATATCAACACAAAGCCAACAGTATCAATACCACCCCTGAGCTCAGTCTGTGACTCTTCAGCTGTGTCCAGAAACAGTCCCTTCACCCTCTATGTGGATCTCTTAGAGTTGGACAAGCATAAGCAATATGATAGTACTGTACTACTAACCTTTGATAGGCTAAGGTGATGTTTTCATCCTATTGCTTACACCTATCCAATTCTTACAGATCGACACGCGTGTCTATGGACCTCGGTATGGGGCGATGGGTGGTTTCTGGACGGGGCCTTCCTCGCCTGTCATGTCCTGGGTAACATGACCTCTCCACAGGGATCGTGTTCGTCCAGCCTCAGGGCTCCTTGTCTTGGGAGTGCAAGTAGACCGGCTTAGCCTGCTTCCTCATCCGTTGCTGCCCCTTCATCTTCCTCCCTTTCTGGGTGGCCAGGCCCATCTGATGGATGTAACTCTACAACACAAGGCACAGGAGAGAGAACGCCATTAATAGACTGGTGGTGATGCGAGATCCCAGTTCTCCTAAAATGTGTACTTCCCCCACATGGATTGGCTTATTATACACCAGGTAACTCCTATTTACATCCATGTGGGGGAGTGCACAAGTATGATGCAAAGAGTGGAGGATTGGGATGCAGCATAGATAACAATCATTGTGACACACATGCGTGCACACACACACACACACACACACACACACACACTCTCTGATTATAGCCGTTTGTTACTTACTGGTCTTGGATAGGGATTCCTGTAGTGTAGACCTACCAATAAGAGGGAACACATCTGTCTTATTCGCACACCAAGGTGTTTTCAGATGTGAATATATCCATATTATGGATTTATAATTCATACTGAATAGGAGTTTACGTAGCATATTATTAGACAGATCTTTTTTTAAAGCCACTTACCAATTTCTATCCTGGCCTCACATTCCTCTATGCACTTCTTTATCGACTCATGATCTGTTAACTGAAAAGGTGTTACAGATTGGTAACACACACACACACACACACACACACACACACACACACACAGGCGTGTGGTGACATGTTGTGTGTATGTATGTGTGTGTGTGTGTGTGTGTGTGTGTGTGTGTGTGTAGATATGTATGTGCTCAGTCATATTATTGCCTCTCCATCATTGTATGTACCATATATACCTTTGTATGGTAGTTCTGGTGAGCATGTATGGATGTATATACAGTGGGGAGAACAAGTATTTGATACACTGCTGATTTTGCACGTTTTCCCACTTAGAAAGAATGTAGAGGTCTGTAATTTTTATCATAGGTACACTTCAACTATGAAAGACAGAATCAAAAAAAAAAATCCAGAAAACAAATTGTATGATTTTAAAGTAATTAATTTACATTTTATTGCATGAAATAAGTATTTGATACATCAGAAAAACAGAACTTAATATTTGGTAAAGAAACCTTTGTTTGCAATTACAGAGATCAGACGTTTCCTGTAGTTCTTGACCAGGTTTGCACACACTGCAGCAGGGATTTGGGCCCACTCCTCCATACAGATCTTCTCCAGATCCTTCAGGTTTCGGGGCTGTCGCTGGGCAACACAGACTTTCAGCTCCCTCCAAAGATTTTCTATTGGGTTCAGGTCTGGAGACTGGCTAGGCCACTCCAGGACCTTGAGATGCTTCTTACGGAGCCACTCCTTAGTTGCCCTGGCTGTGTGTTTCGGGTCGTTGTCATGCTGGAAGACCCAGCCACGACCCATCTTCAATGCTCTTACTGAGGGAAGGAGGTTATTGGCCAAGATCTCGCGATCTGGGTTTCCGTTAACCGGCAATTACCGGTCTTTGTCCGGTAAATGTTGTTGAAGTCCGACATATTGAAAAGTCGTCGGACATATTGTCCGGTGAAAATAATTCCCTTTGAATACAATTCGCTAAAGTTCACATTCTGATTCCTTCTATTTAAAAAAAGACGAATATATAGGCTATGTATTTCTTTTATTATGATATGATTTGACACCGGCATGATGATGACTCCTAATGTGTAGGCCGGCCTATGCGAAACAGCGCACAAGTGCCACATGGGATTGATGCCAGATGGGATTACAGCTTAACCAGTCTATTACCGCTTAAACACAGTAGCCCATTCGGCGGTAACCCATGCCTATCTGGCAACCCTGCCAACCCGTCCACCATAGTAATACGGTTTCTTGATTTCCCATCTATGGGTGCGTTCGTAAACACGCTCTGGAAATCCGATCAGCACTCGCGGAACGCCTCTCGTCCAATCGAACGACTCGGTCGCTCTGTGACATCGAAGCCAGCGTGCGCTCCGGCGCTCTCAGAGCGTGTTTACGAACGCACCCCTAGAAGTTTCTAGCCAGCTAGCTGAAGCTGCTACACACACTAGAGCCATGGCGACCGAACGGCAAGTTAAACAACATACTATAAAAGTGACATTGTTTTACTCATTACTCATGCATTTGTTGTCATTCAGTTATACAGTTATGTTCTTCCCATTGTCATACTCCCGAGCTAAACGAAATGCCTTCCCAACCAGCGAGACTTATAGAAATGACGTTGTTTTATTGATTTAAAAAAAAGGGTAAAACTGGAAAGAGAAAATAGAAAACTCACATTAATCCCAAACAATTTAACAAACTTCAGTTAACGTAATGTGGAGTCCGTTCATTGATCGATGCTGTCTGTTCAGTTCCCAGTGAGGCGCCCGTTCAGCGCTGGACCCGTTCAGCGCTGGATTTGACGCATGGCATAGCGCGCATCCGTCAAATCATGTTATATTATTATATATTATATAGCTCGCATCTAATCGTATCGGATGAGAAATAGACATTAAATGGCATATATAGGCCGCTACACAACAGTAATCACCGCGACAAACAGCTATATTAGATTTGGAGAAAAAAAAATATGATTTTGCAAAAAAAAAAAATTATTATATTTTAATATGATGACCGGAATATATCACGTTTGTCCGGTAAATCGAATTCTTCCCGGACACGATGTCCGACGGCAAATTTTTCTAACGGAAACCCTGCTCGCGATACTTGGCCCCATCCTTCCTCCCCTCAATACGGTGCATTCGTCCTGTCCCCTTTGCAGAAAAGCATCCCCAAAGAATGATGTTTCCACCTCCATGCTTCACGGTTGGGATGGTGTTCTTGGGGTTGTACTCATCCTTCTTCTTCCTCCAAACACGGCGAGTGGAGTTTATGCCAAAAAGCTCTATTTTGGTCTCATCAGACCACATGACCTTCTCCCATTCCTCCTCTGGATCATCCAGATGATCATTGGCAAACCTCAGACGGGCCTGGACATGCGCTGGCTTGAGCAGGGGGAACTTGCGTGCGCTACAGGATTTTAATCCCTGACGGCGTAGTGTGTTACTGATAGTTTTCTTTGAGACTGTGGTCCCAGCTCTCTTCAGGTCATTGACCAGGTCCTGCCGTGTAGTTCTGGGCTGATCCCTCACCTTTCTTATGATCATTGATGCCCCACGAGGTGAGATCTTGCATGGAGCCCCAGACCGAGGGAGATTGACCATCATCTAAAATTTCTTCCATTTTCTAATAATTGCGCCAACAGTTGTTGCCTTCTCACCAAGCTGCTTCCCTATTGTCCTGTAGCCCATCCCAGCCTTGTGCAGGTCTACAATTTTGTCCCTGATGTCCTTAGAAAGCTCTTTGGTCTTGCCCATTGTGGAGAGGTTGGGGTCTGATTGATTGAGTGTGTGGAGAGGTGTCTTTTATAAAGGTAACGAGTTCAAACAGGCGCAGTTAATACAGGTAATGAGTGGAGAATAGGAGGGCTTCTTAAAGAAAAACTAACAGGTCTGTGAGAGCCGGAATTATTACTGGTTGGTAGGTGATCAAATAGTTATTTCATACAATAAAATGCAAATTAATTATTTAAAAGTCATACAATGTGATTTTCTGGATTTTTGTTTTAGATTCCGTCTCTCACAGTTGAAGTGTACCTATGATAAAAATTACAGACCTACATTCTTTCTAAGTGGGAAAACCTGCAAAATCAGCAGTGTATCAAATACTTGTTCTCCCCACTGTATATAACTATTTTTTTTAAGATTTGTTTTATATTTTTCAAAAAACTCAAACATATTGTTGAAAAAAATGACATATGGGTTCATCATCTTTACCTGCTGGTTCTGTCTGAAGAGGTTCCGGGCCTCCTGGGTAATATAGTGTCTCTCGGTCTCTGTGTCTTGTGGGAGTGTGGACTGGGCCTGCCAAGTCCGGGCGATCCGTAGCACCCTTGTGTAGAGTGACAGGACCTGCTTCCGGGTGGCTGCAATCATCTGGTCAAATAACAACACAAAGCATGTGAATGAATGAATGATGAATGGTCTTTATTGTCATTGATATAGTACAGGTACCAAACAACGAAATTTGGGAGGGGGGGGGGGGGCTCCCCTGGTGCTAGGAAAAAAAAGAAAAGAAAAAAAAACTAAAAACAAGAAGGGAAAAGAGCTGGTTTACATAAATAAAGGCTATGTACACTATCCACTATACTATACTATACAAATAAAACACTGTGCTGTACTCTATGCTATGCTATACCTATTCTAACATTTCCTATCTCTGAACCTTATGTACCCGAGGGTTGTCATATTGCACATAGTGTTATTGCACATTCATTTAAAGTGTCGCAGTTTGCAGGTTTGAAATGTTCACAGTTGTGTTTCAGTATTGCACTTGATTTCAATCTAGTAGCTGCCATCAAATTGTCCAGGGCCTAGAACCTAGGTCTTTGCTGTGTTCAGGGCCTGAATGGCCCTGGGGTAGAAGCTGAGCTTCAACAGTCAATCAAGGGATCTCGTGTTCAGCAAATAACTCTATAATAATGCATCCTTACATCCTTCCTAGCTACTTTTCCTTGAGGTATTAACAAATGTAACAGCAAGATAGGTGGAAGACAGTCCATTCCACCTTGCATTTACAAACTTCTTACAAGATGCATCAGTGCGCCACTAGGTGGCACTACAGCGCTCATGATGTGAGTAACGTGTCTTTCAACAGCATATTGCTTAAAAGAGGTCAGTTGGATTGCAATGCACTATATGAAAGTAAACGAGAGTCTACCTGCTGAATTAAACGGGTTGTTATTATGTGAGATTGTTTGACAGTAGGCAGTAGGGTGTGTGCGTCACTAGAACGATGGCTAACGTTATGTGGTGTGGCGCTTGTCCTTCTTAACTGTTGATAAAGACGGATTGTGAATAAATCGAAGGTAGTGATTTATATCGGAGTGTACCTAACATGAACAAGCCACCGAGTCATAACGCTGAATTACACAGTAGTCGTCTGATCGAATGGCATTTGCGCACTTGACCTACCTGCTCTGTTTCAGGGGTAGGTAGCTTGGCTTCCTTAGCCTTTTTTGACAACATGTCGCATTACACTGACGTCACGTATAAGGTGTGTTCGCAATCGCAACGGTCTGTGTTGCCCACCAGTTGCAACCCGCTGCGCAACAGTCGTCGGGCTTTTCGGTTTTAATTGACAGTTTGGAAGCCTACCCCAAAAAGTCTATTTCTAGATCAAAGACAAAGACGAGTTCCGTGTATTGCCACTGAAGAAAACGAAACTTTATACGCGATCAGATTTGACATCTCGTGATCTTAGAATTATAAGGTTCTATCTCCGTTTAGGGCAGTTCAGAGATATTGAGCGTCAAAGTTTTTACATTCCATTATGTTTTGTGAGATGGAACCTTTGTATTTTATGAATTACGAACTAAAAAATGTCAACATTTAAAAAATAACACCACACAGGCATTAATAAACACCTAATGGATCAGATTATGTAAAAAAAAAACTCAATTTTGACAAAAATGGAGATAGAACCGTATAATTCTAAACTCACGATCTGGCCAAGCCCATCCCCATGTGTCAGAGATCAGCGGGTCTCTGCAGAGAGGAAGTGATGCAGAGGGAAAATTCCCCATAATGTCTCTCCTCGATGACTAAAGAGGAAGCACAAAGAAACTGTTAAGCTTTTTTCACGAACGGGGGTTAGTTTTTTCTAACTAACT
This sequence comes from Nansenia antarctica, assembly GCF_963989245.1. Taxonomy (NCBI): domain Eukaryota; kingdom Metazoa; phylum Chordata; class Actinopteri; order Argentiniformes; family Microstomatidae; genus Nansenia; species Nansenia antarctica. The sequence goes on along the minus strand of NC_137681.1, from coordinate 11,174,066 downwards.
TGGATTAATATAACACTCTTTTTCAAAGTGAAATCCGACGGTTTAGGAGTGGCTGGGATCTGCGATCTGGTGTGAGAGGAAAGTCTGAACACTGAGAGTGTGTTTGCTGTTGGATGATGCTGAGCTAACATTAGCACCCAGGCTAACCTGCTAGCTGTGTCTCTGAACGACCATCGAGGCTGTGTGTTTGTTAATAAAACAGTTGTTAAAATTGTTAACATTTCGGTGCGATGGTCGTGATTTTCCAGGACAATCAAACAGTTTGAATAGGTAAGTTCTTATCTTACTAAGCTTTTGTATTCGTACGAATGCGATATGGTTTCCCAATGGTTTGATTGCTTAGATCATGTTAGCCAGGCTGGGCTATCTCAATCTGATTATGGTGACGGACTGTTTTAGTCGGTAGATGGTTTATTCTAACGTGGAGGTTTATAACTTTACTTTATTTAGGATTTAGCGAGTTTAGTGCCAAACCTCCTATGATAGTCCTGTTCAACACGTGACGCTCCTGCCACTGATTGGTTAAACTTGTCACCTTTTGTTTGAGTTACCTTGTTGGACAACAATAGCCACTCTTCCATGGACAGACAGCCCCTATCAAAAAGTGAGTGTTATTGTTCATTATAAATACACCCACTAGTAGTAGTATTGTCATTAGGACTGAATTGAACCACCATGAGAGGGTCATCATGACTGCTAAAAGTCAAAGTGTTCTACTTTCTGGGGGGTTGTGTGTCTGAGGGAGTCTCACATCTCTCCATTTAACACTAGAGCAGCCATGGGTATTTCGTAGGCAATCAAAGTATTGTCGCTAGGTAGAATGCCACATACAAATAAAAACAGTTGGTTTAGTGAGGGTTCCGGGAACTCTTTCGGCAGTTCCGTGAGCAACTTCCCATTGTAAAGTCTATGGTCATTTGACCCCTGAGGCAGCTCTTATAGTAGGTAAAAAAAAAAGGCACGGCTGTTCTAGTGTTAAACCTCTGAGGTGTTTTGTCCAGACATGTTCTCTCTGTCCTGCCTAATGAAGAGTGAGACCTTGAGAACTTGAACGGGTTTCCTTTACCGCATGAGTGGTGATCATACAAATGTGGTCAAGCCTTGAGTGTTATAACACAGAACCACAAAGCAGAGAGTCAGCTAGTTAGAAGAGAAGGGAAGTACATACCCAGCCATCACCTTGTCTTGAGATGTCTTAATTAACCAAAATAAGACATTTTGTCTGTCAAGATGTCTTAAGTCGTCTTAAGACCTAACCTGAAGACATGCACTCACTTAAGACATGGAGCATACTACACCCTTTCTTTATGGGGTCATGAGACAAGGTTGGGTCCACCTTGATAGCAGCTGTGAGCAGGTCTCCAGTTCATGTGTCAGAGTGTTACTATGATCATGATGTTGTCTGTGAGTACACAACTATGAAGACAGGAGGAGGAGGCATATGTTTCTACATTGTTGATGCTGTCATTTCTCAGCAATCAAACCACTTGTTTCTGATGGAGTGTTAGATGAGTTCTAAACTTCGAGGATGCCAAGTTAAGACTGTTTCTGGGTAACAGTCTACTCTGTCTCAAATTGTGCTAATTAATTCACAGCAACATCCACGTGTGGGTGAACTACACTATCACATTCTGCATATGTTGACTGTGTGTGTGTGTGTGTGTGTGTGTGTGTGTGTGTGTGTGTGTGTGTGTGTGTCTTGCAGCACTGCGGATGTCAAGGTCACCACGATGGAGCAGAAACAGATGACACCTTCTTCTTCCCGACTGGCCAATGTGTTTTGAGGAAGTGTGTGTGAGTGTCTCTATCTATCCATCTTTTCATCAATGAATCTTATCTATTTATTCAAGATTTATCTGCCATCTGAGTTGCTATGGGAACCAACAGGGTGTCCTTCTTAGCCATCTCTATAAGCATGTCTATGGTATTGTATAGCCCGGGTGTTTGATGCTTATGGAATACTTATGTTACTATGGTAACCGTGGGCATCCCCTGTGTGTATTTCTGTCACGGTTTCCATGGTAACCCATGCTTTATAAGTCTATAAGTCTGCCTCTACTTCTATACATTCCCATGGTTGCTGTAGAATCCTGCTGTTAGGCCCCGACCACACCAAACTATGAGAAAAGGGAAACAAATGTATACGTATGAATTCACCATCCGATTCGATCTGTGCAGTTTGGGCATGACTTTTGAAATAACCTATAATCAGCTGAACAATGCAACCTAGCAACTCGATACGAAACCTTGCTTTTAATTGGCCGAACTGGCTGCGGAAAGTTCAACTCCTTCAAACTTGTTTTGTCCGCAAAAACACTGCCAAGACGGATGAAATGGACACGACACGACCTTTGTCATTTCTGTTGTCCGTCAACAGATGACTCCCATAGAGAAACCATTGGCTCAACCTGTAATTAACAGACAGCATACTTCAGTGTGGCCCAGAGTTGACCCTCCTAACCTGCCGCTCCCCCTGACACTTCATCAGGCGCCGCCTTTCTAGGAACTCTCACTCCTTTCCTGGTAGAGCTTCTTGGTAGACCTTTATACTGTCAACTGGTTGGGCGTCTCTAGCGGTTGTTTGCTTTAGTTTCCCCCCCCCCATAATGACTCATGTCTTTCTGAGAATCCTTCCCCTTCGTCAAGTCTTTCTCAACCCTGTGTGACTGTGTGCGCCTCTCTTCCAGGGCCTGAGGGCATGTTGAGACGTCTGACCAGGCCAGAGCAGAGGCGTCTAGGTGGGGCAGACGGGGCCTGAGGGTGGAGGAGGAGGACAGACGGACAGAGGACCAGACCGAGAGACATGGGCCAGTGCGTCACCAAGTGTAAGAACCCGTCGTCCTCGCTCGGGAGCAAGAGTGGCGACAAGGAGGCGGGATCTAAGTCCCACCACAAGAAAGGGGGCGGAGCTGGCGGGGGCGGGCACAAGGAGGAGCCGAGCGCCTTGTGCAGCAAAGCCTCCAGCGAGCTCATGTTCAACGGTACCAAGACCATGGAGGTTACCGTGGAGACCACTGTGATCCCCGCGTCGTCGGCCGCCACCACGGGGGACGCGCGGAGGGAGGAGCGGTCGGCGGAGGGGGAGGGGCCTTCCCTGCTGCGCATCGAGGAGCTCTTCCTCTGCTATAAGGACGAGCACGAGGACACCATTCTGGAAGAGGGCATGGAGAGGTTCTGCAACGACCTGTGCGTGGATCCGGCCGAGTTCCGCGTGCTGGTTCTGGCCTGGAAGTTCCAGGCAGCCACCATGTGCAAGTTTACAAGGTGAGATTCAGAGACGAGGGGAGGCTGGTGGTGTCCTCTGGAGCTCTGTCTCCACCAGCCCCCAATGCCTTAATGGTCCTACTTTGTTAAACAAGAAACACAGGGGCACAAAGCTTTTACTGTTGCCATAGGGATCTGTATCGACAGCTGGGTAGGTGTTGTATGCTCTATGCATCAACACTATGGTATCAACTTCTATGGTCTCTTTCCACTGCCACTGAATCGGGTATGAGAGACGAGCTGAGTGGGTTGGGATGGAGTGGGGAGAGGAGGGGACAGGGGACAGTAAGACGTTAAATAATGATGTTCTATTGCCCAGTAATTATACTGGTCCAGATTTTTGATTTGATTTTATTAATTCATGCTTGCAGTGGAGCCAAGGCCCCACTGAAAAACTGCAGAACTTACATAGATATGACACACAATATTAGCAGCACAACAATTACACAACAATTTTAAAGTTTAAACATATTTCAAGGTGGCAAAGCAAGGGCAGGTAGCAGTCATGGTAGCCATGCTGTATTATGCGCGAGTCTAGATATTGTCATTGTACAGTCTAACTGCAGTATGCAGGGTTGAGTTTTTCAGCCTACTGGTTTTGGCCTTTGGTTCAGCCAGCTTGTGCTGGTTCCTCAGTGTCCTGGCAGTGCAGCTGCCTCGTGTTGGAGGTAGCAGGTCATGCAGAGGGTGTTGCTCGTCATGCATGTTCACTGGTCAGGAACATTATCCTTATCATCATCACTTATCATCATCACCCTTATCATCTCACAGATGAGATGATAAGGGCCAGTAATTAGACTAGTCCATGAAAGGTTCCCTGGGTACAATTGCCCCATGTCGGGTTTTGGCTCAACATGTTTCCACAAAAAGAGGGAGGGAGGGATTACATGATGTAATATTGATTAGGATGACTGGTGGTTCAATGGATGATGCTGACCACATAAAAAATGGCCTCTGCCTGGCCCTCGACTCCCCCCTGACTGCTGTTTCATTAACCATCAGCCTGGCTGGCTGGCTAGCCTCCCCGCCCCCACTCCTCTCAGCTTTCAGCAGATCTCCTCTCCTCTGCTCTGCTCTCATCTGCTCTGCTCTGCTCTGCTCTGCTCTGCTCTGCTGTGCTCTCTTCTCCTCTCTTCTCCTCCCCGCCCCCACTCCTCTCAGCTTTCAGCTGCTCTGCTCTGCTCTGCTTTGCTCTGCTCTCCTCTCCTCTCCTCTCCTCTGCCCTGCCCTACCCTGCTCTCCTCTCCTCTCCTCTCCTCTGCTTTCCTCTGCTCTGCTCTTCTCTGCTATGCTCTGCCCTGCCCTGCTCTCCTCTCCTCTGCTCCTCTCTGATCACACTAGCTCATTGATGGGTAGGGGGCACAGAGGTTTGACACACAGGGAATGGATCAGGCCCTGACACTGCACTATGCAATGACTGCTTGCTCAGAGGAGGACAGGACAGAGGAGGACAGGACAGGAGAGTCATATAGTGTTCAGTCAGGGACCACCTGGCTGTCTTGTCTGGTGCTCCAGTTTTTATATTGTTCTTATTCAACCTTTATTTAGGTAGGGGGTCCTACTGAGACTTTATTTAGGTAGGGGGTCCTACTGAGACTTTATTTAGGTAGGGGGTCCCTACTCACACTCGCATCTGTTTAGCAGAGCAGCCCTGCTTACAAACAAAAAACAATCATGAATGTATATTGAAAATTAAAATATAATAATAATTATAATTTTAAAAAACATACGGTAGTATGGTTATGATGCATCCTCAAGCCTTCATATCTTATTTGTAGAGTGTGAAGCTTGACCTATCAAATTTCATATCTGGGTTACCAAGTCTAAAATGACCGATTGTGGAAGGTTATGATACACTGTGGCATTTGTATGTAGGTTTGATTATTCTGCTATTATAAGCGATATATATATCCTGCTTTCAGATTAATATGAGCTTTAGGACAACGTCTATGAGAGTTGTTGTCATGATGTCACAGACGCACACACACACACACACACACACACACCCATAACAACGGTAGTCGTGCACGTTGGCTACAGCAGATGCAGCTCTGAATTCCTGCTGTTAGAATGGAATAGCTAGGTACATCTGTGGCAGGGGAGGCTGGTGGAGGTAGACATCGGGGGGGACGGGCTCATGTAATGCATGGAACAGAATGAGGAATGGTCGAAGGGTCCTTCAGTGTTTCCTCCAGGAATTTTTCCATTGGTGGCGGATAGCTCTGCGGATAGCTCTGTCCGCACGCACGCGCGCTCAAAACAACGACCGAATTTCAAACTAGAGGGAGGATGGCAAAAAAAAAAAAAAGCTACAAAAATCTTCCCAGATCCTCATTTGCACGACCAGCTGTCGCTGTAGGACACGTTCGATTGCAAAATTCATTTATCCTTTATGTTCCCAGTTGAGGGCGTGTAGCTGTCGTTAGTTGGCCTGCTTTTATTTAGTTATGCGTATGTTTGAGTTAGTCATCTCTAGGATTGTTGTTTGATATTAGCCTATACTTTCTCTTATCTGCATTTTGAGCAACCTGCTACAAGACCCAACAACACAACTCTGATACAGGACTAATGTTACCTAGCTGCTATAGCTAACCCTGCTACAAGACCCAACAACACAACTCTGATACAGGACTAATGTTACCTAGCTGCTATAGCTAACCCTGCTACAAGACCCAACAACACACCTCTGATACAGGACTAATGTTACCTAGCTGCTATAGCTAACCCTGCTACAAGACCCAACAACACACCTCTGATACAGGACTAATGTTACCTAGCTGCTATAGCTAACCCAACCCTGCTACAAGACCCAACAACACAACTCTGATACAGGACTAATGTTACCTAGCTGCTATAGACCCATTTGTACTAAACAACTACAACGTTGTATTGGACACATTTTTTTCGAACTAATCCACAGACAGCAGTCTTATTAACGGGCCCCTGTGGTGCCAGGTGTGGAGGCGACCCAGCACAGTGGGGATATACACTATCAAGCCAAGCTCTACTGTCAATATTTGCGTGTGTGTGTTTTACTTTGAACGCAATTTCAATTGCAATGTCCCAAGTATTACCTACATCTCCTCTGTGGAAAACTCTAATCCCGACGCAGCAGTTATTGTGCTCAGCGATTTTAATCACACCAACAGAACTTCCCAATTACAAACAACAGGTGTCATGCCCCAGCAGAGGAGCTAACATACTAGACCACTGCTACGTTACTATCAACGAGGCTTACCGTTCGTTCCCGAGGGCACCGCTGGGAAGGTCCGACCATGCCATGCTGCTCCTCGTCCCGAAATATATAGAGAAACTTAAATCCTGCAAAACGACACCCAGCCATGCAGTTTCGTATCGCTCATAGCCACTGCTAGCTTCAGCAATGTTTGAAGTGTCTGGGACATCTTTTTTCTTGAAAAATCCATCCATCTGTCGCTGTTATTTAACGTGATATCTTATTTGTGCACCTAGCTAGCTAGATCAGCTTTTTGTATCTTTTAGATGGTACTACCGGTGACTTTTAGCCCGTTATTTGCGAGGAGAAAACACAGGCGCCCATTTCGGAAGCTGAGCGGGGATGGTTGAGTCTGCACGGTTCTCATGCCGGTTCACATTTAGACCAATCAGGAGTAGCCCTAATGTCATTAATCTGATTTTGGATCAGCGGTTAGAGAGAGATGGGCGTGGATTTAGGTGCACTTTTAGTCAACATCCATTATAGCGCTGATCTAGGATCAGATATATTTTAATCAGCTAAAACTTTTTTGTTTTTTTTGTTTTTTGTAAATATTTTTTTGGGGTGTGTGGACTGAATCAATTCGTGGCGGAGGAAATTCATTCGTGGCGGCCCGCCACCAATAAATGCATATAGAGGAAACACTGGTCCTTGGTTCAAGACACTGAACCCCGAATTGCTCCCAATGAGCGGGCCGGTGCCTTGCATGGTAGCTTGCCGCCATTGGTGTATAAATGTCTGTGTGAATGAGAGGCCATTGTAAAGCGCTTTGGAATAAGGCTCTATATAAGTCAGTCCATTTACCATTTTTATCTCAAACACGTGTGGTGAAGATGTCTACCTCCACCAGCCCTCCCCTGCTCTGCTGGGCCTGTCACACTGTGGCAGAGATGGAGGATGTGGTCAAGTTAATCTCAGGAGGCCATCTTGTTCTTGCTCTCCTCCTCCACCACCTCCTCCTCCTCCCCCTGACTGCCGCTATAGAGGAGGTCCCTGCTGGGTGTGTCTTTATCTTGCTGGTTGAGGTTACTGTAGAGCAGACGTTTAACCTTACTGTCCGTAGAGCAGTCACCGGCTCTGTAGCTGTGTCTCTGGCTTGGCCTAGATCAGGGGGATGCCGGTGGAGGTAGAACATCAGAGGGACAGGCTTGAGTGTTTGAAACCATTCCTCGTTCCGTGCCATGCTATTACGATGAGCCTGATTTCTCCTACCAGCTAGTAGAACCGAGGAGGGTACCACGCCACACAGGGACAACTTGGGGACGTTCTCAGAATCGTAACATAGCCCTGTCCTCCTGTCCCCTTTGTCTCTGTGTTGCAGGAAGGAGTTTGTTAGGTTGTTAATTGCAGTATTGTCTCTCTCTCTCTGTCTGTAAGGACTTGGTGGTTAAATGGCAAGAGATCATGTGGTCTAACACAGGCCTGTTTATCCTCCCCTCTCTCTCTCTCTCTCTCTCTCTCTCTCTCTCTCTCTCTCTTTAGAAATTAGTTTTGCTTTGTCCTTTACTACAGTATTGTTTCTCTCCCTCCACCCTCCCCTCCCATCTCCGCTCTCCTCTCTTCTCCCTCTCTCTTTCTCCGTCAGAAGGAGTTTGTGGAGGGCTGTGGTCTAATACAGTTCTATTTCACCCTCTCTGTCAAAAGGAGTTTACTATTGTGATCTTACACAGTCCACTCTCTCACTCCCCCCCCCCCCCCCCCTCTCTCTCCCCCCCTCCTCTCTCTCCGCCTCTCATGTGTGGAGGGTTGTTGAGCTATGTGGTCTGTCTCTCCCCTTCTCTCCCTGTCTCTGTAGGAAGGAGTCTGTAGAGGGCCTCTGGGCTGTGTGTGTTATGTAGTCTAATACAGCCTTGTTCCTCTGTGTGTGTGTGTGTGTGTGTGTGTGTGTGTGTGTGATGTAGTCTAATACAGCCCTGTTCCTCTCTCTCTCTGTGTCTGTAGGAAGGAGTTTGTGGAGGGTTGTCGGGCTCTGCAGGCGGACAGCCTGGCGGGGATCTGCTCCAGTTTCCCCTGCATCCTGCTGGAGGCCCGGGGGGAGGAGAGCTTCAAGGACCTGTACCGCTTCACCTTCCAGTTCGGCCTGGACGCCGACGAGGGCCAGCGCTCGCTGCAGCGCGACATCGCCATTGCCCTCTGGCGCCTGGTCTTCACCCAGGACTCGCCCTCCATCCTGGAGCGTTGGCTGGACTTCCTGTCGGAGAACCCGTCGGGCGTGCGGGGCATCTCGCGGGACACGTGGAACATGTTCCTGAACTTCACGCAGGCCATCGGGCCGGACCTCAGTAACTACAGCGAGGACGAGGCCTGGCCCAGCCTCTTCGACACGTTCGTGGAGTGGGAGATGGAGCGCAGGAAAAAGGAGGAGGAGGAGGAGGAGAGGAAGAGGCGGAGGGAAGAGGAGGAGAAACAACAACAACAACAACAACAGGAGGAGGAGGAGGAAAGGAGATGCACTGAGACTGAGAACCCTTCCCCTCCCAGCAGCACAGACAGATTTGACACAGAGGGAGGGCGGGGCTCACAGACCTGGGGGGGGCACTGACTGGGGCACAGGGATCTCTGGGAGGGGGGGGGGGGGTGAGGGGGCTGACCTATAAGTGAACTGAACATCTGTGAATCATTGGATGATTAGTATTACCATTTCCTGTTCCTCATCCCCCCCCCTCTCTCCTCTCTTTCTGCTGGGGTGGGGCGGGGTGGGTTCCCTAGGCTTGCACCCTTCTACCCCCTTTATTCTGGTTTATTAAAAGGGCTCTAAGAACTGTATGTTTTAAGCACTTCTATTTAAGTTATTGTTTTATTTTTTTGGACTCTCTTCGATGTGTGTTTTTTTTGGGCAATTGGACTGGTGTTCAATTTCAATCCTCTTCACCCAACCCACCCGCCCATAACACAGTACGCTCAGTGAAAAGGTTGCTTTGTAACCCAGGCGACAGAAAGCCATATTTTGACCTGGAAACACTGGTGTTCCCGATCCCACTGTGACCTCTAGCCCCTACACTACCCTGTTCACCCCCCCCCCTACACCCCCCAATCCACCTGTGGGGATCTGTTAGGATTGCGCTGGTCTAAGCAGTATGGTGAAGATACGACCACACCTGTTAACAGGGACAGATGGTGGCTTATTGCTTACACCTGTCGAATATTCTCAGATCTCCACAAGTGCCTGGTGGGTAGGGGCTACGGGTCTAATTGGGTTGTTTGACCTCTCGCTGGAGGAAATAGGCCTGGTCCTCACATTACATAAAGAAGGGAAATTGGGACGTTGTGTCTTTTTGAATAACTCCTTATTTACCAGAGTCTGAGCTTTACCCTGGGTGTCAGTGTCTCTGAAATCAACTTGATTGATCTGATCCTGTCGAGTGTGAATGAATTGGGTTGCTAATCGTGATGTGGATCTTTCATTTTCATTAATATTTGAAGAGTTGTGGTTGGCATCTGGTGCCTGTTGAATATGACTTGTTCAAGATGTAGTCATTCAAATGCGTGAAGTTGATGATAAACAATTATTTTTTTGTAACCATTTTATCTTATTTATCTAAATTAAACTTTTGTTTATATGCAGATTAGTTCTTCAAATTTCAAGTTGATTTCTTTGAAAATGACCCCAACATTTTCTTCTCTCCTGTGTAATTTATGAAAATGCTGAGTGCTGTAGACCGCGATAGTGTCTTAGCTTGTTTTAACAACCAGGGCTTGGTTCCATTTGGTGTTCACAGATCTGAAAGAACTAGACAGGTGTAAGCAATATGGTATTCCGCCATATTGCTTAAACCCATCCGGTCCTTTTAGATCTGCGCTAAGGCTAGGCCCTGGTGTTGTGTGGACAGAAGGTTTCTGTACCTGGGCTACATTCAGGACTGTAACTGTTCGCTGGGCGTTACACAGAGCTTTGTCTTGTTTACCTTGACCAGTTTGCAACAATCTTTAACACCATTGATCCGCTATTGACTCTAGTATTCAGAGCATGATAAGAATGTGTGTGTCAGCTGCTAATGATGGTTGTAGTGAAATGCTCCAAATGCAATGGCCCTGCTAGCAGCCGTACTTGCAATGCTCTGCAGTCAGTCAGCAGCACTCTTTCAGTTCTAAACCATTCATACACTGTTGATAAATGATCTTGAACATAGCCCAGGTCGTTTTTGGAGAATGATTGTTAATCAGTTCTGCTTACCAATTCTCATACCCTTTTCCCTGAAGTGTGGACATGTACACTCCCCTGAATTAATTGAAAAGGAATGGGCCAGTGTAGAGAGATGTGGTGGAAATGTATGGAAGTCCATACCAATCGAGGGGGGGGGGTTGAGAATTGGTTCGCAGAACAGGTGTACTGGCTCGTTGTGTGTCTGTAATTGGGTCCAGTGTGGTCAGGGGGGTGCCCATAACCAGGTTTGGTGAGGTTTACATTTGCAATGGTTTCATTTCAAACCCCTTTTGTCCTTTTTATATAAAAATGCATTGATTTATAATGAATAAAACAGTGTTCAACCTGTCGAATGGTGTGTTTTGTCTTCATGGCATTGACATATATCCCTGTCCTTTCCTCCCTACATCTGGGGAGGCTTGTGGGGTGCAGAAATCGGAGGACATGCTCATTCTAATGCATCGAATCAGGAATGCTATCGAAATGGCATACCATTGTTCATTGTACGCTACTTTTTTGACACATACATTTGGTGGACATTCAACAACTGGTTTGTTGTCAGCTAATGCTGCTCACGGATACGTTTGTTTACAAGCCAAATATTAGCTTATTCATTTGCCTTTGAAAAATAATTCCCTTCTACCCCTGCTACCTAAGTGAAGAAACTCTCAAGCCAGTGCATCCTTGAGCAGCACTGACAACACACTGTTTGTTCTCTACTGAAACAGTTCGTGAGTTTAGAATGATAAGGTTCTATCTCCATTTAGGGTAGTTCAGAGATATTGAGCGTCAAAGTTTTTACATTCCATTACGTTTTGTGAGATGGAACCTTTGTATTTTATGAATTACTAACTCAAAAAATGTCAACATTTTTAAAAATAACACCACACAGGCATTAATGAACACCTAATGGATCAGATTATGTAAAAAACTCAATTTTGACCAAAAATGGAGATAGAACCTTATAATTCTAACGTCACGAGTTGTCAGATGGCCATATATGTATATATAAAAAAAGAATAAACGAACCGTTTACAGTGACGTACTACAGTAGAGATCTCTGCTCCTCCTCCGGGGGGGCGTGTCCTACGCTGAAGGGCCGCCGTGATTGGTGGACACGATCCTCCTGGTAACCAGCACCAACAACCGCTATCAACAACACGAGAGACAAACGGACAACTTCATCTGAATAACGACCAAAAAACGAACAGCACGAAAGAGATCGTAATGGACTGTAAGTAAGTCATTCGAGACAACGTTTTTTGGCTGTCCGGAAATGAGCTGATGTTGATGAAAAAGTCACATAAACAGCAGCATTTGTGTTAGTGGCCACAGAGACTATTCGTTAACAAGCTAACTGGTTAGCCCAGCAGCAGCTATCCATCCAGTTGTTGTAGCAGCCAGCGGTCAACACATCATCCACCAGCAGGCTAACTAGGCTGTTATGAATTATGATCTAGCATAAGCATTGCCATTATTAGCTCGTTTGACAGGCTTAGTTGGTGTATCTGCTATAGCACCCAGCTGCACACATCTGGAGGGCTTGGTTGGTTGGTTGAAAAGCCTTTGGGGACGCTGAGATGAGATGCTGACACAATGACAAGGTTACGTGGCTGATTATTGACATATCGTGAGCTTAGAATGAGAAGGTTCTATCTCCGTTTAGTGTAGTTCAGAGATATTGAGCGTCAAAGTTTTTACATTCCATTATGTTGTGTGAGATGGAACCTTTGTATTTTATGAATTACTAACTCAAAAATGTCAACATTTTACAAATAACACCACACAGGCATTAATAAACACCTAATGGATCAGATTATGGAAAAAACTCAATTTTGACAAAAATGGAGATAGAACCTTATAATTCTAACGTTAAATGTTAGCAGCTGCGTGTGTGTTTCTTCCTGACAATGATTAGCCCCTAGATAGAATCATGGTTTTATACATGGTTGTAGCAAGAAAGAGAGAGAGAGAGAGCTGCAGCAGCCCCCCAAAGCCCCCCGGGCCAGAGTCGTATCTATCCGCGGCGTTACATTTTCTGCTCATGCGGGGTGAAATCTAATCATCCCGGGGTGGGGGGTGACCTTTCTAGCAAGCAAAACAGCTGTATTTTTGTTGTTGTTGCTCTTTTCTATAAACATTCTTCTGCTGGCACACTAGTTCAGATCAGTGTATGTTGTCATTTTTTTCTCGCTGCAGAGAGATGAATTAAAACGTGATGGAGTGATGGAGTTAGATGCGTTGGATCGTCACAACGGACCGACCATGGATAAAGAGGTAAACGCTGTATGTCCCCTCTCTGGTTTCATCTCAGAAAGCACAGGATTGGCCTTGCTTTGACCTGTCGAATGGAAAGAACCAGATGGATGTTCCCTCCTCCCTCTCTATCTTTCTCCAATTTGGGTGTTTACAGTTACTTTGCAGTTACCTTGCTGTACAATAAGGGATTCGATCCGATTGTGACTCAGTGACCTATTTGTTTATTGTTATTTTAGGCATATTAGACTTATGGCGCTTCTCCATCAGCGGCCCGGATCGCTTCGGGTCGGGTCGCTTCGGGTCGCTTCGGCCCGCTTTTGAACAGTTCTGGTTTTCCACTATACACAACAGACCAGGAACTAGTAGGAGGAGTAGGCGATAGTAGGCGGAGTTACGCGTCATAACAGCGCGCCATGGTGGTGACGTATATTTTCACGAGACACAACACAGCCACAACAACAGCGACATGGAGGAACTTGAAGCTATCGTATACTTTTTCCTCGGCATGTGGTATATTACTAACCGTGATTTTTTGGGAGAGAAAGAGAAAGAGAGAGAGGAAGCTATGTACACATAATAAAGTCATGTTTTTTTGAACCCTTAAAACCACTGCCTTCACTTGTCTGCTTTATGAACTGTAGTATCATTGTGTGCCGTGTTATTCACGGACAAACACGGTGCCCTTTGCGGGTTAATAACTTCGGTTTACCGTGGGTTAGGATAACAATTCAAACGTGTCCGGATAGGGGAGAGGACAGGGAATCCAAAACCATTTGAATGGTATCGATCCTACACTCCTATCACCGTCGACAGCGCGGAGCGAATTCCCGGGTAGAAATATTCTCTGCCCCCGCTGTCAACAGGAGTTTCATCCAGCAGCAAGCGGTGCTTTGCGGGTTAATAACTTTGGATTACCGTGGGTTAGGATAACAATTCCAACGTGTCCGGATAGAGGAGAGGACAGGGAATCCAAAACCATTTGAATGGTATCGATCCTACACTCCTATCACCGTCGACAGCGCGGAGCGAATTCCCGGGTAGAAATATTCTCTGCCCCCGCTGTCAACAGGAGTTTCATCCAGCAGCAAGCGGTGCTTTGCGGGTTAATAACTTTGGATTACCGTGGGTTAGGATAACAATTCCAACGTGTCCGGATAGAGGAGAGGACAGGGAATCCAAAACCATTTGAATGGTATCGATCCTACACTCCTATCACCGTCGACAGCGCGGAGCGAATTCCCTGTTAAAACGTTTCTCTGCCCCCGCTGTCAACGGGACTTTCAACCAGCAGCAAGCGGTGCTGCGAGCAGCAGCGGCCGGGTGAACTCCCGGTTCATTGAGTTTACGGTTAAAAGCATAACTTCTCGGGGTGTCAGCGCGGTGGTTAAGGGCTCAAAATGACCGTATACCGATGGTGAAGTTAGCAAAGGAGTATTGTGTTTCTACCACATTCACAGCCGGTGTTATTCACGGGCAAAGACGGTGCATAATAGCGATTTTTGTGTTATGCTTGTTGTAAATAAAAGTTCTATGATGCATTGAAATGACATTAAACTAAGATAATACGATGGTCAGCATAATTTTTTGAATCTTTATTAATAAGCTATTACAGAAACTGTAGTGACATTTTCCAAGAGCGAATGTGGTATTTCAAGTTGGCGATTAGCGAAGAAATCTATGAACATGGGATGACGATTTCCATTGACCAATCAACGGTGTGCAGCGTCACACGTCACACGCAGCCTGGCAAAAAGGTTCCGGGTCTACATTTGGACCCTGGTATCGAAGGGTAGCTAAAGAAGCGAGCCGAACCGTGCCGACCCGACCCGGGCCGACAAATGGAAAAGCGCCAAAGAAGCAGGCCAGCCCGGGTCGACCCGGGCTGGCACGATAGTGGAAAAGGGGCTTTATTCATGTACTCATCTGTGCCTCTTTACCATAATCGAGATGTTTTAGTTTAGATGACTTCAGGGGAGGCTGGTGGAGGTAGAAATCGAACGACGGGCTCATTGGAATTGAATGAGGAATGGTATCAAACACGTATACCATTCCATGCATTGCAATGAGCCCATCCTCCAATGTCTACCTCCACCAGCCTCCATTGGTGCAATACATGTTATTATTTATGAAGTTATTTGACTGCCAATGGCCCCTGGTCATAGCATAGATTTCTTTTTCTTATAATGACTGATGGATAGACGATTCACTTACATAAACAAATACTATTTGTTGTAAGTCATGTCAAATGTCAATTTAGTTATTACTCCTCAATGCTGCTGTTTCTCTGTCCTTCTTTCCTTCTTTCACTGTTTGGTTCTCATTCTATTCTTCCTTCACCTCTCCTTCTGCTTCTCTTCAGCGCTCCTGGGCCGTGTGTACTGTGTGTGACTGGGCCGTCTGTACTGTGTGTGACTCACAGATGCAGTAGCCTAGCAGTCTGGTTACCACCATGTAAGAGGGCTTAATAATGTCATGCCCTTTCTCTGAATGTGCATGAC
>NC_137681.1:10951166-11156166 GCF_963989245.1 Nansenia antarctica | reverse complement strand
CCACCCCCTCTCTCTTTGTCCTCACCCTGTCTCCACCACCCTCCCTTCTCTCTTTCCCCCAACCCTCCCCCCCCCCGCCTCACCCACCCCTCTCCCTCTGTCGTCCTCACCTGATCTCTCTTTCTTCCCCATCCTCACCCACTGTGCTCCCCACCCCTTCCCCTCTCTTCTTCTCCCTCTTTCCCTCGGTCCCACCCCCCACACCCCCCTTCCAGAGATCGGGCCCCCGCTCCCCTCGTAGCCCCCGCTCCCCCAGAGACTCCTGTAAGGTGTCTTGTTCGTTTGGCTCCAGGGCGGACGGCAGGGGGAACCAGGCCGAGCCTGACCACAGCCAACGGGTCCTGCTCAACATCGACGAGGTCAAGGTGAGGGGGGGGCGACTGTGTCTTCAGTTTAGAATCGGCTAGGCTAGGCACAGGGATGCAACTTTGTTTTGGTCTAGTCTTCATTTCTGTTTCCAGCAGCTGCATGTCACGCTCGCTCCAACTCATCGGATTCTATTTATAGCGGCGCTGCTTTTGTCTATTATTAATTTATGACCCGTCCGTGTCCCAGGTCTTGCGTCGGAGCCTGGAGGTGAGCGTGCGTCGGAGCAGCCGTGGCTCCGCGGGGGAGGAGTCAGACGAGGAGTGGGTGGAGGAGCAGATAGAGAGAGACGAGAGCACCGAGAGTCTGGAGGAGCTCGGTCTGCCTCCCACCTCCACCAAGAGCTCCGCCTCGGCCGCCACCTCCGGCCACCCGCGGGCCGGTGGCCCCACCAGTCTCATGGACCCCGCGGACCTCATCGTGCTGGACTTTGGACCGACGCCTAAAGGTAACCAGCGATGGCCCCCGCCGTCTCCGTGGGGATGGGCTGATTCCAGGGGTGCGTCTCAATAGTGTAGAGTGGTTTCCTCTTCTTGCCTCCTCTCCTTCGTCAGCACTGACTTTGTGACGAAGGTAGGGACGAAAGCACCTAGCCTAGCTAAAGTACCTAGCCTAGCTAAAGCACCTAGCCTAGCTAAGGCATCTAGCCTAGCTAAAGCACCTAGCCTAGCTAAAGCGCGACTCCGTACCGGACTACCTGACTCGATTATCTCGTCTCTCTTTTTTTTTTAATCGAACGAACCAGGAGGTATGTTTGTTTTAAGAACCGCCCCCCAGTGCCCCGCGGTGGCGTAGCGGTCTAAGCACTAGCCACTAGTGCAAGCTGCCCACCGGGGACTGGGATCGAATCCCGGTCTCGCCAGATCCGGATATGGCCGAGGCACACAGGGAGCGGCATATTGAGCGGCCGCTCCAGAGGGCGGTATAGGAATATTTCCGGACAAGGATCCGTCGCGCAACAGCACCCCCGGGGTGCCGGAATAACGGTGCTGGGCTCGAGGAGCCAGTCAGCTAGTCTGCCTGGCGATCTCCTCTGGGACTGCCGGCCACGGGGTCGTGTGGCGGATCCTACGCAATAGGCAGGGGATAATTGGATGCTAGGTTGGGTTCAATTGGATAATAAATTGGGTGAAAAAGGGATAAAATCTGAAAAACAAATTTATAAAAAAAAGAACCGCCCCCCTTGACTTTTCACTCCAACGAAAGCAGCAAAGTACGAGATGCCTCGCCCCGAATGCACAGAGTATATGAGAACCAAACAATGCCCTCGCTCAGATGCCAGCTTGAATGGGAGTTAAATAGAGTGAGGAGGAGAGGTCGTTCTCTAGACCTGTTGTGTGCGGCGCTTGCTGTGCCACATGGCTCTAGCTGCAGGTAGGCTAGAAACACCCGGCCAGGCTGTTCAGATGATGGTTTAGTAGAGGGAAAAAAGGCCTCTTTTACACCACAAATACTGTTGTTGATATATTCTTGCGGTCTATGCTCCTCATTCATCCCTGCTGCAGGTCGTAAGATCGAGCACTCACTGTCGGCCAAGAGGAAAGACAACATGGAGGCCTATGTACCCACCAAGCCTATGTTGGTGAAGAGTAAGACTCTGGACAGACCCCCGCCAAAGGAGGGCAGAGATGCTCCCAGTAGGTCCTGCCTTATTGACAGAAATCTTTGGATAAGAAAGTGTTCTGTATCATTATGTGAAATATCTCTCTCGGTTTCTCTCTCTCTCTCTCTCTCTCCCATCCTCTGCCTCTCTCAGGGCCTAGGAGTCGAGTAGAGCGCCCCCTGTCTGCAGCCCGTAAGACTGCCCATGAGGAACGGGACCCAGAGGAGACTGCATGCAGGGTGCTCCAAGCTCTACAGAGAGAGAACAGTCCCCTCCGCAGCCCGGAGCCCAGGGCCTTCAGCCGCAACACGGTGTGTGTGTGTGTGTGTGTGTGTGTGTGTGTGTGTGTGTGTGTGTGTGTGTGTGTGTGTGTGTCTGTCTATGTCTGTCTATGTCTGTCTATGTCTGTCTATGTCTGTGTATGTCTGTGTATGTCTGTGTATGTCTGTGTATGACTGTGTATGCAGTGTTCGAGTTATGTGGGAGCCAATGGGAGCTGAGCTCCCATAAGGAAGGTCTGAGCTCCCATGAAAGCAGTCAAATCATACATCTGTGGGGGTCGCTAATAATACATTACCACAACCATTATTTGATCAAAAATGTCAATGTAATTAGTATTATTTATATTTATTTATATGATAAATATTCTAAAATAAACACGTTTTCCAAAAGAACTACGCGCACCATTAATCTCCTGTGAATGACAGTATGCCTTTGACTGCCTGCAATTTACCACCAAGACACTATGGGGCGCAGTAGAATATCGTGCAACAGCAGAATATGATCGTTGAGAGCTTGCGAACGTGAAAACACAATTATTGAGAAGAAAACATTCAGTAGCTAGCTATCATGCCGCCCCAAAAAAGGCCACTGCTGCCGACCGAGGTGACAAGAATGGAAAGTTTCGGGATTTCATCCAAGAAACCAAACTTGAATTCAGCTGCCCTGTTATGACACCTAACTGTTGAAATAGCAGAGCTCAAACAAAAGCAAGTGCTTCCGAAGAAAGTAGCAGAACTCCCCTCCAGTATGTATAAGGAGACAGCTAGTTCGTTCAGGGCAGCCTATACTGTCGCTAAAGAAAGGATTATACAGTCGGTCATACTCACCGATCCGATCATTCATGTGCCCAGATTGTAGAGCACATTGCACAAGAGATGAAAAACTAATTAATTTCTAATGTCAAATCACTTGATTCCCGTATTAGCGTAACATTAGATGAAAGCACAATTCATGGACGAGCATACATGATTATTTATGTCAGGTGCGATGTCACTGGAAATGGAGACGGGGACAATGTGTCGTGCTTGTGTAGTACCCTCGAAAATAATAACCAATAATATGGTTATTATAACTATATAGGGGTGTAACGGTTCACGGATAATCCGTGATCCGTACGGATCGCCCCCCACGGTTCGGCACGCATGTGTACCGCGGATCAATTGCAAAATGTAACCAAGTAATAATATTACTTAATATTAGTTAATATCCCTTGTAAATCACAATGTAGAGTTGCCATGAAAAGATAGACGCGACAGTTGCGTGCTTTGTTTTACTCTAAAGCGCAATGATAGGTTGATAATGGAAGAAAAAAATCCAGAACAAGGCTGTGTTCGTAAATTCGCTCTGGAATCTGATCAGCATTCATGGAACGCCTCTTGTCCAATCAAATTACTTGGTCCCTTTATGACGTCGGACCCAGTGTGCTCTCCGGCGCTCTCAGAGCAAATTTACGAACGCAGCCCGTCATGGCGAGTGCTGCTAATGTTGGTGACAGAGAAGAACTCGAAATGCCTCCCTCGTCATTTAAATCCCATGTATGGGAGCACTTTGGCTTCTCTGTCAATTATAACAATGACGGACAGTGTCATTGGAAGTGTGGTCGATAAAAAAGTTACGGTGTTTAAGCGTTGTGCAACGAGAAAGTCGTACGAGCATGGTCACACATTTTGCCGTCACGGGAGGCACGAAAAAGGCAGCTTGACAACTTCTGATAATGTAGCCAATTTTTTCATACCATGTTTAAAGTAAGGTTTCACTTTATTATTTAGTTAAAAGTGGCATAAAACATGTTTATTTGTCTGCTTTAAAGAGCCCAGTGATTCACTGCTGCAACCAGGTGCCTCCTCCCTCTCCTACTGCATCATTTAAGTTGAATGTGTGTTTCTGTTTAATATGTAGCCTAATGCTTGAGTGTAGAATATGTTATGTATGTATATATATATGTGTATATGTATATATATATATATATACATATATATACATACATAACATATAGCAGGGGTCGGCAATAGGCGGCCCGTGGGCCATTGCTGGCCCGTCACCAATAATATTTGGCCCAGCAGATTATTTTGAGAATCCACTTTTTTTTTTTTTTTTTTTTTTTTTTTTTTATAATAATATCGGACCGACAGTCCCACATATAGCGCCTATAATGTCCGAATAGAGAATCGAACTACACCTGAATAATGCTTATTGTACTTTTATCCATGTTGAGAGTGAATGACACAGGGACAGACAATCAGGCAGCGGGGTGCACCGAAGCGCACTGACGCTGAACCCCTCAGAGTGAATCATAAGCAGGTGGACAACGCGTCACGGTGCTGAAATAGCCGACATACCGTGTGTGGTTTGAACAAAATAACACGAGCTCAGTAAGCCATTCAAACGTAATGTTTACGTATATGTGACTGCAACACACATATGAACAGTAACAACGCAAATTCTGTTTAATTTTCTGAAAAACATTGAAAACAAAATCGGCGCAAACAAAAAGCATCTCCCATTGGTCAGTATTTGCTTGATATCTGGTGATATTGACGTCACTTTAATCCACAGGCAGTTCTCAAGGTTTTTATGCATCCATCGATTCCTCTCGTGCGTCTTTATCGCATTCATTGACGAAAAGGACGACTCGCATGTATAGAAAGGGAACATTGTGAGCACGGAAAATGTCTCTCACAACGGCTTTGCATTGATGAAACCAGGTAGGATGAACGTATAGTTCGCTGTCCATTCCTCTTTAAATGCCCTGTTTCCACCGTCAACTTTCCTCTTTAGACCTTTGGAGAGTGACATTATGTTTCTCTTGCTAGCAGGTTAAATGTTTGGCTAACTTCACCCGGCACGCAAACAACCAATCCAATAATAATAATGTGACCTTGTCTGGGAGGAGGGGGGAATAATTATCAGAATGAAACTATGTTACATAATTATTAGAATAAGTTAGGCTACGCTACATCGTCAGTCCACACATTTATTATTCAAAAATATGGAAAAGTGTGAAACTACGTTTCAACGTTGTTGAGAATCACAACACAAACTCGCTAGTCAAGCCAAAATACTGCAACATAATGGATTGGACAGCTACCTAGTTAACTAGAAGACTACTTTACATTGTTAGCAGGTTCACAAAACAAGCTGTGTTAGTTGACTAGCGATGTGTACAGTCGAAAGAAAAGTCAAAGCATTAGAACGTGTCACATTTTTAAACAATCAATTACTTAAATTAGCCTTTGATTATGTTCGGGCCCGCCATCTAGTGGCTCAAAAAAAAAATGGCCCGAGGCCAAACCTAATTGCCGACCCCTGACATATAGGGTTAATGTGTTTGTTATATATATATACACACACACATATATATATATATATATATATATATATATATATATATATATATATATATATATATATATATACCAGTTTTGACATCTTGAATGTCAATGATCTTGACATCAGAATTCTATTTATTTTTATTTTTATGTTTTGTGTTGATCCGAAAAATGATCCGATCCGTGACTCAAAAACCGTGACACGATCCGATCCGTGAGTTAGGTGATCCGTTACACCCCTATAACTATAACTATTAATTATAACATTTCTTTTAATGCAAAGTTGCCAACTAATAATTATTTCTACAGCCAAATGTAAGGGGTTAAATTTAGATCAGGACTGAAGAGGGGAGCCAATGGCGTTGTATTTAGTAGGTCAGGTGGTAGTCTGCCCAGGTTCATCTAGAGGCCGCTCCCGCGCTGTGCCTTCAGAGCAAACTTGGGAAGAGAGAAGCTAGTCCTGTTAATATCCTGTGTATTCCAGGTTTGTTACAACGTGAAAAGCACACAAATTAACTTTTAACTGTTATTATATTAATGTAGAATACATCAGAGATATGTTTTGAGTAGACTTGAGTGTTTAGAATCCGACTTTTGATTAACGTGAGAATTGTGCCCGTTGCCTTTCTGTATTTCCATTGCTAGCTAGCTGCTAGCCAGGCATCCAAACGGCACGTTAGAATGCGGTCAAAACCATAAGATGAAGTGATTTTCCTGTATACACTTGACAGTCATTTTGATTAGTATTTCGAAAGTTTGTTGTTTATATTTGATGCCAATAGGCTAATATTACGTTTTGTGAATGTTTTAGTCTTAAAGTAAGACTACAGTTTAAATTGTATTATATTGCTATATCCCAGTGTGTCGTGATGATAATTTGGAATAGCCAATTGAGAATGTTTTTGGTAAGTCCCAACGCTGTGTGGGCATGATTCGCAAGGCTGCATGAGAACATTTCGCACTGTTATTTTGGAGACCCCCACAAAGCTCAGCTTATAACTCGAACCCTGTGTGTATGTCTGTGTGTGTTCAACATAATGAAAGCCATTGTCACATACGTATATTAATATATCAGGTGATGACTAGTTTTAACCTGCGGTCCTTACACAGACTAGAGGCCACCAGCTGATGAACGGTCCGTCGTTGTGTGGCGGGGAGGATGATTATGATGACAGGGACGGGGTGACCAGGGCCATGCAGAGAATCACCCTCATGGGCCAAAGGTACTGCAGTCTGCCAAACTCCTGTACGCACAACAGAGGTTCCAATATCCCCACCAGCACGCCTCGTAGGGGGCATTGACAATACATGACCTCATTCAAAGCGGTAAGGCTAGATATCGGAAATGGAGCTGTGTGTGTGTGTGTGTGTGTGTGTGTGTGTGTGTGTGTGTGTTTGTGTGTAGCCACATCTAGGTCTGCCTAGATCTCAGCTGGTGACAATAGACTTGCAGAATAGCTACTATGTGTAAACCTGTGTGTGTGTGTGTGTGTGTGTGTGTGTGTAGCCACATCTAGGTGTGTCTAGATCTCAGCTGGTGACAGTCGACTTGCAGAATAGCTACTACGTGTGTGTGTGTGTGTGTGTGTGTGTGTGTGTGTGTTTAGCCACATCTAGGTGTGTCTAGATCTCAGCTGGTGACAGTAGACTTGCAGAATAGCTACTGTGTGTGTGTGTGTGTGTGTGTGTATATGTGTGCGTGTGTGTAGCCACATCTAGGTCCCAGCTGGTGACAGTAACGGTTGTTCCACCATAGCTACCTCACACCTGTGCTGCTTTCACTGGCTGTGGTCAGAGAACCAGGTCAGAGAACCATGTACTGTACTTATGTTGTGGTAATGCAGTACTTCCTGAGTAGACTGTGGGGGGGGGGGGGGGGGGGTTGGGTGGCAGGTGGAGGACAAGTAACTGTACACCTCTGAGGATCCAGTGTGACGCCAATCCATCCTCTTTGACCTTGCAGCTTGCTTCACTTGAGTCATCACTGCTGTAGGAAGCCTTTAGTGCCTTGGCGGATGACTCACGCATGCATACATTTTCCAGAGCAATGTCAAGGGTGTTGTCTGACGACAAGGATGCCGTAACTCAAGTCTGCAGTCAGGTTGAGGCTCCGAGCGTTGCAGATGAATGATGCCACCTGTCGTGAGACGATGTGTCAAGGGTAAATGGCGGGCGTGGGAAGGCGAGAGTTGATGATGTCACGTTTCCTCTCTAGACAGCAGCAGAGGCTGCTGAAGGCGCTGGAGAAGCTGGAGGCGGGCTCTAACGCGGCGGATGTCCCTCAGACGGTGAAGACGGACACCAGCCAACCTCTGGTGAGTGAGTCAGCGAATCACATGTCAGGATTCTGGAATGAGGAAGTGTCGCCTTGTAGTGAAGACTAGACATTGACCCTTTCTTAATTGTTTAGAAACTCAAAAATATTTGGAAAGGGAGGGTAAAAAGCTTATGTAAGGGGAGGAACCTAGATCTTATACTGCAATGTGTTCTCAGTAGGAAGCGAGTGGAGGACGTAGGAGAGGATGCAAGGAATCGAGTTTCTAACAATTGTGAAAGGGCTAGTGCCTTTGTACAACAACAACCCCACCTCTATCTTCTCGACAAGATCTGAAAAGGATAGATAGATAGATAGATAGATAGGTCATTGTCAACATAAGGACAATCACATCTAGCCCATCAGAGGGAAAGGTTGAGCTACTGCCACACCTATCCAACCCTTTCAGATCTAGTGTGTCGAAGAGGCTCTGGGTTATTTCTGGACAGGGCAGATAGATGCAAATGATTCCACTGTGTTGAAACCCTGAGTGACTGTAGCGAACCCCTGGGGTAGAGTAACTCGCCCTTCACCACAGTGACCTAAACGTTCTATTGTTGTCACGGCAGAAGAGGCGACCCTCGGGCGAAGTGACACCCACCCTGTACGTCACCATGGAGATCCTGTCCAACTGGGGGAACAGGGGACAGGTGGGGCTGACGGAGATGCAGTTCTTCTGTCCAGGAAACAGGAAGCTGTACGTGTCGCCTCACGACCTGGACATCAGGAATGCTGACTACCCCGGGAACCTCGCCGCCCTCGTCAACGGGAAGGCTAAGGTGACTCTAACGAAACAGAGTCGGGCAAAGCCTAAAGTTGGGCAAAGACATTATGTTTGTATCCTTCGGTGAAACACATTTTCTTGAATTAATTGTTAATTGTTAAAGTACATTTTTCATCCATTTGTTCTCATTAACAGCACAACCAACCAACTACTTGTATCTATTGGTGGTGTATTTATCTCTGTCTGCCAGACCACGAAGGAGCGCCACATGTGGACGTGTCCGTTCCATCCTCCGGTCCAGCTGTACTTCATCATCAGGAACACGGAACGCTCTCCCGACTTCGGAATCTCCCGGATCAAGATCTGGAACTACAACAGAAGCCTCAATGTGAGGACCCAACCCTTCCACACCTTGGTCGCATGCAGCGATGTAGTAGTTAACACACGTAAAACGCTGTTTACACACCTTTTATGCTTCAACAATGATCTTTTCCGGTGTCCAGAGTTTACCCACCTTTGGGTTGGACACCCCCTGGTCACATTTATTGGTCAAGTGTTTTAGGTGTGCTTGGTTTTGTCTTGGAAGTTTGCACTTTTGAGACAATCGGTTCCCAGTTTTTCTCTTTCTTGAATGTCGGCAGATGTAGTGAAGGGTCACTTTAGGTTAATAAGGTGAGGATTCAACTTGATGATCTGATAGAAGTACTACGTAAGTGTATAAGGATATTATACTCTTAGATTACATCCACCCTCTGATAGTCCCTGGATTATCCCTGGGTTCATCAGCCCCCCCCCCCCCCTTCAAGTTATTCAATGTTTGTTTACTTCATCTAGTCAGAAACCCTTGATCATAGGTCCAATTCAGCGTCATTGGCCCAGCCGATGGAGGGGGTGTCGTTTTTTTAAGCAGTGTGGGGGGAGGGTGGAACAGAGCCAGAGTTTGGGGTCTATTTGGATTTGGAATTACAATTCACCTACTGCACATGCGATACATGAATTGAAGATCGACCATTTTTTTCCATGTGAATCCATGATTTGAATTTCAATTCAGTTCCATTTGGGAGTTTAGTCATCTTTATCAGTGGTTATTTGATTTGGAGCGTCGTTCTCTTTAAGCTGCGGCAGTGGTGGTGTGAGCCGTGCTGCCAGTCCAAATGTGGAACAGAGAGAGATTAGCCTGTAGGGATTAGTGAAGAGAGAGAGAGAGAGGCCTGGGTTGACGCTCTCCCACCCTCCCTCCCTCCCTCTCCCGCCCTCGCTCCCATCCTCCCGCCCTCCCTACCACTCACAAAGCCCAGGCACAGGGGCAGACACACTAGCTAACGAGGGGGTCTGTGGGTCTGTCTGGATACACATGGGAATATATTCTGTCTGTCTGAAGTCCTGGGCTGTACTCTGATGGTGTGTTGTAGCCCATAAGGTAAGGATCTACGGTGGTTTAGCTGGTTAAGAGCTGATTTAAAGACTAAAGAAATGTAAGTTGGGTTTTAGCGTGTGTGTGTGTGTGTGTGTGTGTGAAGGCTACTTAGGGTTATCTCTCATGTTTAACTCTGCTAACCTGTTGGACAATGAACGAAGAGAAAAAAAACTAAAACACATTCGATATGTTCTCTGTTTATTTCAGTACACTACCCTATCAGACATTTCATTTTGTACTTTATGACTTCTCCACGTGGTTGCTGACTGTAGAAACGTTCTACCCACAGTAAATCCAGGTACTGTAGTAAATAGTAATCCTGCTTAGAGTGGCCGGTTAATTAACAAGCTTTTGGCGTTGTGTTGAAGGACCTGGACGTCGGCGCGCGGCACGTGAAGCTCTACCTCAACAGCACGCTGGTGTTCGAGGGCGAGCTGGGGAAGGGCTGCGGCAACCAGGTCTTTGACTACAGCACCAGCATCCACCTGCAGCCGGCACTGCAACTCCCAGAATCCTTCTCTCCCAGCCCCGTGTCCTCCAGCCATAGCCTGAGGGGTGCCAGCCCCCATCGCTATGACGACAGGGTCTTGGAGGGCAGCGTCGGCAGCCAACCCCGCGACCCCAGCCCCAAAGCCAACCTCAGCCACGGGCTCTCAGAGGGGTTAGCCCAGGTTCGGATTGACATGCACGACCAGAGCCGCACCACCCACACACCCCTCCCTCCCATCGCCTCTGTTCCTGTCCCTACCTCGGCCCCGGCCTCTGCCCTGCGCACCCTTACGACCAGGGACTCCTTGGACCTCCCCCCTGCAGAGGAGCTAGTCTCCCTGAGGCAGCAGCTGGATCAGCCTGGGGGGTTGGGGGGGTTGGGGGGGTCTCTGGGTCTGGAGAGGACCGTCACCACCCAGCCCTCCTCCTCCAGGACCCCCCAGTGGCTGCAGCCCCTCCCCCGGGGCACACCCGAGGGCTGTGAGGGAGGGAGGGAGAGGGAGAGACCCCTCTGGCTGGTTCCCCAACAGTCCTCTTCGGACCTCGGACCCCCCATCCCCCCCTCCTCCTCTTCCTCCTCCTCCTCCGTTCTCCCAGAGCTGTCCTGTAACCCGGGCAGGGTGTGTAGGGGGATGGAGAGGAACGTGAACGGGGGGCCGTGGAGCACCGCCGCGGCTGTGGCGGCAGACTCTCTTGACCTGGGTCTGGGCTCGGACCGGGACCTGGGTCTGGACCCGCTGGGCTCGGACCTGCTGGAGGAGCTCGGTGCCGAGCCGAGGCAGGAGAGGCCTGTCAGCGGACGCAGGGGGTCCGCCCGGACCTCCAGCACCACCAGCAAACCAGAGGAGCAGCTGCACCATGGAGCTGCAGGACCGGCCTGTTCTGGTGGGTCAACACTAGTAGTGTCCAAGCAGGCCTGTATGTGACCGCTGACTATATGGACCTATGGGACAGCAGCTGGTGATGGGGGGGGAACAAGGCGGCAACTGACCATTCAGACTTTTATTCTGAAAAATGTAAATAAATGTCAACGTTGTATTGCAATGCAGTGGATTCGGTGATTAATCCCCACTACTACCTAGCTAGTGTAAAGTAGATTACTTACTGAATCCATTGCAATGCAATATTTTGGCTTGACTAGCGAGTGTGTCATTGATTTTCAACAACACTGACATTTCTTTACATTTCTCCGAATAAAAGTCTGAACATTTTCATTGGTTGCCGACTTGTTCCCCATTTCACCAGCTGCCCTCACATTATGTCCAAATGATGCCTGAACTACCAATGACCTTTGTATGGGCTGCTTATCCAGGACACAGAATATATGGAGAAGATCATCTGTAATATGCACTGTTTAGGACCATAGACGCTGCTAGCGATTTCCAATTACATCTCAGTCCTAGGTGTAAATATAAAATACGGTAACTGGATTGATGTTAACAGTAACATACAAATTCCACAACAGGAGTTTGACATAGCTGGTTCATATATTATGTCTGTGTGATGTGAGTCATTTAGTTTGATGTGTACTTCTTGCTTCAATGTTCTTCTACCTGAGCTACTTTATACTTGATCCTCTTGAAGACTGTCTGGCTTCAGTGCTATGACTCAACATACCCTCCTGACTGAGAGTCTGGGAGATCTGTTGTTGTTGGTTTCAGTACAACCACATGGAAGGGGTCGTGAGGCTATGCAAGCTCTGTATCTTTCTGTTCTCGTCAACAACAGACATGTCTTTGTATTGGCCTAAATGGGATTATAAAGCGTGTGGGCAGAGTGGCGCATTACACCAAATCTCTGTCCTAATAATCCCTCTTCATCTCCCAGACTACACGCACTGTTGACTGAGCGTATTCCCCCCAATCTGGGACACACGCCACAAACACTCAGACTCTCACACACATAACACACACACACACACACACACACACACACACACACACATAACAAACACAGTGTGTGGCTGCATCTGAACCCTCTCCATTGTGTCAGTGACTGACAGGCTGCAGAGGGCCATAGACCCATGTGACCTACAGGTCAGCACACCAGCTGGTGGAGGCAGGGTCAGGCCATGTGACAATCATACAGGGATGGCCGTGACATTTTGTATTTTCCTGAAATTTAGGGCGGAATTATTAATGATGTAGGCAGTTTTTCTGGGATTTTATTGTGTCAAACATGATTATTGAGGATTTATTTAATAACTAAAAGCAGAGAAGAGCCCAATCTGTATATTTGAATACTTAGAACGTGTGTGTGTGTGTGTGTGTGTGTGTGTGTGTGTGTGTGTGTGTGTGTGTGTGTCTCTCTGTCCGTCTCTGTCTGTCTCTGTCTCTGTGTGTGTGTGTGTGTGTGTGTGTGTGTGTGTGTGAGTCTCTGTCTGTCTCTGTCTCTCTGTGTGTGTGTGTGTGTGTGTGTGTGTGTGTGTGTGTCTGTCTGTCTCTGTCTGTCTCTGTGTGTGTGTGTGTGTGTGTGTGTGTGTCCCACAGAGGAGCCAGTGTGCAGCAGCAGCAGGAGGCAGCAGCAGAGGACGCCGCGCTCCCAGCTCCGCAGCACGCAGGACGACACCCTCATGGAGTCCTGGGACTCCCTCACCAAGTTCAACCAGTGCCAGCGCGGCCGCATCTCCAACATGAGCTTCGAGGGAGACATCTTCGACGAGTTCCTCCAGCGCCAGGGACGAACCAACACCACCGCCGCCGCCGCCATGACCGCCGCACCCTCCGTCCTCCCTCCCAACCCAGGCATAGCCCCCCGTTGCCCCCTCTCCTCCATCTCGGAGCCCCTGGGCGGTCTCTCCATGGAGGACCCAGACGAGGACCTGTCCATGGAGCCGGAGAGGGAGGAGGAGTTTGAGATCCCCGTCCTCCCCCAGGGGCGGAGTCTAGTCATCAGCATCCTGTCGACGTGGGGCGACCGCCACTACGTGGGCCTGAACGGCGTGGAGGTGTTCAGCTCCAGCGGCCAACCCCTACGCCCCGCCCACATCCGAGCCGAGCCCCCCGACATCAACGTGCTGCCGGCCTACGGGAGGGACCCCCGGGTGGTGGCCAACCTGATCGACGGGGTCAACCGCACGCAGGACGACATGCACCTGTGGCTGGCGCCATTCACCCCCGGGCGGAGCCACGTCATCTACCTGGACTTCAGCTCTGCTTGCCAGGTGAGGAGGAGGAGGGTGGTAGTGGTGGTGGTGGTGGTGGTGGTGGTGGTGGTGGTGATGATGGTGATGGTGATGATGATGTCGACCTTTATGACATAACATGTTTCTGTATCATCCAGATTGCAGTTACATGTATGACACACATTCGACACAACAGGACAGTAGAGTTCACAGACCGACAGTCAACCCTACCAACAACCAGTACTAGAAAGTTCACTAACATACACTCTACACAACAACACCCTCTTTTATTACGCACATTGTAAGTCCACAGATACACTGACTGCACCCACAACTACACTACAGCATTCATCTGGTTGGCTACGTCATACTCCACAGAGAGATGTCGAATGTTGGTTGTGTATAGTGGTGTTCTGCGACCTGTACCTGATGAGAGTACATCTCCTATGGATGTCCCAGGTGGCCATGATCCGTGTGTGGAACTACAACAAGTCCCGGATCCACTCGTTCAGGGGGGTGAAGGAGGTGGAGATGCTGCTGGACGGAAGGTGCATCTTCAGGGGAGAGATCGCCAAGGCCTCCGGCACCCTGTCTGGAGGTTGGTAGCACCGCTGGAGTGAGCGGGGGAAGTGTGTTCAAACCTTTGACTGGTACTGTACACAGGGTTCCCACAGGTCCTTGAAATCCTTGAAAGTTTGTGAATTTGAGAAAAAGAAATCAAGGTCTTAAACGTTTGAAAGTGCTTGAATTCCCCTCTCTCTCTAAAAAAATATATACTAAAAAATGTTTTACTTAGCTCGTCAACTAGTTCTGTCTCAAACTATGGCGTGTTGGGTCCTTGAATTTGAGGGAATTGAGTCTTGAAAGTCCTTGAAAGGTGCTTGAAAGGTGCTTGAATTTGATGTTTCAGAAAGTGTGGGGACCCTGTGTACATTTATGTCATCTCTATACGAGATAAGTGGTTTATTCTGTACCAAATGTTATAGTTCAGCCTACCTTTATGAAAGAAAAGTATGAAAAAAAGTGTTACATTTGACATTTACATTGATCAGGGTATCATAGTCAAATCGAGTGAAAAATGGATGAGGCATAATTTGTTGCTCATTCATCGTGATGTCATGAATTACAATGTAGCCTCTAGCTTGCCTTGTACCAATAGCTTGTACCCCCCCCCCCCCCCCACACACACACACACTCCTCAGGACTGGACCAGTTTGGTGACACCATCCTGTTCACCACGGACGATGACATCCTGGAGGCCATGTCTCGCTACGACGACACGTTCCAGGGCGAGGAGGAGGGGCCGGAGGCGTCAGAGTACGAGGAGGAGCTCCAGAGACCCCGCACGGCAGACGGAGAGGGGGAGGAGAGACCCTTCACACAGGCCGGCTTCAGACCGGACGACCTCGCTGTGAGTAGTAATAATAATAATAATAATAATAATAATAACATTTATTTGTATAGCACTTTTCCTGCAAACGTTGCAGCTTAGAGTGCTCCAATCATTATATAATCATCATTTAATTATTTAGTAATTTAAAGGCAATATTAAAAAGATGGGCTTTAAGTCTTGACTTGAACATATTTGCTGAGGTTGCATCCTGTAAACTGGCAGTGCATCCCACAATTTGGGTGCATAAAATGAGAATGCAGCC
The DNA here is from genome assembly GCF_963989245.1 of Nansenia antarctica. NCBI lineage: Eukaryota > Metazoa > Chordata > Actinopteri > Argentiniformes > Microstomatidae > Nansenia > Nansenia antarctica. Next base: position 11,140,863 of record NC_137681.1, on the reverse strand, counting down.
TCACCAAATCTGAGTAGACCACGGTCCTCCGTTGACCTTCATCCACCCACCGCCAATAACCTCCTAGCTACTAGCTTCTACCCATATGTACTTGCAGAGATCCGAGAGGGCCGTGTTGGTCATTGGAAAATGACACCAAGCGTATCAGAGAGCAAGGCGGAGCTGTGACCATATTGCTTTATGAAGAGATGTATTTCATATGCGTTCTATGTTCGACCATGTGTGGTATTCATTGTGTTGTAGCTGAAACTGCATCTCAACCCTGCTGTCGGCCGGTCTGTGGAGGCCATGGAGCAGATCCCTGGCATGTACACTGGGAAGTGTGAGTACACACACACACACACACACACACATACGCCAATCCTGTAGATATGTAGTGTTTCTTTCCCTGTCTCACGCTGATCTGACTTACCAAGGATGCGCCTTATGTCTCCCCCACTCTCTCTCTCTCCCCCGCTCCTCAGGCCTTAGGATAGAGTTCAGTATGACGTGGGGGGACTCTCACTACCTGGGTCTGACGGGGCTGGAGGTGGTGGGGAAGGAGGGGGAGAGTCTAGCTCTGGACCTGACCATGTTAGAGGCCTCGCCACAAGACCTCAACGACCTGCCAGAGTACGGACAGGACACACGCACACTGGACAAGTACGTCTGACCGACTTGGCTGGCTGGCTGTCTGGCTGGCTGGCTGGCTGGCTGGATGGATGGATGGCTGGCTGGCTGGCTGGCTGGATGGATGGATGGATGGATGGCTGGCTGACTGGCTGACTGGCTGGCTGTCTGTCTCTCTGGCTGGCTGGCTGGCTGGCTGGCTGGCTGGATGGGTGGCTGGCTGGCTGGCTGGCTGGCTGGCTGGGTGGCTGGCTGGGTGGCTGGCTGGCTGGCTGGGTGGCTGGCTGGGTGGGTGGCGGGCTGGGTGGCTGGCTGACTGACTGGCTGGATGGGTGGCTGGCTGGCTGGCTGGCTGGCTGGATGGATGGATGGATGGATGGCTGTCTGTCTGGCTGGCTGGCTGTCTGGCTGGATGGCTGGATGGCTGGCTGGTTGTCTCTTTTTATTTCTCTGTCTCTCTGTCTGTCTCTACTAGCTCTCTTCCTGTCTGTCGACATCATCATCATCATCATCATCATCTTGACATGTTTCCCTTTCCTCTCTCTCCAGACTGATAGACGGCCACAACATCACCACTGAGGACCAGCACATGTGGCTGATCCCCTTCTCCCACCGAGAGCAGCACAGCCTCACCGTGACCTTTGACCTGCCCCAGACCTTGGCTGGACTACGCATCTGGAACTACAACAAGTCCCCCGAGGACTCCTACAGAGGGGTGAGAGAACGTAGACGCGTTCATTCAAATTTCATGCCGTCAATCCTTGACGATCGTGAATGATATTAACTGAAATCCCCCCCTATGTCCCTGACGTACACATACGATTCTATCGGTGAACCTTGTGTATACATTCATGTATGTGCGTTTTTAACCTATTGCTTTAAAACACATAACCATGTATAACCCTCTGCCTGTCTCCCCCAGGTGAAGGTGATCCACGTGTCCCTGGATGATGATGTCATCTCCCCAGCCGAGGGCTTCCTCATCAGGAAGGGAGCAGGGAACTGCCACTTTGACTTCGCCCAGGAGATCCTCTTCATCGACTTCCTCCAGTCCCCCACCGCTGGCACCACGGGCCTGGGCAACAGCAAGACTGCAGAGGACCCCCCCTCACACAGGTGGGTGCTGAAACGGTTATGGGTGATGATGAATAGAATGAATAGATATTATTCGCCTGGCGCTTTTTTAGGTCCTCTCAGCATTTGACATTGTATGGACCTCTGTGAATGTGTAGCACCCAAGGGGATGATGCCACAGCAGCCACAGCAGCATTTTAATCAAATACTCCGTAGCATAATGCAATCCTGTATGAATCATGTCTTTTCTGTTGGTCTTCCCTGCAGCAGGGGGAGCTCTAGGAGACCGGAGCAGGCCAGCATGGACTATGAAGCTCCCATCATGCCTTGTGGATGTATCCTCTCTGCTGTTGCTGACAAAGCCCCGGCCACGGCCTTTACTTCACTGACATCAGGGGAGGCTGGTGGAGGTAGAAATCGGAGGACGGGGCTCATTGTAATGCATGGAATGAAATAGGAATGGTATCAAACACGTGTGCAATCAGATCGATACCTTTCCTCATTCCATTCCATGCATTACAATGAGCCTGTCCTCTGATTTCTACCTCCACCAGCCTCCCCTTGGCAGGTATGATGGTCTGTTTGCAGTCTTGAATATAGTCGTCCAGGCTCCACGTGTCTCTTCCTGAGCCCTGTCCTCCCCAGTCATCTTCCAGCTCCAGCTGCTGACCACCTGGGGAGACCCCTACTACATCGGCCTCAACGGCCTGGAGTTCTACGACCAGAACGACAGCAAGATCACCCTCAGCGACAACAGTATCCTTCCTGCACAGTTAACATTTCGTTTCATTAAAAGCCCACTAAAGTGAAAATGGTCATTTCCAGTGTTTTGGTTTGAATTTTGGTCAAATTAGCATCACCCAGATATGACAAAATAGGTTTCTGTCATTTCCCAGTACATTTTATGTGAACATGCCCAAATCACACTGCTGAAATGTCCACTAAGTAAGATCCTCCCTATCCTCCCTAGAGTTAGACCTATAGACCTACCCTGAAATGGTATAAATGGTTACATAATTATACTAAATCTAGTGGAAGTTGAAATAGCTGGATTGTGAATGCCCAGGGGTGTGTTTCCTGAATGCTTTGGAGGTCATACCTGGCCTACGATGTACTAAAGATGATGGTAGAGTCACAAAGCCTTCTGTGCTCACCCCAGGCCGGTTGTGCTGTAGGCAGCCTTAACGGCCCTGCTCCCAGACATCGCTGCGTTCCCAGACAGTGTGAATGTGCTGGAGAGTGTGACCGGTGACGTCAGGACTCCTGACAAGCTGGTGGACGGCATGAACAGCACCCACGACGGCAGACACATGTGGCTAGCACCTGTACTGCCCGGAATAGTACGGATTTCTGTGTATCTCCTGTGTGTGTGTGGGTGTGTGTCAGGGTTTCCGTTAACCGGTAATTCCCGGACTTTGTCCGGTAAAATTTGTCGAAGTCCGACAAATTGAAAACTCGTCGGACAAAATGTCCGGTGAAAATAATTCCCTCTAAGCACAATTTGAATACAATTCGCTAAAGTTCACATTTTGTATTCAAATTGGCTTTGGGCCACCATTCTCAGCTGAGCACCAAACACACACACACTGCCCGAGAGAGAAGGACCCGCCCCCTCCAGCCAGCCTATAGGCTAACCAAAGGGGGCGGGTCCTTCTCTCTCGGGCAGTGCCGCGCGTGCACGAGTGTGTGTGTGTCCGGTGCCCAGCTGAAAATGGTGGCCCGAAGCGGAAAGCCTTAACTTTATCGCACAATAACAAGGATAACAAACGAAACGGACAACATTTACACTAAGATGGAGACAAACTTCAGTGATATGATCTAACAGCCGGTTTTCAGGACGACATACAGACCCGTATGAGCTTACAGGGCTATCCCCTAAGTATGATTTGACAGGCAGCTAAACGAAATGCCTTCCCAACCAGCGAGACCTGGGGGGTGTTCTATCAACGTCGCCAAAGGAAAACCTAGGCCTACTTCGCCAAGTCCCGCGAGACTCTTAAAAAGATCCAGGCATATCTTGATAGATCTCGCGAGACTTGTCAAAACAAGCCCAGACTTTCCTCCAGCGACGTCGATGGAACACCCCCCTGGTTATAGAAATGACGTTGTTTTATTGATAAAAATAAAAAAAAGGGTAAAACTGGAAAGAGAAAATAGAAAACTCACATTAATCCCAAACAATTTAACAAACTTCAGTTAACGTAATGTGGAGTCCGTTCATTGATCGATGCTGTCTGTTCAGTTCCCAGTGAGGCGCCCGTTCAGCGCTGGACCCGTTCAGCGCTGGATTTGACGCATGGCATAGCGCGCATGCGTCAAATCATGTTATATTATTATATAGCTCGCATCTAATCGTATCGGATGAGAAATAGACATTAAATGGCATATATAGGCCGCTACACAACAGTAATCACCGCGACAAACAGCTATATTAGATTTGAAGAAAAAAAAATATGATTTTGTAAAAAAATTATTTTTGTATATTTTTATATGATGACCGGAATATATCACGTTTGTCCGGTAAATCGAATTCTTCCCGGACACGATGTCCGACGGCAAATTTTTCTAACGGAAACCCTGGTGTGTGTGTGTGTGTGGGTGTGTGTGTGTGTGTGTGTGGGTGGGTGTGGGTGTGTGTGTGGGTGTGTGGGTGTGTGGGTGTGGGTGGTTGGGTGGGTGGGTGTGTCTGTGTCTGTGTGAGAGAAAGTATGCTAGAATGCTTGAAACGGAAGGTCTCGCTAAACCCTGTATACACATTTCAATGAGCCCCCAGTAAAATGTCGACCTAAATTGACGTGAGTATGCATGTCCGTCTTTCACAGGTGAATCGTGTGTATGTCATCTTTGACCAGCCAGTGACGGTCTCCATGATCAAACTGTGGAACTACTCTAAGACCTCCCAGAGAGGGGTGAAGGAGTTTGGGGTAAGGCCTTCACCAGGGGTCTTAGCAATACCCAGCAGGGTGGGGCTAAGGGTTGATTTCAAATTCAGCAAGCGTCCCAGGCCTTAAAACCCTGTGTGTGTGTGTGTGTGTGTGTGTGTGTGTGTGTGTGTGTGTGTGTGTGTGTGTGTGTGTGTGTGTGTGTGTGTGTGTGTGTGTGTGTGTGTGTGTGTGTGTGTGTGTGTGTGTGTGTGTGTGTGTGTGTGTGTGTGTGTGTGTGTGTGTGTGTGTGCGCGTGTGTGTGTGTGTGTGTGTTCATGTGTGTAGCTGCTGGTGGACGACCTCCTGGTGTACAACGGCATCCTGGACAGTGTGAGTCACGTGGCGCGGGGCATCCTGCCCACGTGCGACCCCGTGGTGCCCCACCACACCATCCTGTTCACCGCCAACGCCCATATCGCCCACCGCGAGAGGAACACCGTCATCAGGTAACCGACCGACTTGAACCAACCCCGTTTTGCCCTCCCATCAGCTTACGATCGGTCCTGCTGCCTGTCCAGCTGTTCATTCAAGAATGCTGAAAGGCTGTGCCCACCTGTCCATCAAAATTCACACTTGTGTTGATTGGCTCTGCTGCTGCTGCTGCTTTTATCATTGACATACCAATGGACTGCTAGGTCCTGGTCTGACAGACACACAGAGTAAGCAGAGTGGTGGTTTGAGGACAGATGTTCGTATGAGTTTATAACAGCGGGAGGGGGGGGGGGGTTATGTAAGTTCATTCCACTGTCTCGATACGTCAGTGTGAGTTGTTGAACAGAGCTGTGCTCTCTTCACTCCAGCCCTCGCGGTGGCAGGCAACTGAAACAGTGAGTAACTGAGTCCCCTGAACCAGAGTGTGTCCAGCCACCCACCCCCCCTTGTGGTAGATCCTAGTATGACAGGTTCAGATCAGTTCATGTCCTCCAGTCATCGGACACCTCCATCCCACAGCTTGGCTTCCGATGTCCCAATTCTCCATCTGTACTAGTCACAAACCACCCCAACCCCCCGTGTCCCTCGTCCTCCCTACGTCTCCCTAGCCTCCTCATAGCACTGGAACCGCTAGCTTCTAGCTTGGTTGTCACTCTGTCCTCCATTTTGTGTCCTCCGCTGCCCCCACGCTCTGGTGTTGCTCATGTGTCTGACCAGATGGTACAGAGACAGGACGTGAAACTGTGTTCTCACTTCCGTGTTGTTTTTGCAGTAACTACGTCGAGGACCAGGATGTGAAGATGACCAATGAGAATCAGATCGTCCACCACAACAAGAGGAAGCAGACAGCAGATCCAGGTATGGGAAACACTTCCCTCTGCACTCTGTAAGCCAGTCATTGTATGTATATTTGACAACAGAATGGAATAGTGACCTTATTGTCACGCTTTTGATAACCTCACCATGCAGCTCTCCGGCCGAAAACCTGCATGACAGAAGCTGGCAAGATGGGGAAGAGGAGGTACTGACTGACTGACTGACGGACATACAGATGGAAGGATGGACTGACAGATGATCCGACAGACAGACATGAAGTCAATTCCCACTGGTTGTGGTCTTAAGCAGGAGGGTTGAGGGGAGAGGAAAGGGGGGAAGGAGGGACTTCACTTGCACCAGCTCTCGTCCACTCAGGGGCTTCTAACACAGCACCCTCCACCCTCCTGAACAGTACCGGTCCATAGTTCCTCCACCCACCAATCACGGCACCGTGGAGAGCTGCTGCCTGCATCCAGGTTTCCACATTCAGAACACACTGGGTTCAGATGCACCCACCAGCACACAGGATCGCCCCTCTACTCTCTATTCGGACCAGTCTCCCCTCCTCTCTGACTGGTGGAGATAGAAATCGGAGGACGGGCTCATTGTCATGTGTGGAATGGAACGAGGAATGGTACCATTCTTTATTCCGTTCGGCGCCTTACGATGAGCCCGGCCTCCGATTCTCACTTCCACCATCCTCCCCTGCTCTTCTCTGTGTAGACACTGACAGGATCGACCTTCCACCTCACGATGGTCCCCACTCCCGTCTCTATATAGCAAACGCCAGATATATACTCTATGCTGTAACTGTATAGTGTTATTGAGTTAGTAACTGTGTCCTGTAGTAGCTAGCCCTGATATGTGGTTACAGCATCACCACAGCATAGGAGGCTAGCCATACCAGGGCTATGTAGGGGCTAGCTCCTGTAGTGGTTGTCTTTTCCACAATGTCAGGGTGTACATACATGTATGTACTGTATGTATGTATGTATGTATGTATGTGTGCAACTGCAGAGGCTGATGGAGATAGAAATCGGAGGATGGGCCGGCTGAGGATTTTTGGGCTGGCTCCTCCAACTTCTACCTCCACCAGCCTCTACTGGCGTGCAAGGTTATTCTAATGTACTATAGTTTCTATAAGGCTGCTGTATCAGCCCTCTCTCTCTCTCTGTGCCTAGTTCTACTACTGTATGTGGCTGCTCCTACATGTCTTGTTATCGTGCTGCCACTGCGTTCCTCTGTTGCACACCGTGCACAGACACTCATGGGATACACTCAGAGGCCACTAAGCACACTACAAATGGAAGTACACGGCAAAGTACACTACGAAGTACACACTGTCAAACTCAGAGGCCACAATGTACACTCTCTGTGGTAGTCAGCTCATATGCTACATGTGCGAATGAGTTGTATTTGTGATTAGCCTAGCCTAGCAGGCTAAATGTATGTCTTGACAGCCCCCTGGCCTTTTGGCATGGCACATGATAACTTGAACATGTACAATACTAGAAATGTGCACCATCAAACCAGAATGCTATGCAGTTAAACCACAGTTGACATTCTCTCTAGCCGTCTATCTCACGGTCGGTCTAATGGTTTTTTGAAAGAGCTTTAGGTGACGTATAGCTTTGTAATGATTTCTAGTGTGGCATGAAGAGACCGTCTCTGATGAGTCAAGCAGAGTTTATGCTAGTATTTTACAGCTCTGGGTCCCGACAAATATAATAATAATAATAATACATTTTGGGCCGTTCTAGACGGGGGAGGCTGATGGAGGCAGAAATCGGAGGACGGGCTCATTGTACTACATGGAATGGAATGAGGAATGATATCCAACATATGATACCATTTCCTATTCCATCTCATGCATTACAATGAGCCCGTCCTCTGATTTCTGCCTCCACTAGCATCTCCTGCTCAACACACTACAATTGCTTCTTCTTCTATGTATATTTGGCAGTCTTTAATACTGTATATATACTATAATACTGTATATTTTTAAAAAACGAATATATATATATATATACGTATATAGAACTGATTTGTTTTTGCTCAGCAAAAGGTGTCAGAAAGACTTGTTTGCAAACTAAGTGGCCTTCATTGAAGTAGTTTGATATTCTGAGAAGCCCAGTTGTTGAAGTTATTGAAATATTGTTACAGCATTTCCATTATATTTGGTAATACTTTGCCAAGATATCCATAGGTGTGTGTGAACAACATATTGTCTTTCGGTTTGGTTGAGAAATATGTAACAAAAACAACTTTTAATATGCAAACATGAAAATATACCTCAACTAAGGAAAACGTGATCTTTTAAAAGGGGTGGATCCTTGCTGAAGTCTTGTTTTATCTTGAATGTTTGAGTATAATACGTAGTAGGCATTACACACTGTAACTGATATACCCAGTAGTATTTTGTTGCATGGACAAGTCCACCCAGTTGTGGCTCAGGTCACAAACCTCTAGCTGTAGACACTTGTGTTTTTAAGGGAATTTTCTGCTTGTATGAGCCACAATATAGCCTATTTCACAATAGTACAAACCCTTGTATATGACAGAAGAGTCACATGGTTTTTGAAATGCAGTTTTATGTATTTTGTTTTTTAAAATGTCAGTGCAAGAATAGGCTTCACACACACACTGCACCTGAGTTCTGCTTTTAGTGTTGGTGCTGGTGGCTGTTATTGTATGTGTGACATTTTGTGTTGAAAATATATTTGATTTATTTTTTTAAATCTTGTTAAAATAAGTGTATATTTAATGTAGGTATATTTGAATAAATAAAAATGGAATATGTTTCAACTAAGTGTCTTTTACTAGTTGTACCTTCATCATGATCTCTTGATTGGAAGTGTTTTGAACAATGTAGCTTTTCAATCAGCAATTATGGGAAATCAGGTGTCACACTCTTCATATGATACAGGGCTTAAAGTACTCCGGCACAGTGCCGGATTTCCGGCGCAGGAGAATAAAAAAAAAAAAAAAAACTGCAATTGCGGCATTGCGCCGACGTGGTGGCGGGGGCGCTGTTTCACAAACTTAGCTTTCGTGTTTGCTAGCGAAACAGCTGATAGTTGATGTTGACTGCTCAAGGAGAATACATATTTGAAAGTACAGAATGCCTGAGAGCCTTATATTGCATTATATTACATTATATTTTGAATGGCCATCTGGTGCCTGAATATTGTTTTTTCCTTTACATATATAATGACATTTCCACCATAAATTGATGGCGAAAGGGCACAAATTGGTGCATATCAATTCACCAGAATGCAAGAAATTAAGTGTTTGATGCTCGTTTAAGGACCCCCAGACAGCCCTGCTTCATGGGTCCCCCCCGATGTCAAACACCACTGGTACCACCTCCGCCTCATTTTGAGCCAGGAAAAACCCTGAGTAGTGACGGGAAGCCTTATGGGACGTGGTGCCAAGAAGGAGAATATAAGTGATAGTGGCTTAATAAGTAATCAGTTTGTTCTTTTAAAGACATGTATATATTTTATTCTGTATTGTTATAGTGATAGTGGCTTAATAAGTGATGCAATCAGTTTGGCCTTTTAAAGACATCTATTTATTTTTATTTTTTATTAAGTATAAAACAGTATTATGAATGAATGGTCTTTATTGTCATTACAGTTTTTCCCAATTGCTAAAACACAAAAGCCAATTCTCTAAACCAAATGACCAGTTCTCTAAACACATTTAATAAAACTAGCTCCCATTTGCCAAAACCATAAACACATTTCACATGAAGACACAATTCACAAAACCCAATCCTCCTTTTCTCATAAATCTAAACACATTTTGTCTTGCTAAAACACAAGTTGCAAAAAACTCTGCTCAAAATGTCAAATTCTCAAATTAAAGCTCATGTGATGCAAAATGCTTGCCACAGTCAGCAACATTTTAACACAATGAACACACCTGGCTTCATTCATTAAACATAACGACTCAAAATTTAAGACACTTGTTGCAAATGATTGTGGTGTGTGTGTGTGTGTGTGTGTGTGTGTGTGTGTGTGTGTATAGTTCCATAAATAAATAAAAAAACATCACACCCTGAACATTGTTTTCAGTGAGTATTGTGGTGTGTAATGGATCCTCTGTAGTGTTTGCATTGAGTTGTGATACAGTACAGTATTGTACATGTTACGGTACATGTGGGAATACGGTAACATATTTCAAACCTTTATTTACGTAAAACTCGATAGGACAACAGTGCAACAACTTCGCGGCTGAACTTTAGTAAAATTTCGGACATCATATGCCATTTAAAGGGGGGAAATAGATATCTAAAAATGCATGACTATCATGCAAAATCAGCCTTACTGTAATGTAAAATATGTAATGTTAGATATAACGTTAGACAGGGAGCGCAGATTTATTTTTATGCATGACTATCATACATGTGGGAAAACTAGGGTTAGGGTTAGGTGCTAGGGTTACAGTAAGGTTAGGATTAGGGGTAGGGTTTGAGTTTGAGTTTTGAAGAGAGAAGGTGTGGTTTTGCTTATGTAGCTTTAGAAAAGTGTGTTGTGTTTAGAGTTTTGGGAAAATGGAGGAAAGTTTTGTGAAATGTGTTTTAGCAATTGAGAAAAACTGTAATACAGTACAGGTACCATACAACGAAATTTAGGGGGGGGGGCTCCCCTGGTGCTTGGAAAAAGACTAAAAACACGAGGGCCAAGGGTAAAATAAAAAAGGGAAAAGAGCTGGTTTACATAAATAAAGGCTATGTACACTATCTACTATACTACTATACTATACAATAAAACACTGTGCTGTACTCTATGCTATGCTATAAATATCCTAACTTTTCCTATATCTGAACCTTATGTACACAAGGGTTGTCATATTGCACATAGTATTGTTGCACATTCATTTAAAGTATTAATGCATTTTAACATTGAGACATATATTTTGTATTGACTATAAAATAGTATTAATGCATTTAAACATTGAGACAAGAAGCTGTCTTCTGTACCCGCTCTCCCAATATCTCAAACTGTGACCCCCCTCCCAAGAAAAAGTTTCAGGCACAGGATTTTTTCCCACTTTAAGCCCTGCATATGGTCTATAATACTGCTGTAAAGGCTTTGCTCTTCAGCTCACTGGTAACATGGCTGCCTTCATCTTGTCAACTTACATTTCTCCAAAGGCAAAAACACACAGGGACTCTTCAGCTCGGTGAACACCACCTGAGACGTTTTAATGCAGAATCCTGCAACAATCACAATTATTTTTTATTCTTCATTAGGAATGATAATTCAGAGTTATATATCCTGTATGTCCTGCTCCGTATATGACATTATATCCCAAGGCGCAGTAGAGGAGCGTGAGTGGGGAAGGAAAGGACCCAGCCCGGGGTCCCTCCTGCCACTCGTACAAACATTAACAGCAGTGAAGTGGAAGAGCACGCAGTCTTTGGAGACCCTGGGAGTGAAGCAGGGAAGGCTGGTGGAGGTAGGAATCAGAGGACGGGGATCATTGTCGTGCATGGCTTTAATACCATCCCATGCATGACAATGAGGCCGTCCTCAGTTTTCTACCTCCACCAGCCTCCCCTGGAGTGGAGACGTCACCATGGGTCTTTTAGAGCTTAGATCTAGGACCTAGATCTTCCCAGCGAAGGTCCCCTCATCTCTCTGCTCGTCCCATTTCTGGACCTAGAGAGAGAGAGACACACACACACATAAACATAAACAAAAAGGCTCTATTTGACAGAATATAGTATAGTATGACTTAGCTGAAGTTCCAAACTTACAGATGGAAATGCAAAGAACTTACAGATGGAAATTATCTTCCATATCCTTTATTAGAATTTGGTTATGTGTCTTTTCTTAACAAAGTTATGTAAAGTAGAATTAAAAATGAATCCAGTTTACAGAGGAGCTCTGAGAAAGATCAGTCGTTTGAGGGTTAACCTCCTCCTCTGATAAACAGTGTTTATGTACTGTATGGTAGGTGCTAAGTGGGATCCTTGGGATGACCCTACCCTTAACTCTAACCTTACCCTAACCTTAACCATTTTAAATCTCAAACATCAATGGGGTGATGTCAGAGTAGAGTCGTCCTAAGCATCCAGCAGTACAACCTGTTGGCCACTAGGGTCTACTGTCTCTGCAAAAGTACAGTTTTGAAGTCCAATCTCAATTGTATTCTTTTTTGATCCTCCATATGACCGTATGTTCCAGTCCAGATTAGTCGTTGTCATGCTGCATTCATTACGAGTCGACCATAGCTGAAATTTAGTTGCACCACCAACACAGCCCTCCTATCAACGTGTGCTCACCTCTTTGAGCTCAGTGACCTTTTTGACTAGGCATTCCATACTTCAAGTTCAGTAGTGTGTACGTGCAACACAGCCACACACACACTAAGTACCAGCATGTTATCCCGCTTTCCAGTGCAGAGCAATGTTGAAAAGGTATGCTTGGAAACATCACTTCAAATAAGTCCAGTCTACTGCTGCATACCCATTCAATTTAATTATCTTCACAGTAAATGTTTTTGATAAATCTCTCTTTCTCTCTCACTCACTCTCACTCTCACTCTCACTCACTCTCTCTCACCCTCTCTCTGCCCTCATTAAGCTACTGGAAAGAAACATTTACCCAAGACATGGGGCACAGTGATTTGTAGACCCTCTTATACCAGTCACAGGGGGCGATGTCCACTCCTTTGGCCTCCAGGGCTTTCTGGCAGCGATGATAATCTAAGTAAAACAGCAAAGACAATGAAGAGGAGAGACATTGTCAATCATGACCCATCTATGTGTTCAGTTGCATATAGACCTGCGTATGTCAATGTGATGGGCGGGTTTCAAACTTGGATCTCCAACATGGAAGACACAGCATTTACCACAGGTAAGAGTATATCCTCAAGGTCCAAGGGTGACACTTGAGTTTCCATGTGTGAGGCAGGTCTACCTCATCATGCGGTCATAAAAAAAACGTAGATTTCCACAAGAACATGTGTTCCCTGAGTCATGAATATGATAAGCCTACTGTACATACAGAGATTAACTATGAATAACACATGTTTAGTTCAGTTTATCTTGACTTCCTGTTCCAAATGTAAATATTAATATAACCCGAGTCACAGGTGGCCCTATGTTTAACCTTGACATCTGTCTTACCCAAATAGTTGCAATAGCAGTTCCTTGTCTGGTTTGAGTTGGGGAACCTGGAATCGAAGGGAGCGGTGCGGTAATTCTGCAGCTTAGTCTGAATCTCGTCTGCCATTGTCAGTTCTGTCAGGAAAACATGCTTAGATGATAAGAGGGTGCAAGAAAAACGGTGTTAGTGACAACGCAAACTATTTGAAACATTCACATCGCCTTCAATAAGAGGGGGGGGGGGCTTTAAATAGCACCGACGAGACATGACGCACATAAATAGAATAATTGTCTACGCTACGCAGTTGTCAATGCCCTTGACCTATATCGATGGAGATGGAGAGAGGGAGAGAGGAGAGAAGGATATTGAGATGGAGAGAGGGAGAAGGATATTGAGAGATTCATTCATTCAAATAGATTCATTATGGAGAGCTAACAGCGGGGGGCTTCAGGATTGCAGCACCTCAAAGATCATTCTAAAATTCGACTGGGACCCTCACATTTAAAGTCTACACATTGATCAATTCCATCAAACTGAAAACAATAATCAGCAGCTTCCATTAAACTCTCAAATAGTTTATTCTAAAACTAACAACTAACTAATGACCAATAGTAACCGATATTTAAAATACATATTTAGATAATCATATATAGTAGGCTATGCTAAAAACAAAGCCATTAGGCCTGATGTTCGTCACTTTCTCATAAATCGTTATTTTAATCGACAATATCTCTCCTAATTGTCAAGTCGGTTAATTAACGGTTAATTAACATTAACAAGAAGGCTATTCACTAGTAATGCACAAATAAAAATATCTTATGACGCTTAGGCTACTGAAGCCTGTAGCTGCTATCATATCCTATTAATGGTTGGTTTCATTTTGAAACGTGATCATTGAACAGAAATAGTTTCCAAAGTTGATTAAAACAATAGCCCACATTCCAGATATTAGATACAATGCATTGTATCATGTTAAAGAAATACAAAGAGAAATGTAGCAAATATGTACCTTATTGAAACAGGTGCTGCGTTGTTCTAAGTGACTTCTGTAAATGAAACGCGCTTTCCTCCTCTTGGCTTTCAGATGACTGCCTTGTGCGTCTTTGCGCGCGCCACTGCGGGTTGTTGTAGCCGTGCAGTCTTGTCGTAACGGTATGGCGGACGCAGGTCACATTGGAATGAGGAGCGACAGACAAACCAATAACATCAGACACAATGTGCAAGATCACTTTAATATAGCCAATGGAAATTAATTCATATAATGCTTAACTTCAACTACAAAAATTGAAACATTTTGTGTAATTATGTTTTATAGCAGTTTGGTATAAGTATAACTAACAGTACAGTGTTTGCATTGGATACGGAAGTCACTGATAACATTTTAACTCGACTTTGACCTCCGGTTAATGCATGTTTTTAGGCCATGTGAGCCGGAGAAAAAAATAGTTTATTTTGGAGAAGAAAAAAAAGAGAAATGTAACAAATGTAACCGGGACATTCTATGTGGCTGTAAGGAATCTATTCTCGTGCATGTGATTAATAATCTACATTTACATTGGGGAAATACGAGCTAAACATAGCCGTAGCCAGAAATGTCACCTTGTCCACCTTGTCTCACACCAACTGTCCAGGAACCAAAGGAATCAAAACCAGACAGAAAGATGTGAATTTATTATTTTCCAGATATTGTTCGAGATGTAGGCTACTGCACCTGTCCAATTTAACGAATACATTTTCGAAATGCACCTCTTTTAAAAAAAAATGATTATACGTTTGAGATTTAGATCAAATTATTGGGAATTGAGTGTACATCATTCAGTAAAAGTACCAATCTGTAACCCATGTGATGCGCTTTTAGCGACCGAAAAGATGGAACTTGTGGACCCTCGAAACCTGCGCTCTGTGGATAACCATGGGCTAGAGTCTAGACTACTGTCTGAGACGATTACACTACAATGACGATAATCCCTTAACGAACCCAAACAAACTCAGCGCCGATCGAGCGTCATTCATTCCCCGCAACACAGTCTCTCTCTCCCACCTCTGCATACTTTGCACCCGTGACGGTGACCCTCCCTTTTCTGTCCCACATCAGTCTGCCCATTACATTGAGGTATACGGAAACCCGGTGTGATACGTGACTGAACTCACGGCTCTCGCCTCAGCCCCGGCAAATGATTACTCTGCGCATGCCAGTACAGCGTCCAAGACTACTGATATACAGTAAAGGTACTGTACATATTAGGCAATGACGTGATCGACCCTCAATCAACCCATTCCTTCTAAGTCTATATAACATTAGAGTATTGTCACAGTAAAACAACCAAATTCATAGAGAAAAACACACTGCAAGTCTTCTTTCAAATTCAATAGATTTTATTATATTATTTGAAATTCCAACAAGCAAAAATAATCAGTCAAATGCGAAGGAAAAACCAGCTCCAAATTAAGGAAGCCTGCTCTACAGGTTCTATATATATATTACAGCAAGGCTAACCATAAAAACCCCATTCCCATACGTGGTCATAGTTAAGGGGTAGATGTTTAAAAACAAATATTAATCAAAAATAAAGAAACATTCTATCATGAGCTACTGTATGTAGGAAGGTAGCCCAGGAATTTAAAGCTTTTGACCATGTCGTTTGAGTCCCTTGAATAATGGTCTACAGTTATGTTAGTGTACATAAGACCGTACTTCTTTTACAGCATCTTGGACTAGCACAGTACCATCTACTCGTGGTGTAGACTGCAGGGGAGGCTGGTGGGGCGAGAAATCGGAGGACAGGCTCATTTTAATGTATGGAATGGAATAAGGAACAGTATCATTCACGGTTGACACCATTCCTCATTCCTCCAATTTCTTCCTCCACCAGCCTCCATCCACCCCATGGTACCTGATTGTCATCTACAGTACCTCTGACTAAAGGCTATAATGAGCTAATGTTTCCCAGACACAGATTAAGCCTATAGTCCTGGACTAAATCACACTTTCAATGGAGAGTTTGTAGTGTGTGTGTGTTTCGAGTGTGTGTGTAGAAAATGTGTTTTAGTCTCTGACTGGACTGTATGTATGTATGTCTGTGAAACAAGCCCCAAATGTTGTGATTCTATTCGAAAGCAGGACTCTTGTAATGTACACATCAACCACAGTTTTGTTTGATATTGGATATATATTGCTGGCTAACTCCAGCTCACACAGGCTATATGGTGCCTCAATTGCTGCATATCAACACAGACAGTCAGCTTACTGTTGACAGACAGTCAGTTGAACAGTGTTAAAAGCAACGGTTTCATAAAACTAGTCCACACAGTGGCCTTCCAGTTGTCCATACAGTACTGTACATGCTTAAAGCTATCTCACGATATTCAGCAGAGGAGCTATCCTATGCATAATTGCAGTTATCAGTTGCATCAACTCCAGAAGAAAAATGGTGGTCTGGTTCTACCAAGAGACTTCCATTACTTGTGCGCAATAAGAAAGCTGAGCTTCACTGCGAATGCTCAAAAGTGCTTAATGGAGAAGACATAAGGCAAGTCACAGTGATGAAGAAGAGCAGTCTGTAGTCTGATTGTCAGGGAGGGGACAGTCTGAATCAGATCAACAAAGGGTAGTGTGTGTGTGTGTGTGTGTGTGTGTGTGTGTGTGTGTGTGTATGTATGTGTGGTCATAGGGACCGTCTTAGTCAATCAGGTTGACCTCAGGACAGACTATGTCCAACCAAGACAATTTAGGAGTAAAAGTCAGGTCAGTCTAGGGCCAGTAAGCATAAGGTCAGGTCACTGGGGTCAACAAGGGGTTAACTTTCGTTGAAAGCAGCACAGTTGCACAGTTGCTATGGAGATTGGTTGTCAGTAGTCAGTGGTCAAAGCTACAGTACACAGTTTGGGTTCTCAGCAGGAGGGTTGCTATAGATATCGTGAAGAGTGTTTTCATGGTTTTCAGCAGTACGTTTTTTGGTGGGGTAACATGTGACACGTTACGGTTCTCGTGGTAACGGCACCCTGGTGGGTCATTCGTCTCTGAAGCGCAGCCGTTGGAAGGCCTCCTTGATGTCCTCGTTGGTCTCGCCCCCGCTGGAGGAGTCCATGCGGAGCACCCTGCTGTCGGGGACGTCCTGTTTCAGCTTGCGCTTGCTCAGGACCACCGTCCCCTCCGCCCCCTCGCCCTCCGGCCCCGTCAGCAGGATGTAGCAGGCGTGGCGGCCACGCTCCAACAGGGTGGCTGGGGACAGGAAGTACAGTTGATTAGATTGGCTTTATTGTCCACATAAATAATAATTATTATTATTATTATAATTATATAATAAAAAAATTGTGAAAGAAGTGGAAGAAAAAAAAACTGGAAAATTGTATAACTTTTCCTAACCTTTGAATGCAATGATGTGGTCCATAATGTTGTTCTTCTCCAGGAGAACTTTGGAATAGTGCGGATGCAGCATGTAGGACCGACGCTCCTCAGCCAGAGGGCTCTGAGGGAGCAACCATCCAGAAATGAGTCAGCAATGTCTAGAGACCACCATCGTGACAGCAGGCGTTTCTACCGCCTATGTTTGTGTCATGTTCATATCCACTTTACCCCTAAACAAGTAGCCCTGAGGGGATAAAGAATGCTGCATGGTATGTGTACCGTACTCACAGAAGAGTTGGCCTCGGAGGGCATGCCCCCCCAGAACATAAACACAGAGAAGGAGTTGATGGTGTAGACGGAGGCCGGTCTGGGGGAGTTGGGGCTGGCCAGCAGGTGGACCTCCCACAGGGTCGCGCCCGTCCTACCATCCAGGATCACCACCTAGAGCAGAGTACTGTAGCTCAGGGGAGCACCGTGTGGACAAAGGCAGGTACTACACAGCCCATACATTCGAACAGTACCAATTAGTTCCATGTACTGTAGCTTCAAATGAACATGGTCAAAACCGAAAGGGAGGATTAGCTTCTTTTTTTTTTCCAAGGATGGATTGTAGACAGCAGCTGTTTTTTGAACAATCAGAGTCTCCAAACTCACCCTCTTTGTCCCGTTCCCGTTGTCCTCCTCGATCACGACATCAAGTGTGCCGTCTTTGTTGAAATGGCCAAACGAGGGCTCACTGAGGGAAGAGGAGAAACAACTCACATGAAACCTTCCCCTCCTCCTCTGATGCCCAACAATATGTTCAGTTGGCCTGCACTGTTTGGTTACTATGGTTACTGAGATAGTGACCGTATTACACGTTTAGCCATTCATTACATGGTTATGATTTTTGTTTTACGTTTCAATGAATAATAAGAGTTTATGGTGCCTCAATCAAGCTGTCCTCTAACTGTGTACAAGGCAGAAGCTCCATGTAGTAACTTCTCAGTGTAGGGTTCAGGTCATAGCTGTCATACCTGAGGACCGTACTGGTGTTGACCCTCCACAGGGACAGTAGAGAGTCTCCATCTATGAGCACCACCCTGTCATCTGTCACCAGCAGCAAGTTGGACTGGTCTGGCTTGCCTATCCTCAACACATGTCTCACTGTAGAAGACCTGGAGGTGGGGGGGGGGGGAGAGAGAGAGAGAGAGAGAGGAGGAACCAGGATCAAAACAATGCCTCTATCAAATTAAAGCATCCGCAAGCTTAAGAAGCCAGATGCAGTCGGTAGTTCATGTCGATTAATTACACAGGAAACATTTCATTTCAACCGACTGGATCTTTTAGGACGCTAAAACTGTTGGGTGTCTGCTGCCAAACGGTAACATGCTGAGGAATCTCGCGAGTCATGTTGAGTTGTTCGCATCTAGGTGTCACTGAGTCCGTCTTACTCGTAGATGGGTACGAGGCCAGAGGCGTTGTCGGCATTGGTCTCCCAGCGCTGGTCCTTCTTCAGGCCGGCCTCCACCTCCATGCCTGCCTTAGCCTTGGCTGCTATCCTCCACAGGGCTAGGCCGTACAGCCCAGAGTCTGAGGACAGGACAGAGAGAGAGGGTAGTACACGACAGACAACTAGTAATAATAATAATAATGATAATCATAATTACCATTACATTGCAGTGAGTCCATACATTTTTCAGTATATATGATCCCAAACGGGAATCGAACCCACAACCTAAGCGTTGTTAGCTCCATGCTCTACCAACAGAGCCACAGAGGACCACTACGTAGTACACTACAGAGGGGCCAAGCCATACAACCCAGTCTGGGGGACACAGAGAGGATAATACTCTACAGTACAGTACATAAAACCCCGCTGTTGTGCGCTGGTAGGCAAACTGGTAGTAGTTGCTCTATGAGTAGAGGGCTGCAAGGGATTTTTCCTGGATCCACTGTGTACAGGTTTTTTACCTTTGCCTGCTTGTGTGCTCTGTCATCATGTGAAGCGCATTGAGTCACACCTTGTGAGAAATGCGCTATAGAAATAAAACTTGATTTGATTTGATTTCAATACAATCATGCCATGATCATTTACTGTATGACCCCAGGCCGACATCAATACTGGGTCAATAGCTCAAACACACTATCAATAGCTCAAAAATCAATGCGCTGTGTTTTCCGAGACTGATGTGCAATCAGTGTGTTCCGATCTCAGAGGATTGTCCCAGATCAATAGTTTGGTCTGTGAGTTATTGTGTTCCTATGAGAGCAGATGAATAGAGCTCACTAATGGCAGAGTTGTGGCTGCTCTAATCCACAGCACAGATGGCACATCCTTCCTGCCTCCCTTCCTGCCTTGGAGACATCACAGATCTGACATGTGAGGTCAGTGACTACTTCAAGGGAGGAAGGAAGGAAGGGTGAATGGATGCATTGTTTAAGTATTCCAACACTGCTTCACCGAGCTTCACCTCTCTGCAGCAGGATGTAGTGGTGACTCTGGTACATTACTAGCACTGACTCAGCAAAACATTATATGTTGTACTAGCAGGGGGTGCTCAAGAGCTGCTTTAACTGTCCTTAATGCAACTTACTGAGGCATGCCCTCTGCTGCCACGGCCGTAGGAACTGCACCTTTTACTGCCTTTTTAATGAGAAAGACAGGGAGTGGAAGGGCTGTGACCCACCTCTCTGCAGCAGGACGTAGTGGGAGCCTTTACTAGTGGTGTGGATGAGGTGCTTGGCGGTCTCTGCGGTGTCCAGAACAACCTCTGAGCCAATCAGATCCCCTGTTTTCCCAGACAAGATGGCCAGCTGGGTCTGGAGAAGACAGAGGTTAAACATTAACAAGAGGAAAGAGATCGATTGAGACAGCTGTTGAAGAGACTGATTGAGGTATCCCCATGTCCACTCACGGAACACTTTATTAGGAACACCTGTACACAGACCAAGCTGGTGGAGGTGGTGTAATGGTGTGGGGAATGTTTTCTTGGCACACTTTGGGCCTGTTAATACCAGTCAATCCTCGCTTCAATGCCAAAGCCTATTTGAATATTGTTGCTGACCATGAGAATCCCTTTCTTGGCCACAATGTACCTTCTAATATCTTCTAATGGCTACTTCCAGCATGATAATGCCCCATGTCACAAAGCAAAAGTCATCCTAAACTGGTTTCATGAACATGACAATGAGTTCAGTGTCCTTCAGTGCCCTTCCCAGTCACCGGCTCTGAATCTGAATAAACACCTTTGGAATGTGGTAGAACGGGAGATTCACAGCTTGTGCATCTGAAAAACACTCTCTTGTCACAGTGTATCTAACCTTTTGCATATCTGTTTGTTCCCCATTTTGGGTTAGCCGGTACCCATCTCTTTTATATACATCAATGTCAGGGCTAATTCTTTACAATATAAACATTGAAAGTACCATAACATTGCATCCTTTTATGCATCATTAAATCACCATGTCTTTGCTTGAATCAAAGAGTACTAATTGGGGTAGGAGACAGTGAACAGTGTTATATGTCTGTGAGGTTCACCTGCGAGTGTACAGGGGACACCAGGGCCACGTCTTTGACCCCGTCTCCATCCAGGTCTGGGACACTGAGGACGGGCAGAGTGCTGCCGAGGCCGGGGGGCTGGGGCCGCTGCCACATGATCACGCCTGCAACACGCAAACCCCCACAGTCACAACCCACTCACAGAGACAGTCTGTTTATCTTAATTTTAATTGTATTCCTTTTCCTTAAACCACTCACTGATCATTTAATTGTCAATAATACTGTATTGTTTTTTGTTATTTGTGTTGCTGTTTTTTTGGGTTTTTCCTTCTCCTTGTCTGTTGTCATTGTGGGGGTGGGGGGACGGGAGGATGGGTGGAGGGGGAAAAAGAAGAAAATGGTGAATGCAAGTCTGACAGTCTGTTTGTCTATGTCTGTTTGATTAAAACAAGTTTACTCCACCAAAATTACAATGTAGCGGAAATGTAGTTACCTAAACTGGCCCCAATTGCTGTTTTGAGTTAAAGAGTTGTTTGAAGAGTATTGAGTGAAACACCATTTCTAAAATGTGTGATATATGAAGGTCAGTCCGGACTCCCTCAAATAGTATCCCTCACAACTATTAACTAGTTTTGAAGTGTTCCAAATGGTCTTTACTCACACCTATATTACAATGCAGTTATATGAAATTGAAGCAATAACTAGATGGTTTGGCCCAAGGGAGGGAGAGAGAGAGAGATGTACACGTGGTAAGTATGACGTTAAACCAACAGTATTGGAAACATGACAACATGAAGGGACATGTTGTGGATGGTGTTGAAAATGTAATCACTGGGTTGGGTAACAACAACAACAGAGAGAGAGAGAGAGACAATGAGAGCAAGAGAAAGAGAAAGAGAAAGAGAGAGAAAGAGAGAGAGAGAGAGAGAGAGAGAGAGAGAGAGAGAGAGAGAGAGAGAGAGAGAGAGAGAGAGAGAGAGAAGAAAAGAGATGGACGTTTGTGAGACAGTCAGCCATTCACCCTTGTATTTGTCGATGGCCGTGAGCAGGTCAGCGTGTGACAATAGACAGCCCCGGCCCTGGCCCTCTCCCAGGCCGTCCAGCCCACACTGCGCCCACTGGAACTCAGGGGCCAGGGGTCTCTCCCAGAGGGTCTCCCCATCCGTCCCCGCTACTGCCGACACAAACACGCACGGAGTGGGCAGACCTGGAGGAGACACAGTGAACACCTGGATCAGGGGAGTGTTCATCATGTGTGTTTGATACCATTCCTCATTCCATTCCATGCATCACAATGAGGTCGTCCTATGATTTCTACCTCAGACAGTCTCCCCTGACCCGGATCCCACTCACAGCAATACTATAGGCTTTACAATTATACAGCGCAAATAACACAGTAAAATACTAAATACACATACTACAAAACTAAGGGCATGCCTTTGTGAGCTGGTCCCTATCCTAACCCAGGACTTGAAACGACCGTGTCCAACCTCAGTCTTCCCTGACCATCGGGTCCAAGTCTGAGGAGCGCTGTTAGCTAAAAGCAGTTTTTCCTCATTCTGTGGACAGCCGTATGACATTAAAAAGCAGCAAACTCTGATAGTGTATCTGACCACCACTGGATCACCATGAAAGCAATGATGTGAGTTCTAAAAAAACTGCTATATACAAATACAATTCAACGATAAGACATGGGATGGTTGCAACTTGCAAACAATAACGATCCTTCCCTGCATAGTAGAAAAAAGACATTCTGGGTTCTGATTTGGAGAGAACTGTCAAACAAAGCTCTACACGCTTTCTTAGGCAAATAAGAAGTAAGTAAATGCATTATAAGTATATGTTTTTTTTATTTTTATAAATTTGTTTTTCAGATTTTATCCCTTTTTTCACCCAATTTGGTAGCCAATTGAACCCAACCTAGCATCCAATTATCCCCTGCCTATTGCGTAGGATCCGCCGCACGACCCCGTGGCCGGCAGCCCCAGAGGAGATCGCCAGGCAGACTAGCTGACTGGCTCCTCGAGCCCAGCACCGTTATTCCGGCACCCCGGGGGCGCTGTTGCTATTCCTATACCGCCCTCGGGAGCGGCCGCTCAATATGCCGCTCCCTGTGTGTGCCTCGGCCATATCCGGATCTGGCGAGCTGGGATTCGATCCCAGTCCCCGGTGGGCAGCTTGCACTAGTGGTTAGTGCTTAGACCGCTACACCACCGCGGGGCACTATAAGTATATGTTTAAGTATATAAATGCATTGTAAGTATAATTCATTATACTGTAATTGTACTTCTATGTTGACCCAGGCCAAGCTTAACACAGGTGACGTGTATGTTTCTCTATGATGTGCATTCCTCCAGTACCTGCATCAGCACATGTGGTGTTCTGGCTGCCCTCTGAGTCCTTAAGGACGAACAGCACATCCATCACCTTGTCTTTGCTTGCATCCTCTATGGCCAGGAAATTATAGGTGGCTATGGAGGATGAGAGAGGAAAGGAAGTTTAGTCTTTGGTCTTTGATCTTTGAGGGTGTGTGTGTGTGTGTGTGTGTGTGTGTGTGTGTGTGTGTGTGTGTGTGTGTGTTGATTAGAGCATTAGACTATTGGTGGTGAAATTGGAGATGAAAGCGTAGGAGAGAGAGAGCAAGAGAGTGAGAGAAATGCGCCAATTGAAACTTGCAACCTGATCATTCATACTATGCTATGGAAGTCCTGTGTCATAAGCTGCAGAATGTAAACATAACTGGAAACACCTGTCCCTTTTGGAGACAGGCCGGATTTTTTAGATAATGTGCACCTATCCCACATCCTATTTCACCCCATCCTGTTTGCCCCAAGATTAACAACGTTTCCAAGAATCAGTCAAATGATTTGTAGTATTTCGCCTTAAGGTTCAGTTTGCCAGGTAAATATGTGTAAGCATAAATAAATATGAGACTTCCTCACCTGCTTGGGGATATGTGCGGTTCCAGGCACTGAGATACTGTGGCCTCACGGGACAGGGGATGATGAAGGAGAAGGCAAAAACGATGGTGAGGCAGAGGAAGAGGGAGAAAAAGAAGGCAGCGGTTCGCCAGTGGGACAGTTTGGCCAATCCCAAGCCTCCAGAGCAGCTCTTCTTCTTCTTCAACTCTGGTGCTGGTGGGGTTACCGTCCCGGGCCCAGCCGCGGCCCCCTCCTCGCCCCTCTTCAAAGGGTCAGCTTCATTGGCACGCTCCGTAGACTCCATCATCTCATCAATGCATCACAACCTTACAGACTACCACACAAACAAAGAGAGTGTAGTGGTGTTTGAGGTTAGAGTAAGAGAAACACAAAACAACTCCTCTTTCTAGTCCACTATTGGGTGCTCTCTGGATAGATGCTCTATGTTTTAAACGGCACTGCTCTTTGGTTATATAAGCCTCAATGTATGAAAAAAAACATTCACTACTTTGATCAATTCTAGGCCACTATTAAACTTGCGGTACGTCCAAGCCTTTCATACAGAAACAAAGGTATGCGAACTCCAGCAGTTTCGCAACAGCCTTCTCGTTCATCCAAACCCTTTCATCGGTCTGGAGCTGAAAGCTATTCGGCCGTGCCAGCAACAACAACAACAACACACCTCCAGCGGTTTCTGAACACAACAACAACAACAACAACAACAACAACAACAACAACAACGTAACCCACATGATGACCTTTACCTTATCATAATAGCAAAGCACCAATCATGTGATATGTCCAGAGCAGAGTCAAGACTTGTATTTGTTTTATTTTTTAATTATTATTCTAGATTGATCAGTTCTGTCAACTTGACAGTGTGGGATGTCTAGTATGTCTAGTGTGTCTAGTAGTTGATCGGAAGTCTAGAGTAGACAGTGTCGCCGGTGTGAGTCAGACTCACATACCCAGGTTAACCTCGCTAGGTGGCTAGTAGCTGGAGCTCCAAACTTCCTCCTTCCTTCCTTCCTTGACCTTTTCAGACAAGCTGTTCATTCATTTTCTACACGAGTAGACGGCAATAGGTTTACATGGGTAGAACACGTTGATGAAGTCAAGAATACGTAGACATTTCTTACTTTAGTGGTCACTGCTTGTCCTTTTTCTTAGCCAGTTAATCCACAGAACTGTCACACCAACTTCAGCTGCGTAAACATTTCACGCCTTGCATCAGTGTGACAGACGTAGGAAGTGGCTGCGTCCGAGTGGCTGTGATTGGTGCGCATCCAGCGCTCCGATTGGTCAACGCTAGAAATGGGCGTGTTTTACAATAGAACATAGATATTGCATTACTAGACACGATATTTTGTTTCAATTTTTTTCTCCATTTATTTTCAACACGTTGTTTTAAGTTCGATACAGTATTATCCCGCATGATAACTTAAATAGGACGTCAAATGTATTTGTTTTCGTCAACGATTCCCATTCATGTATTCGCCTTTTTAATAACGGATAGCTCTTCTCACTTGTTTTATTATTTTATCTATCTATTAAAGAATATTTTTTATATTAGATAACTGTATGCCCAAAAAACCCTTGATTACATGAGCTCATATATGACAAAGTATAACATCATTATGTTAAATTAAAGTCTCTGAGGGTTGTAAAAGTGAAGGACAGAGCCAGATGATAACCACAGGTTGACTTGTTGGACGTTCTAGTATTTTGGTTCTAGCAGCTTTGTTTGTCTTGACCGGAAGTGCTGTCATCATCTCCTCAGAATGAAAACGAAGAGCTGAGTTCGTCGAATAAGCTGCCAGCTGCTGTTACATTCACCAAATATAATTACAACAAGGATACGTTTTCATACATACCGAGGTCGTCTTTTGTTGAAGAATCACCAACAACAGACATGTCGGCCCAAGCTCAGATGCGGGCTCTGCTCGACCAACTGATGGGAACCGCGAGGGATGGTGAGTTAGCAGGAGCTAGCTAGCTTGCAAGATGGAGCCTGTGGCTATGCTCGTTATAGCTATGTGTTTTTAGCTGCTAATGTGGCTATGTGTTTTCAGATGATGGACCTTCAAACCTTGAATGAATGGTGTAGCCACATAGGATGACTATGGCTGTGTGAAATGAAATAGATTAATGGAATCACGATTCGGCCCAATAGTACACTTTCAGTTTCACGATTTAATGTTTGTATCCATACAATCAATCAAAAGCTATTGAGCTTCGCCTAGTAGTGACGTCACACGAGTCTGATGCAGTCAAGAAGTGATGTGGGACACAGACAGTATAGGTTGACATGTAATCATGTACATTGAAATAAAGAATGGACAATTAGGTACATCTTTAGATGTACAGTACAGGCCAAACGTTTGGACACACCTTCTCATTCAATGTGTTTCCTTTATTTTCATGACTATTTGGTACATTGTAGATTCTCACTGAAGGCATCAAAACTATGAATGAACACATGTGGAATGATGTACTTAACAAAAAAGTGTGAAATAACTCTAAATATGTCTTATATTTTAGATTCCTCAAAGTAGCCACCCTTTGCTTTTTTGTTGTTAATAAAATAAAAAAATGTTGTTGTTAATAAAATATATAATAATACTATTATATATATATATAATAACATATTATTATTAACACATATTATATTAAATATTATTATTATATATGTTATTAACAACAACAAAGCAAAGGGTGGCTACTTTGAGGAATCTAAAATATAAGACATATTTAGAGTTATTTCACACTTTATTGTTAAATACATAATTCCTATGTGTTCATTCATAGTTTTGATGCCTTCAGTGAGAATCTACAATGTACCAAATAGTCATGAAAATAAAGGAAACGCATTGAATGAGAAGGTGTGTCCAAACTTTTGGCCTGTACTGGTACATGATACCGTGCTTTAGTTATAACTACATAGCCATGAATCAACCCACACTTTATGATGCTGTTTTAGTTCATCTAGCCTTTATACCTGTGTACCATAATGTGCACAATACTATGATGCATATGGCTATTTCAGGAGGAACAAGAAATTTGGCTGATCACCAGCTACCTATGTTTAACTATTGAAACCGATAGGCCTATATAGGTTATATGGAAGAGTTTGAATTGTGAGAGTAGGCTATATCTGCTGGCACACACACACACACACACACACAAACACACACACACACACACACACACACACACACACACACACGCACAAATACACCAAATGTAATATGTTTTAGAATGGACTTGTACAGTTCAAAAAGTAGCTATGGGGATACAAACATTAAAGACATAACAGCTGGTGAATCAGCTTATTTTACACAATTTTGAACAAACAAAACCAACTTGCAATCCTAGTTGTTGAGTAAAGCGCCTCTTGGGTCGTCATGTTACTCAGACTAACAAAGTAAGCTTGTGTGTCTAGTGAGTTTGTGTGCGTGTTGGGATGAATTTTCAAATTCTTCCCGTACATATGTTTCAAACAAACTGAACAATTGTGGCCCCTTTATTTTATTCATAAAGGTTCAGGGTATCTTTGCCAGCCTACATCAATCTGCAAAGGAGTTGCAGAAAAGCCTCATGTTCATCGAGCCGTGAGTCACACATGATTTTTAAAGCTGTTATGATGAATAATATCCAAACAATTTTGTTTGCTTTTCCCGGAAGTTGTTGTTTTTTTATCATCACAACAATGGATAATAAAATCTTCCAATGACACTTTGAATTACAATTTGGAGTAGTATTTGCAGCAGCTTGAAAATAATATATATCAGAAGTACCTGGTTGCGTTCAAAGACGAGGAGCAGTTTTTAAATGTTCCTTTTGACGTCTGTTGTCAGAGGAAAGACAAAATTAGCCATCAAAAAGGTTTGCACAGATCATTTACAATCTGACTTGTGTGTCACTCCCAACTTCCTTACTACAGGTATGGGCAAGAAAACTGTTCGCATTTATACTTTTCTACAGCGGGTTTAAAATTCTGCAGCTGAGGTCTTGAAGAGGCAGATGGGTACAGTATATGTTGCAGAATCGCAGTGTGTATAAACTAACATTTTTTTATTTTTTTTATTATTGATTTTTATTTCTGTTTTTGTTTTTCATTTCCTTCAATGTTACATTTGTGTAAAGCCGAGGACTTGGCTGGAGCAATGCTTTTAGAAGTTCACAAACACCACAATTAGAGAGAAAGTCTTACTTTATGGGCTAGTCAAAGTTAGCAGACCAGTGTCTAATAGCCGACAAGACAAAGTAGCAGCTGTGGTACAGCCCAGCTAAGCTGATAGAGAATGTCACAAGATCAAGGTAGCCTGGTCTCGTCGAACCTGTCGATGTCAATCACTTCTACGACCCTGCTACAGTACAGCCATTTGGCAGTGGCTTCCCTTTGTGTTCTTTAGATCCCCTAGACAGGCCATGTTACAGATAGCTTAGTGGTAAGACAGTGTGGGCCTTATCGCCCCTTAATCAGAGAAGATGCCTCACGTATTACATTATTCATGTAGCACTGCTCTGGTGAGGTAAGTCACTAAGTAATAGGAAAGGTAAAGACAGAATGCCACTGTTGAACTATTGTTTAACAGGATAAAACACGTAATAGTGACTTATGTCAGCTTTCTTATTCATATAAGCGTTTAGAAAGCAAGGTTGTAAGGTACTGTAATAGACAAAGTGGGTGTAATTGGTCAAAGGCTAACAGTCTTGTCAGTCGGTCTGCCGTTAAGAGAAAAGTAAACAAATAGCCAATTAGTCAACAAATCAGGCAAGACTGAATTGTAGTCGCAGGTCTTTGCCCCCTCTTTACCGTAACATGGTCCCAGTTAGACTAGGCATTGGATACCTCGCTCTAGCTAACAAGTATGTGAGGTCTTTCTCAGTGTGTGTCTCTTGGACTGTTTCAGGTGATGAGCAACGCCAGAGGGTCAAGTTCAGTGACGAGCGTGTGTGTAAAAGCCATCTCCTGAACTGCTGCCCTCATGACATCCTCTCTGGGACGGTAAGTCGTCGTCATACCGACCATGTGGAGCCCCTCACCCTTTTCATAAAACACAATTATATAGGCATATATTAGTGGAGGCTCGTAGAGGAAGCCATCGGAGGACGGGCTTATCGAACATGAGCACGTCCTCCAGATTCCAATTCCTTTCTTAGTGGTATGGTAGTGTTGATATTTGAACACACTTAAACATTGTTATTGAACCGTGGTTGATCTATTGTGGATGTTTTGGGCAGAGACTTGGCTGTGTCTTGACTGGTTGATTCTTTGTCGACAGCGTATGGACCTGGGGGAATGTGCCAAAATCCATGACCTGGCTCTACGGGCCGACTACGAGATCGGCACCAAGGAGAAAGACCTCTTCTTCGAGCTCGATGTAAGTCCTGTCAGAATGTAGCGACAGTATGTTTCATCCAGCTCCTTCTACCAGTGCTGCAATGCTCTATTTATGGGTTGAGAATCCCTCTTTGAGCTTGATTGAAGCGATGTTGAGATTATCTTATAAGTTACGTTGTCGCTTCTGTTTCTAAGTCTTTCTGTGCTGTCTCCTTAGGCTGTGGACCACCTGGAGTCGTTCATCGCCGACTGTGACCGGAGGACTGAGCTGGCCAAGAAACGTCTGGCCGAGACCCAGGATGAGATCAGTGCTGAGGTGGCGGCCAAGGTGAGAGAGTGATGGGGGTGACCACACACACCTCATGTCACCAAACACGTGCCTCTTATAGAAACATAATCACACACACACACACACACCAGGCTAGTGGATGTAGAAATCGGAGCATGTGTTTGATACCATTCCTCATTCCATTCCATGCATTACTATGAGCCCGTCCTCCATTTTCTGCCACCACTAGCCTCCCCTGGTGGAGAGGCATGGCAGAATGCCATGTTTTGCTCCGGTCATAATACCCAGTTTTGTTGATTTGACTGTTATTTACGTGTTTATCAGGCCGAGAAGGTCCATGAGCTGAATGAGGGGATCGGCAAGCTGCTGGCCAAGGCTGAACAGCTGGGGGCCGAGGGCAATGTGGACGAAGCCCAGAAGGTTCTACAGGAGGTGGAGAAGGTCCGCAGCAACAAGAGGGATGCCGAGGTGAGATATGGGAGTTGTAGTCCTCGCAGTGTGTCTGTTGTCTACCTCACTTTGGTTTTATTCTCCTTAGTTGTAGGGATGTTTTATTCAAGCTCTGGAACCTACAGAAGGATCTATATCAAAATTGACCATTTCTCGCTCCTTCGACTCCCTCCATCCCTTCTTCTCTTCCTGTTTCTTCCCTGGGCTTTCTCTCACCTTCCATCCTCTCCTTCTCTCCCTCCATCCCCCCTCTCAGGAGGAGTATCGCAACTCCATGCCCGCCTCCAGCTTCCAACAGCAGAAGCTGCGAGTCTGCGAGGTGTGCTCCGCCTACCTGGGTCTCCATGACAACGACCGTCGTCTGGCTGACCACTTCGGAGGCAAGCTGCACCTGGGCTTCATCCAGATCAGGGAGAAACTGGAGCAGCTAAAGGTAGACAGCCTTCAAACAACCTCTGAACAGCTTTTAAGGAAGCACTGCAGTATTTTAAAGTATTTGGTGTCCTGCATTTGACCCATATGCATATAGGTTGGCAAAACACTGTCTCAGGCAAACTAGTTAAGCACAGGCAGAGCCCAAGTATTTCACATGTATTTGGCTCAGGACTACCAGGCTACAGAAGTAGCATTGGTCATGTAAACGCTTCTCTCTCCACCGTGGTCAGAAAACAGTGGTGGAAAAACAGGAGATCAGGAACCAGGACCGTCTGAAGAGGAGAGAAGAGCGCGAGAAGGAGGAGAAGGAAAAGGAGATAGAGAAGCTGAAGAAGAGGTGGGTGCAGTCAACACACTGGCCACACTGAACATTTGAAAACTTGCATATGCTAAGTTTTCTATACAAACGTGTATATCCGATTGGACTAATACAGCACACTTCACATGTGATGGCTATCGATTTGTCATGGCCATTTGGCACTGTTTTAAAGCTAAAATCTACATACCAGACCGTGTTCTTATTCTCATAGTTTTTTGTCCCCACTCTGCTAACTTGTGAATTTCTGTTTGGATCATCTTTTAGGACCAAATCTCCTAGCAAGGACAGGGACAGAGAGAGGGAGCCTAGAAGGTTAGTAGCTCCATGCCTCCCACCATCTACATCCATAGAAACCCTGTCCTGATACAATCCCTAGCTCCGGTAGAACAATGACTATCTTGATTATACATGCATATCAAAATCTCTCAGATCTACAGTACGTGTACGTGTGCGTGTGTGTGTGTGTGGGGGGGGGGGGGGGACAGGACCATAGTGACACATCAGTCCTCCTCTTCACTGTGTTGATGCCACGAGATTCAGTACCTGGACCTCCTGACTGACCCTGCTGTCCTCTCTTCCCCCTCGAAAGGTCCCGATCTCGCGACCGCAGGAGGCGGCGATCCCGCTCCGCATCTCGGGAGAAACCGCGCCGTTCCCGCTCTCGCTCCAGGGACAGGGAGAGGGAGAGTCAGAGGAGACGACGACAAAGGAGTCGCTCCCGGTCGGGATCCCGCAGCCAGGGTCACCGGCACAACTACAGCCACGAGCAGAGCGCCAGACACAAGTAGGTCAACTCACACACACACACACATACACATATACACACATATATACACACACACACACACACACATATATACACACAGTGGCGGACTGGCCACCGGGCAAGCCTGGCAAATGCCAGGAGGGCCGCGAGACTCTGGGCCGCTCAGAATGTATTATATAAAATATATATATATATATTTGTAATTTTGTCTCTGGTGATTTTCATTGAAAATAACTTATTTCAGCAGACCGCGGCCCAAAACATTTTATATCGGCCGGGCCATCCACGCAGTTCTGCATCGCGGATGCCCAGGGCCCTAAACCAATAGGAGCAGAGCTCCCCTATGGGGCGGAGCTCCACGATGTAGAACTGGAGTATGTAAACCAATAGGAGCAGAGCTTTAGGTAGCAGGGTAAACCAATAGGAGCAGAGCTTTAGGTAGCGGGGTAAACCAATAGGAGCAGAGCTCCCCTATGGGGCGGAGCTCCACGATGTAGAACTGGAGTATATCTCCATAACTATCGTAGTCAGTTCTATATCACCAGTGGACACGCACCTCATGTCATCATTCCGTTTAGAACAGCAGTTAACGTTACACTGCTTTCATTTTCAGAATGGGGGAATTTGATGAGAGCGATGCAGTTAATGTGCAACAACTGGATGCAGGGAGCAAGTGTAGTTGGAAGTAGGAATGCACCGAAATTAGCATGTATTGGGCCGAAAATAGCACAAAAAAGTACATTCGGTGTGAAAAGGTTATTGAAAGAGATATTGACTGATGACTGCCTACTGATAATACATATAATTACAGCAAACATGTCGGTAGTTTGGCATCTGTCCTCTGACTTTTTATGTTAACAATCCGTGTTGCGTGTTGCGTTTGGAAATAGGGCTGTTGTGTCGCAAATGCCAGGGCTGTTTTTTGATCCCAGTCCGCCCCTGTATACACACATACACACATATACAAGTAAGTCAACGCACACACACACACACACACACACACACACACAGACCATCACACACACACAGTGTGCAGCTTAACCAGGCCAGCCAGCTCGCTTTGGCGGTGTGGTATAATTAGTGTAATAGGGCGACATTTTTGCAAGTGCCGTGTCCTACTTGCAGTGTGCCCAAACACTGTAGTTCACACACACACACACACCCTTCGCCAGGCCATCTTAAAATTGTCCATGACAATTAGGTCTTCATTGTTTTAAGTGAGGCGTGTGTAAAAAAAAAAAATGGAGCTTTGTGTAACAGACTGTCCTCGGTTCTAGATCGTCCCGGGACCAAGACCGATCCTCCAGAGACCGTTCACGGGAGCGAGACAGGAAGGGAGGATCCTCGGAGCGCCGGCATGATGGCATGAACGGACGGACAGACTCTCGCCGGACGGAAGACAGGGATGCTGGAGACAACTGAGGACCCTGTCTGCCCTCCACCCCGACCACAAACACACACACACACACACACACACACATATACATACACACACATATACATACACACACACACACACATACACACACAGTCAACCTCCTGTAGTTCCCCACAACACACACACACAAACAACCAACCTCCCTCCCTCCCCTCCCTCCCCCTTACATGACCCCTACCTTAACATGGACTCTTCTGTGCTTACTGTATATTAACCCTCCCTTCACTCCCTTTGCTACACCAGCCCAGCCCACTGTGTCCTACATACATAGCTATAAGATCATGGAATATATATATATATATAAAAAACTATGTATATATCTTTTATTTACATCGAAATATATCCTGGGGGGTTATGGGGTGGGGGATTGTTATTTGAAGTTGGGAGTGTAAAAGTACTGCCAGTATATCTGTGAATCGATGGCTGTTTATACTATATCCATTACTTTCGATGTCATTTATATATAGAATGATTAATTCTAATTCCATGCCTAGAACTACCCTGAACGTTGGAATAGTCATTTACAATGGGGAAACATTCTTCTTCCCTATTTGCTCAGTAGCAGAGGCTGTGGGGGGTGGGGGGGTACATCGATGACCTTTTGAATGAACCATAAACGTTACAAATACAGTGTTTTCAACTTTCATGACACTGTCATTTTACCCCTTATTTTGGTACAGCCTAACAGCGTGTCAGAGTGGCGTATTAGAGGAGTGGCACTAATGAGCTTCAAATAGTTCCATATAGTTTCCTGGTTTAACTTCCTGATTTACCCAATATTGGGGTAAATCAGGAATATTCTTCTTCTTTTTTTTTTTTTTTTTTTTACTAACAACCGGTTTGCCGGGCAACATGCTCCATTGGTATAATGTAAACTGTTTGGCATTGGCCAATAGAAAAATCAACTCCTTCGTTGGTTCCACTCTTCCTTATAGAACTAGAAGTGAGTGAGCAACTTTCTGTGACCATACATGTCCTGCATATTGTAATAATGTCCATGATTGGCTGTCTTCCTGTAAAGTGTTCTTCTTCCCTCCCCTGGAGACTATTTCACACAGCTATTGAGACCCATGGCATACTTGTTTATCTGTAAATCCCCTCCAGCGTTCCATCTGTGGCCTATACCGAGGAAACGCATCGCTCCAGAGATTATCGCTGTTGTAAACCACGTGTTATTATAGCTAATGGATCAAATGGGTCTTTTTGCATTGAATTTTGTTTTGATTTGTTATTAGTTTAGAAAAGATAAAAAAAATAGATAAACTATAAAGAGTGAATGTCCTTTATCAGTGTTGTACCTCTGAGTAAGCTCAGAATTAGCCAATAGGAAGCCCTACGCTAAACATTGGTGGGAAGCGCAGTTTCTGAGGAGCAATTGAATGCACCATTGCATACTCTAAAACAGAACCTGCTTGAATGAATGGTCTTTATTGTCATTGCTATAGTACAGGTACCAAACAAGAAATTTAGGAGGGGTGGCTCCCTTGTATCCATCCCATCTCAATATACCAACTATCTCCACTGTTTTGATGACGTGTCTGCGGTGTGTTCGTGTTCTTTTTTCATTGTTTTCATGTACATCAGTTTCTTGAATGCGAAGTTGCGAACACCTCTAAATGAATGCATTGCTTTTCCTATTGTGTGCCCTGCAGGCAGTTCCAGTAGACATGTCTGGTCTGTCTGTGTTCTTTTTTGCTGGGAGATGATTTTGTCTGAATTGAAGCCTCAATAAATAAATAAAATCCCAGTTGGAACAGTTTCTGTCTTATTTGCCCGAGATCATTACATAATCAATGTCTACCAGAGGAGACTAGTGGAGGCAGAAATTGGAGGAATGGATAACATTCCATATTCCATTCATTACAATGAGCCTATACAGTGGGGTGCAAACTCTGGGCACCCCTAGTCAAAATGCCTTTTACAATTAATATCTAAGTGAAAAGAAGCAAACCTAACCTCTAAATGGTAAAGTTAAAGTTGTAGCCTTCTCCTTGATGGTGGAAGTGAACTATCTTGATTCTGACATCCTTGGACAACTGTTTGACTGTTATTTAACACCAGACACAACAGCCTACTTTAGAAGGCATGGAGTTACTTCAGAATAGTTCAACCCTGGAATTATATTCACCTGACTCATTGAAGCCCAAACGAGGAAATCACCTTGGTCTGGGCCTTATAATCATTGTCTCAAAAGGTAACAAAGAATAATCCAAAAGGGTGCCCTTTTCCTTTTTTTTTATCATTTAAAAACTGGAAAATGAAAATATTGAAAAATGAAAACCTTGCTTTACAATTTGCAGAAAGATGTCATGTTTAACGTTGTAGCATTTAGTGTTCAGGTTTGCTTTCAATCACTTGGAGATTAAGAGTTCCACATCCAGTTCTTTATGTTTGTGTGGAAAGAAATAAACACAACACAAGCAATGTTAGAATTCATACATTCATTTAAATAAGTGTGCAACAGGAGAATATGGTACAGTGCACATAGGATTGAGACAAGCGAGTATTCTAGAACACAGCATAGATTATGGAAGCACAATGAACGCGAAAGGATACCCAATGGCTACCT
Organism: Nansenia antarctica; assembly: GCF_963989245.1. Taxonomy (NCBI): domain Eukaryota; kingdom Metazoa; phylum Chordata; class Actinopteri; order Argentiniformes; family Microstomatidae; genus Nansenia; species Nansenia antarctica. The sequence continues at coordinate 11,105,524 of NC_137681.1, read as the reverse complement.
GGAGAGAAGTGCAGAATTTCCTTATCAGGTTTAACCTGAACAGCAAGTATTCACAAGCAACGCCTTGATTCAAGACTGCACAGTCTAGCTCATAGATCCGTCACACACATTTATTATCCCTACCATATCAGTATATTTGTAGAATGTTGCATCAATGAACGTGTATTTTGTTAGACAGCATTACGCCATATCTGTGGTGTCTTCTGACAAAGGAGTCTGTCATTAGTTGTGTTTAATAAATGTTACTGTATACATTCTATGTGGTTTGTGTGCTTTAAAAAAAAAAATGTTACCTTCATTTATCCAGGAAAAACACACTACACTCTTTTACTGGTGCGCCCTGTCCACATATAAATATAATTACAAAACAACAGTTTTATAGAGTGCTGCTCTCCAGTTTCAGATCCACCTTCATCTTCTGTTTCTCCATCACTGCCTCCAGCTCCGTAGCCTTGCGGGCATCCTGGGGAGAGAATGAATTAAAATCAGGGAAAATGCAGGAGAGTCATAGAGAGCTCATGGATTTGAATCTCTAGGAAACTCATGTATTCATTACTGACATTTTAGACTCAAAGTAATGTATTCAGGGGGGGGAGGGGGGGGGGAAACAATGTAGAGAGAGGTAATGTTTGAAATCATGTACTTTTATGTCTATTGAAATGATAATGTTAGTCCACTCATATCCACAAAGTATCTCAGGCCTTTAGCTATGTTTTCTTCTTTTTTTAATTATTAACAAAGGTATGGGGCGGTTACATAATATAGAGATATTAATTGATACACAGGTAAAAGTAGGTCCTTGAGCTATGTTGAGATCAGCAGTTTCAGTTCCTAAGCTCCAGGGGAGGCTGGTGGAGGTAGAAATCGGGAGATTTCATTCCATGCATTACAATGAGGCCGTCCTCCGATTTCTACCTCTCTCAACCTGTGGCGCAGGAGAGGCTGTGGTGCAGGAGGTAGAGCCGGCGTCTAATGATCGCAAGGTCGGCAGATCGGTGGTTCGAACCCCGGCTGGCCACATGTCGAGGTGTCATTGGGCAAGACACTGAACCCCCAAAATTGCTCCCAGTGAGCGGGCCGGCGCCTTGCATGGTAGCTTGTGGTGTGTGAATGTGGTGTGTGAATGGGTGAATGAGAGGCCATTGCAAAGCGCTTTGAAATAAGGTGCTATTATAATTCAGTCCATTTCAACCTCTAATGTAGTAGTATAGTAGTGTAGTAGTATAGTAGTGTAGTAGTGTAGTAGTGTAGATGATTACCTCCAGCAGGGCCTTCTGCACGGTCAGCTGGCTGTACACTCTGGAGCCCTCATCTGGTATGACGGAGCGTAGCTCCTCCTTGTTGAGGGAGAAAAGCTGGGCACCTGTCAGCACTCCCAGACACTGTACCGTCCTGAGAAAGAGAGACAGACAGGTTGTCATTGACCTGCTCAAACTGTCACTTTACATGCATATTCCTCTATACCAGACCATAGATCCTAGTCATCCACGATGACAACAAGTTTCTTATCACAGCGTTATTCAGTCCTAATGGAGGCTGGTGGAGGTAAAACTCGGAGGATGAGCTCATCGTAATTCATGAAATGGAATGGGGCGGTTTGACAAGTGTTTGATACTATTCCTTATTCCATTTCATGCATTACAATGAGCCCGTCCTCCGATTCCTGCCTCCACTGCTCCGTCCATGTCCTGGGAATGCTAAGTGTTTCCTTTCTAATCCATGACCATTGATAAGGGTAAATAATGAAAATGTATAGTGATACATTTCTATGAAAAGGTCAGTATTTAAAGCAGCAGCTCTAAGTAGATCCTGCATCAACTTGAGAATGGGGGGTTCTAATATATCAACTCCTGGTTGTTGTTGTTGTTGTTGTTGTTGTTGTATATGTACAGTGATGCTTGAAAGTAAGTGAGCAATGTGAGCAATTATAGATTTTTTTTGTTTTCACCATGAAATCTTTATTTTATCAGCATGATTCCCTCTAAACCAACATATGGAATTGGTCAATATAAACCTGTTATGAAAAGATTATGAAAGATCTAATGCACACAAGGGGTTCACATGCTTTCAAGCATCACTGTATGTGATGCGTTTGGGGTTTGGGGTCTGTTTGGGGACACCTACGGGTCACTGAAGCCCTTCCCTTTGAGCCACTCCTCCACTTCCTCAGGAGGGGAGTGGTAGTCCAGCGGAACCGACGTGTCCGCCGAACGCGGGATGACCAGCGCCTTGCTCAGGCCGGCCTTCCCATTGGTCAGTCTCTGGAGCAGCTCGTCATTCACCTGCATCACTGAGGAAGAGGAAAAGGAGGAGGAGGAGGAGGGAGGTAGAGGAGGAAAGAAGGAGGAAGATGGAGGAGGGAGAAGAGGAAGAAGAGGGAGAGGGAGGAGGAGGGGGAGGAAGGAGAGGAGGAGTTCACATCAGACAGTTTAGAATAGCCAGAAAGTTAGTCCACCATATATGGCTTGGTCTGCATGTAGAGCAAACCGTGAGAAGCTCTCAACAGATCTGAGGGCAAACACTCACAGCCCCATTTGTCTCTTGTGTCTCTCTGTCTCTCTCACATACCTACTCACATACACAGTGCAAACAGACCACTCCCCCCCCCCCCTGCACACACACATTAACACACAGAATCAGTGTGTCTCTGTTTCGAGTCTGTTTCGATTTTCTTCATGAAACATGCACATGCACACGCACACGCACACGCACACAACCAAACCAAACAGTGCACATACTGGACATAGTGTGTATAGACTCTATCAGAGTGTCTACCTTTGTCTGAGTCTTCCGCAGCTGGAATGTGTTGGCTGTATGGAGGAAGGCTGCGGGGCCGCAGGAGGTCAGGGGTCATGGAAGGAGGAGTGGGGGGGCTGTAGGAGAACCTGGCCTGGGGGGCCGCGACTGGAGCCTGGAGCAGCCAAGAGAATAACATATAGAATAAAGAATATATATAAGAATATATACAAGTACTGTACTGTACTGTACTGTAATTGTGTGTGTGTGAGTGAGTGTGTGTGTGTGTGTGTGTGTGTGTGTGTGTGTGTGTTACCTTGGGTATTCCGGCACTGACGGGGCTCTCTATGTGTGCCACTGGCTCGAGGATGTTAAAGGGAACGAAGCCGATCTCGTTGAAACGATTACGACACTTCCACCAGCGCTTGGAAGACTCCACCACCTGACAGAGAAAAGGACAGAGGCCAATGGAAGTACAGACTGTGAGGAAGAATACAACAAGGCCGGGAAAATGCAATGGTGTAGTCAGGGGAGGCTGGTGGAGGTAGAAATTCGGAAGACAGGCTCATTGTAACACATGAAATGGAATGAGGGATGGTATCAAACTGGGTGTAGTTGTTTTGTGTATTTCCTATCTCCAGTGATCGTGTTACCGAGGCAACCAGCACCACTACTTTATCCGATGAATACGCCCAGAGTATATGTAGAGCACCTGTGTAAATATTAAATTATATAAAACCCCATGGCTGGGACACCCTCTCAGGTTTAGAGCTTGATTGATAATGCCTTGATTGAGGAGAAGACAATTCTGGACTGTCTATGTATCAAGTAACGGATGGTCGGTTGGTTTCCTGGACACAGAGTGTGTTCCAAATCCTGGACTGGCTACAGCAGCTATTTCTTCGGAGATAATCAAGGAGCCATTCATACTTTTCCAGGTGCTTACCTCCAGTGTTTCCCCCTGTAGTACTGACAGCTCGCTGCTGTTCCTGGCCACAAAGTCATAGCTGCAGGAGTAGATCCTCTCTCCCTCCGGGGGCAGGACACTGCTATCACTGAGAGGGAGGGAAGCAGGGAGGAAGGGAGAAGTGGAGGGAGGGAGGACGGGAGAGGTGGAGGGAGGGAGGACGGGAGAGGTGGAGGGAGGGAGGACGGGAGAGGTGGAGGGAGGGAGGACGGGAGAGGTGGAGGGAGGGAGGAAGGGAGAAGTGGAGGGAGGGAGGACGGGAGAGGTGGAGGGAGGGAGGAAGGGAGAGGTGGAGGGAGGGAGGAAGGGAGAGGTGGAGGGAGGGAGGACAGGAGAGGTGGAGGGAGGGAGGAAGGGAGAAGTGGAGGGAGGGAGGACGGGAGAGGTGGAGGGAGGGAGGACGGGAGAGGTGGAGGGAGGGAGGACGGGAGAGGTGGAGGTTGTTATGACAATGTAGAGAGGTCCCAGTAAAATTGTTGTTGCTGTACTCCAAAAGGGTCCTCAGCCACTTACAATTCATCGCTTGTAGTAATTGTTGGGGGTCCGTGGAGCTGTGGAGGCTGCTGCTACAGTGAGAGAGAGAGGGGGTAGAGTGAAAACGTTTTCTACTTTGTCATGTGCTAAATAAATGTTCTTAAAATCAGTGGAGGCTGGTGGAGGTAGAAGGATTCATTGTTATGCATGGCATGGAATGAGGAATGGTATCAAACACATGTGTTCCTCCAATTTCTACCTCCACCAGCCTCCACCGATAAATACAAAGGCTTTCCATACCTCTTTTTGTGGGAGGGCTTCCTGTTTGTGTTGAGACTCAACTGGGTCCTCCCAGACCTGCCCGTCGGCCCTGCTGGCCTCTGGCTTCCACCCATCCAGGAACACGGGACTGTAGGGCGCCACGGGCCCTCTGAGCTGGGAGCTTGGGGTCAGAGAGACACGGGGGAACGGAGAAGAGGGGAGAGTCAGTATAAGCCTTTACCAATCAACAAGGGCAGTATAACAACCAACGTTAGACACACTAGGTCAACTTAAACCGCTAATTAAACCATATGAGGCAACCGAGAGACTGAAGACAGTCAGTTGCAGCTGATGACGTACTGTAGGCCCAACAGATAAATAAGTGGAGTAGCTGTTGTTGACGTCACCACTAACAGAGAACCGAATAAACCAAATAAACAGATGCTGACCGTGGGAGTGTCCAGTTGGTCCCCAGGGCAGTCCACAGCTGCTTCTCCTCCTCGTGGAGGTTGTCTTGTAGCAGGGTCACGGCGGAGGTAGTCAGGGCGGGGCTAGCCACCGACGCCCCCAGAGCGGGACCTCCCGTAGTCCTCACCAGCTGTAGACACACAGATAAGAAACCACACCACGTGAACACCAAGGCCGATAGGACAGAATGGGTTCACTGTAGAGTTTACATGACGAAGTCGCCATTCTAAGCCACTGTATCTCAATCCATAGCAAAGAAAGTGATCCGTTGAGCCAGAATAGCAGTTAGCTAAGTTAGCTACCAGTCGCTACAGCGACACACACACACACACACACACACATGCACGCACGCACGCACGCACGCATACACACACACACACACACACACACACACACACACACACACCATCTGGACACACAGAGAACAGACCACTGTTAACGTTACTGAACAGACAGGACCTCTAAAGTAGAAACTGTAGCCTTATAATGATGGATAGCAAACACCTGAAGAGTCAGACAGAAAAGGTCATAGGTCAACTTCAGAGTTTGGTGGCCCCGCAGCTGTTGAATGTAAATAAAGGCCTAGATATAGAAGCGGGGTAGTAGTTATCCTGAGCAATAGGCCTCACGCTGCCAGGGATGTGTAATAGTAATAGATCACAATAGCCAAAGGGATGGATCAAGTACAGCAGAAACCTCAACGATTTGTCATAATTGATTGAAGCTGTGTTATATAATCTGCTTAATGCAACACAACCGTGTAACACCATATACACTTACACTCATGTATAACCATGTGATAATGAATTCTAATAGAGGATTGGGCAAAAGAGGACATAGGTCAATTTAAGATGACTTTGGTGCCCAGGCAGCCATTGAAACTAAATCAAGGCCCAGAATAATGATACTATTGCTCTGTTATTTTGCAATGTACACACACAAACACACACACACACACACACACACACACACACACACACACACACACACACACTCATACACCACGACTAAGCAGGTCGTCACACCTCTCTCGGCTTCTCCCTCTTTTCATACAGGTGTGCCAAGATACACACACCTAAACACCCTGGTTTCCAATTCCTCCCTCCTCTGTTCTGTTCTATCATGGAATGACGCATTGATTTATAGGTGGTTGGTTCACACGATGTCCATACAGTGTATCTGTACCTGTATCTCGAGCCGTCAGGAACGACATTATCGACACGCCTGAACATGATTCTGTATATTCTCCACAATTGGTAGTGTTCTTTTTCCATTTTAATAAGGTTTGATATTACTTTGGAAGGTTTCGTAAAGACACCTTACTGGTTTAAATGTTTAAATGTTGCCATAGCACTGAAAGTGTACAGTTTGAAATGGCAAAATGTCCGCATAATTAATCTGTTAATAATGTCTCCTGTAAAACTGGGTAAAACAAATACGCTTTTATCAACAAACCAAAACAAACACTTCCTTTAAAGTTTCAATTGAAGCTATCACAATGGGCAGAGCCTTGTGTAACTATTACAATGTCAGACCGTTCTACTATTTCAACACGACACAGTGTGTACCTAGAGGTTGGAGCCTGTTACAGCATACAAACAGTACACAGTCTACGACAGACAACCATAAAGACAAACATACACAACCTGCACATGGCCTACACAGTAGGGTAACAACAACCATGAACAACTTCCACCAACCTTGGTTATGTGGCTAGTAAAGGATATTGTATCACATAACAGGGTTAATATCATAAACAGAGGTTTAAAAACGATCATAGTCAACCAACCCACAGTATCACTGCCCACCCCCATGGAAACATAACAACAATGACTCACTGGTGATGTGATTCACAGAGATGATTCAATCGGGAGATATCACGCCTTTATCTCGTCATTATCATTCCATTATTATAATATAATTTTCGAGTTTCGCCCTAGTTCTTATCGGTCCAGTTATGAAGTTGAATGTTGACAGCAATAGCAACAGTCAACAACCAGAGTGACTGTGGCAGCAACAGGTGTCAACACCATGGCATTGTCTCTCCCTGCCCTGAGCAAAGAGAATGAGGTGAAGGGTCACCTCATTCATTATACATGCTTGACTGAGTCACTCACCATATCCAGAGGTTTGAACACGTGATGGAGCAGCTCCTCTGACGTGGGATTGGAGATGGCTGACTTGAGACGGGCCTGAGGTGAACGAATGATTACTATGGATACACAACTCAATCAATCCAACTATATTGTCTCAATACACTTTTAAAGCATTAAAAGTCAGCAACTGGAGTGGGTATTCCATGAACTATTAACTAAAGTATTATTGTGTTCATTCATTCATAATTAATTCGTCAACTCACCAGTAGGCTGAAGCAGTACTTGAATTTCTGGAAAACATCAATGAATTCTTCATCTGGTGGAGGGCGGGCCTTAGCAATCAGCATGTCCTCTATGTCAGAGATGGTTAATATAGAGACATGTAATCAGGAAACATTGTGTTGCATACTCTATTTTCTTTGAGCATGCATGGGGGTAAGTTGAGTGATATTGATCTTTTTCCACCTCTCCTACCTTCAGCATTTTTCTTTTTACTTTTCTTCTTTTTCTTTTTCCTTTGGTTTAAAACTGTGGCTGCCTCCGCAGTCTGCTGCAGCTTGGCCATGAAGACCTCGATGTCATCGAAGCAGTGGTTCAAGATGGTCTGAGAGAGAGAGAGCGAGAGAGAGATGGGGAGAGAGATGGGGAGAGAGAGAGAGAGAGGGAGAGAGAGAGAAATAGTTAATAATCCTGCTGTAGTTTCATCAATAGGGAAACAGAAAGTACCCAGTGATGTAGTGATGTCTGTAAACATGGTGAGGTTACGTACCACATCTCTCTCAGCTCGTAGGAACGAGATGTCAGGTTGTCCTCCGTTAACGCCGTTGGCTGTTGAGGGCAGAAGAGAAGATTGTGAACGTCCATTTTCATTCATTGCCTCTGGAATTTCCTGCATTCAGAAACTCCTGCCCACTCTACCTCTGCACGCGCGCACAAACACACACACCTTCCCCCCCCCCCCCAAACACGTACAATGCAATCTCTGTACTCCTGAGAACCTTTTACCTCACATTCCTCTCTCAATGCCTAACTTCACCACTCCTCTCCCTTCCTCTCTCAATTCAATTCAAAGGGGCTTTATTGGCATGTTTACATTGTCAAAGCAAGCAAAATAAATAATGTAAAATGAACACACACACACACACACGCAAACTCTCTCTCTCTCTCCCCTCTCACTCTCTCTCTCTTTTACTTTCTCTTCCTCTCTCTCTTGTCCTCTTTCTTTCCCCCTCTTTTTCTCCTTCAACCCAATTTACTTCCAAGCATTCTATTGATATTGACAAAGCATCTCATTGACACAGAGAGCACGGACAAACATTCAGATGTAAACAAACAAAAATGTTGTCAGCCTAAAGCCCAATTTATACTTCTGCGTCGAATAGCAGTAACTCCCGTACCTCTAATGCCTGGGTAGGGTGGAGGGTTGGCTGGTGGGGGGTTTGGAGCGTGTGGGGTGGGGGCGTTGGGTATTGCGTAGGGGTCCATCTCTCCTGTGGGGTTCTGGGAGAGTCTGAATGGGAAAGAGAGATTGTTATTGATAATCAGGACACGCATACCACCCTCCTCTCCAGATTACATCAGCAAGGCCAATACCCTAATTTGAGATGTGTGCACAAAATTCTAACTTTCACATAGACTTTCACATAGACCGTTGATACTTTTGTTGACTGTTTCTGCTCAGCTTCAGCTCAGTGCATTGGGTTAGGTGTGTACCTATAATGCTGACAATCTCTTTATCCTTACACTACATACTGTAGGTATTTGGGAAGAGCAGTTGCTTGCTGGTAACAACCGCTCATTCAACACCATAGAAAAACGCCCCTAAGCAAATGCATTTGGAGCTCAGAACCTGATCTTTGATTGACATGACATGACGATTGACATGACACCCAGGAACCCAATATCTATTTTTCTCTGAAATAGGCACACACCGAGATATACAGTACATAGATCAGTATCAATGTGCAGTAAACCATATAGTAGAACTCAACCCACACATAACTTCTATAGCTCAAATGTCATAGAAAGCGTTATCTCTAACACAAAATGATTGACACAACAGAATCAGACTAAAGAGTTTAGTACACTGGATTAAGACGGGTGTATACATTGAGGTCGAGGCTTTTTTGACATTTGTCTGTTTGCTGCTCACCCTCTCTGACACACACACACACACACACACACACACACACACACACACACAAACACAATGCCTACGACTTGCCTACGAACAATGTGCACCGCCTCAGTACAGGCACACACACAAGAAGCATCTAATGATCATATCTTACCTTATCTCTGTCTGTCTCTGTTCTTTAATGGTCTGTTAGATAAGTAAGTCAATGTAATGTTCAGTGTTTAAAGCCTGATTGAGACAGACTGCCACCATCCTCTGCTGTCTTCTCTGTCACAATGGCCTTGCTCTCTCTCTGTCACACCTTCTTAAGTTATGTAGAAAGAGAGAAACCGGAAAAACAAGTCTTTCCTCTCTCTCTCTCTCTCTTTCTCTCTCAGGTGCTCTCTCTCTCTCTCTCTCTCTCTCTCTCTCTCTCTCTCTCTCTCTCTCTCTCTCTCTCTCTCCCCTCAACCTCTCCCTGTCTCTGTCCCTCTTTACGACAGGTGCATACATACATAGCATACTTTCACCATGGCCTGGTTTGCTTTAGGCTATATAGAAATTATAGAGATAGTTGTATGGTGATGATTTTACGTTTAAGTGATGGTTTAAGGTAAACAATTAACAAGTTTGTGGTGAACATTTGGACTTAAGTACCTAAAACTGCTCTGCTCAGTTCTGTTCTTTCTGTCTGTCGTGTCTTTCTGTCTGTCTCTAGTGGTGTTATTGTGGAATGATAAAGATAATCCCATGACTTTGACGTTCCCCATACCTCAGGGCGTAAGGGCGACTCTTCGTCCTCAACGACAAGGAACCCGACACCACCCCTGTGATGTCATCACGTATTTTCTCAGCCTACAAATACAAAAATCTAGAGGTGACATCACTGTTGTCTGGTGGAACCTGAATCACCAATGACACAACATTTCAATGCACCACAGAACACATTATGTCACATTCTTACACAAGAATGCCCCACACAATAGCATAATTAACTAGTCATGAAATACGTTATATAACATAAACTAATTAGGAGCAGTAGATCCTTTAAACACATGTTGATATACTATATACAGTGGGGGAAATAAGTATTTTACTTAAAAAAACTTTTTTTTTTATTCAATATATTTCCATTGCAGCAATTCACATGAAATTTAGAGCAGACATCGGTATTAACTCAATACAACTACACAGCTAAAGAAATTGTAACATTCAATCCATTAAAAAAGCTATGTGCAATAACGTGGAAACAGGAAACAGGAATAAAGTATTTAACAAGATAGGAAAAAGCACTAAACCAGTTTATGTCACTAAAGAGTTGACCTCTAATTAGAATCAGCTGGGTTAGTGCATGTTGGTGGGTAAGTAATTCCACTCTTTGAAAAAGGTTTCCCACCTCTGAATGCAAGTAAACAAATAATTTGTACCAAGCTTTCCTGCAAGAACCATCTCATGCTGTGTAGAGGCAAAGAGCTCTCCCAAGACCTTCGCAACAAGATAGTTGAGCAGCATAGTCATGGCACTGGTTACCGACGGATTTCTCAACTCCTTAATGTTCCTATAAGCAACGTTGGAGCCATTATCCGCAGGTGGAAGGAACATCACTCGACCATCAACCGGCCACGCACAGGGGCTCCTCGCAAGATTTCTGACTGGACAGTCAGAAAGTTAGTCAGAAGAGTAGCCCAAGAGCCAAGGACCACTCAAGTAGAGCTCCAGAAAGACCTGGAAGCCACAGGTACAGTTTTCACAAAGAAAACACAAAAAATGCACTCCTCTGCCACGGTCTCCATTCACGATCACCCCGGAAGACTCCATTAGTGAATAAAAGACATGTTGAAAGCTTGTTTGAAGTTTGCTACAGATTTCCTACAAGTTTCTTACATTTTGGAGAAGCTTGTAGATTATTGGAAGAATGTACCGGTAGTCTGGTCAGACGAGACAAAAATCTAACTTATACTTATAACAATACGAAGCGCCATGTTTGGAGGAGAAATGGCTCTGCATATGATCCTAAAAGTACCATAGCAACAGTGAAGTTCTGAGGTGGAAGCATCATGGTATGGGGCTGTTTCTCTTCACATGGTACTCGTGGAATCCAAATTATCGAAGGGAAGATTAATGGAGCCATGTACTGGGAGATTATTGATGAAGAGGATGAGACACGGGTGGATCTTCCAGCAGGACAATGATCCAAAACATACTGCAAAGGAGACTCTCAATTGGTTGATGAGGAAGAAAATAAAGGTGTTGGACTGGCCTAGTCAATTGCCAGACTTAAATCCAATAGAACATTTGTGGAAGGAACTGAAGATCAAGATTCACTGGCGGGCCCCCCGGAATCTTCAAGATTTGTTGAAGAATGGCCCAAAATCACTGTGTGAGATTAGTTTTTTTTCGTACAAGAAGCATCTTGAAACATTGGAAACAAAGGCTTCTCCACCAACTATTAAATACATTTCAGTTAGCGTGTTCATTACTTTCCTGTGTCATTCATTCCCCTTTATTGCACATAACTTGTTTTATAACTTTTTGTTGTTGTTGCTTTTTGTTACAATTTCTTTTGCCGTGTAGTTTTATTGAGTTAATACCAATGCCTGGTCTAAACTTCACGTGAATAGCTGCAATGGAAATATGTTGAATAAAAAATGTGTTGATATTTATTTCCCCCACTGTAGGCCTACTCACCCTCACACTCTGACAGTTGAAGAAGAGAATGTCAGGTTTTTTCAGTGGAGAGCTTTGGCAGACGAGTAAAAGAAGTGATGGAAACCGCTTCTCTGTGAGTATGGCGTCACAGCGATGGATGGATGAAACAGGATACTTCTCCAGCTCTTCCTGCATGGACACATGACATTCAACATCTTTATTACAAGCTGAGGTGCAGTTATGCCTGGAACGGAATGAAAAATGGTATAAAACATATCAAACACATGTGTTTTGATACCATTCCTCATTCCGTTCCATGCATTACAATGAGTCTGTCCTCAGGTTTCCCGAGAGCCTCCCTTGACACCACATTGTATAGCTCCCACCTGTCTCTGTATGTCCCTGAGTGTGACGGCCTCAGGCCCCACCTCCAGAACCATCTGTTGGCTCCACAGCCTCTCTGCCCGGGCCATGAGAGAGAGACGCGCCTGCGCCTCCTCCACGCTCTGCACCTCCCCATCCTGCAAGGAGAACGTCACCAGGTGCTGCAAAGGAGAGAGAAGAGGAGGAGCAGGAGGAGGAGGGAGATGAGGAGGACAAGGAGGAGGAAGGAGGGAGGAAAGCGAGGAAGGAGAAAAAGTAAGTGATGATGGAATAGAGGAAGAAGTTAAGCATTATGAGGAAATGAATGTCGGATTACGCAAGATGGGAAAACGACTGTTGACACATTGCATTAATTTGATGTAAAAAAAGTTGTCTCTGAAAAGTGTATTATTCTAAATACAATACAAAACCAATGAAATAGAAAGAAATGTTAACTACACTTACATTGATAACATATTGTGCGGTCATCCTGTGACTTGTGAAGTTTCTGTTTTTTCCTGGAGGCAGAATGGGGAGGGAAACTATTACTAGGTGAAGGTGGAGGTGGTGACGCCGATTCAAAGGATGTTAGCATAGCTTAGAATGTAAGACCGTGAACTACAGAGGGTGTAGTCAGAAGACCTTTGTTCAATGATGGGTGTCGTACATCTGGTATAGTCATTCATTGAGTCGTGGAACAAAACTGATTAAACTACATTGATTATATCTTATCTTCTATTGTGAAATCATATGTGTATACCACCATGGTCCAATAAGATAATTAACATCCTTACTTGTGTGTCACTCCCTGTGTGTGAGTGTCTCTGTGAGTCGTCCCCCCTCTCTCTCTGTTTCAAGCCCTGTTTCAGCCAGTCACCTGTGTGAGACTACAGGTATAGTACCTCACGTATGCTACCTACCTACCTACCTACCTACCCAACCAGTCTGATCACTGTGGTTCTCAGTCATTGATGTGCCCGCTCTCAAGTGACCGCAACCTACCCCCCCCGACTCTCACTCACACACACACACACACACACACGCACGCACACACACACACACACACACACACACACACACACGCACACATACACACGCACACACACATGCACACACACACACACACACACACACACCACAAACATCCTGTAAATAGTCTTTGTATGTTAACTAAGCAACAAATGCTGATCAGCAGATCCCGTCCTCTGACTAGAAAAGGCTATCTGTCGGGATACATTCCTGTCTCAGAACAGCTGATGAGACCTATGAGAAACCATGACGATGCAGGCATAGTACAGTAATAGTTACAGTACACTAACAGCCATAGTCAACAGTAACAGTTCATCACAGTCAGACTGAAGTTATAGAGGCTGAGGGGACATCTATAGCAAAAAGATAGAGGGACTTCTGTCAGGGGACATAGTATCTGTATCCCATTCTACCATGGGAGGCTGATGGAAGTCGAAACCAGAGGACGGGCTCATGTTTTTCATCATTTGTGATGATTATGTTATGATGATGTTATGATCCTCTGATTTGATCGGAATTGTATGATCACAAATCAAGTGATCGGAGCACTTTGAGCTGCAACGTTTGCAGGAAAAGCGCTATACAAATAAAAGTTATTATTATTATTATTATTATTATTATTATTATTATTATTATTTCTACCTCCACCAGCCTCCCTTGATCTGTATCCCATTCTATATACAGTATCATCAAGAACACTTTCTTTCACATCAAGCACATCAGAATATAGCAGCAAATGTCACATGACTGACATGATGATGCTGTTTCAAATCACAGAGTGTGAGAGAGCTTGACCATCCATTCAGAATGAATATGGATTCAATAATAATCACAGAAAATGTTTAACACACGTCACTGCACAACAGATCTAATGGATAGTTTGAGATTGATCATGAAATGTTCCACGCACAATGTTGCCTAGTCATGTGCGTGCTGTCTATGTCTTTAAAGTTGTGTTGTTGTCCTAATAATATGATTAGTTGTTGGATTGTTGTCAGCATCATGACTTCCACTTACCTTAATTCCTCTGCCAGGAATTCTCTGGGTCCAAATAGAATGTCAATTAAATTAGGAAAAAGAGTTATGTTCTGCTCTATAAATGGTTGAAGCTCAGGTAATTGTCTTGTCCAGTCTGGTCTGGCAGCAGGTTTCTGATTCCGGTTCGCCCTCACTCTGTCACTCCTGCATTTCACTGAAGGGCTCTCCAGCGGTGCGTCACCTGACCCAGCCCAGCCCAGCCCAGCCCACCTTAAAGATAAAAGGATTTACACACACACACCCACACACACACCCACGCCCACACACACACACCCACACACACACACACACACACACACACACACACACACACACAGTCAGTCTGCTACAGTCTGTTAAAGGAATGCTATGTGTCTAGGCACATTTGAAGGTGTGACTTTAGGAATTAAAAAGTGAAAGTTCTTTTTCATTTTAAAGGGAAACTAAGAGTTGACAATACACTCTCAGCCAGGGCAGGCAGCTGGAGGTAGAAAGCCCGTCCTCAGATTTCTACCTCCACTAGCCTCTCCTGGTATCAGCATAGGGACAATGCCCCACCACATAAGTTTACAATAACAATGACCATGGGAAACAAACATCTTTTGTTATTTTTCTTTTCTTTTTTTACATTAATAAAAAACAGACAGGTCATTGTGGGTATCGCATTCTTACATATGTCCTCAATAGTTTGCTTTGTGTCACAGGTTACTTTGTCCATTAGTCATAATAGATTCAGGGAATATCAGTATCACTCTCAGTCCATCTTGTCCGCAGAGGGAATCAATAAGGTTGTTGTCCGTACAGGAACTCTGTGTGCCCCTATCCAATCTCTCAGTCACAGAAGGACTAATTGAGAAAATATAATAAAATAAAGTAAAATTAAATTAAACAGGTTGTGATAAATTATAAAAAGCAAAACATACAGAGACCATTTGCGTTTGATAACACGGGAAAACAAACATCTTGCTGTTCTGTTCTAACAAATGGATGTGTTTAGAATTTGCCACCAATGAGTGTGTCCTGCATAGGCCTACAAGGAAATCCATGACATGTAGCCACAGGGGATGCATGGATTAAAACCCTGAACAAGGCAGGGTTAGCCAGTGTGCAGCTCTCTGTCTGTCTTTTAAGTTTCACCCGCCAGACTGCACCTCACCAAACTATGGTTTCCGTCCGTTCCCTTGTTGTTTTTTACGTCAGAGGTGAATGGGTCCATTCCTCATGGGTGGATGGTTCTTGACTGTGTGTGTGTGGGGGTGGGGGTGTGTGTGTGTGGGCGTGCGTGTGTGAGTGTGTGTAAATCCTTTTATGGGTGGAGCTCAGTCGTGTGTTTAAGGAACAGATGGGCGGAGTCAGCTGGGCTTGATTGACAGTTCAGCAATGTCCTTGCGTGGCACTTGCTTGCGTGAAACTTGTGGTGAAACTGAAAAAGGACGCTTGGAAAACTTAAAAAGATAACTTTCGTTTATTGTGATGGTATTCCATGCATGACAAAACATTCCATTGTATATGTAGCCTTATCTTCTCTGGGAATTAATCCATGTTTCATGCTGGGAAAGAAAAAAAAGTGAACTACTAAGTTATTAGAAATAGATTCACACGCCAGCCCAGCAGGAGAGGAAGGTAATTTGTTTGTAATCATGAATGTTTTACAGTTATTGACAACATGATATGCGTTGTAAGATGATCTCTCTTTTTCCTTTTTTTTTTGGGGGGGGGGGGGTTAGATACTGTTATAGATACTGGCAATACTGTTATATACTGTTATATCTATCTGGATATCGGTCTATATATATAAATCACGTTTAAAAATAGTTACTTTCTCGTGATAAATGTGATAAATGTGCATGTATGCAACACACTAAGCTTAGTGCCATAGCTACTGTTTATTTTGGGTGGGTTATATTGAGAGTGTGGCGCGCGCATTTTTGCAGTTTCCAAAGCGTGTGCATTCCTGTCTCTGGCAATAGTATCCATTGGTTGCATCAGATTCCGTGGTTATTGTTATTATTAATAATAATAATAATATACCGAAGAAGACTAAACTGTGAGCGGTCTGTACCGAAAATATAAACTATAAGTAAATAAGTTAAAGGTATACAACTACAAGTGTATAGCCTGCAATCGTTTGTGAAGAGCTCTACAAACAAAACACAAGAGAACAGTGAAATGGAAAAGAGAGAACAGGCTGTAAGGCAGAAAGCGAAGTTGCCACGTGGTGTAGTGTTTGACATTGAGGGGCGATGGAAGCTTTTCTAGGATCTATGGTTCAAACTACTCGCTGTGGTTTAATTTATCTTCGAATATGTTTCTCAGAGGTCTCTGTGTGCACAAGACAAACACCTTTAATGTGTGTGGATGGATACCCCCTGTCTGGTGAAGATAAACACTGGAACTACTGTATATTCGTAAGGGGAGGGGTTTCTTGTGTAGTAGGCGTGACGGCGTAGAATCGCGGAAATACACGCGGAGCCAGGAGCCATCCTCCTGTGTGAAGTGGAGAAGATTGTGTTTTAAACGAATAATTTTAACTCGTTATATCTCGGTTTGGAACTCGGAACACCAAATTTCATAAATTGCGAGTATAGATTAGATAGGCTACGTGTAACCGCTCACACAGGTAGGTAGGCAGTTTACTATGGAGTGACGCCGGGCATCACACGTGTTCCTCTATTGATAGTCGGCGAGGCTCGGTTCTTTTCCTGTCTCTCTTTTTTTTTTACAACACCGGACGAGTTATCCACCTCGTTTTCTGTACTCTCATCGGGATCAAGCCAAGGTGAGCCTTTGAACGAGCCAAACGCGGTTAGTTGCTAGATGAAATATGAGTTGAATCAAGGTTGAACGGAGTATCAAAGCACGCCAGCTTGGTACATCAGGCGAGTAGTGTGTGTGTGTGTGTGTGTGCGCCTTTTGTGTGGTGATACCGGATGCCACACACACAACAAACATCATCGCCTATTGTCACATTATTGGTGTAGAAATCGTGAAAAAAGGGTTTGCTAACTACCGGTGTTAACGAATAAGAATTAAATGTAGCTGGCTGGACAACATGATTGCAAAATGTATGACTTATTGTAGAGAAGCCACCGGTTAGAGCAGACAGTGAGCAGTGCTATAATAATGAGGCCCTCATCATCGCCCTAATTGGGTTTGCAGCCTTCCTTGGCCTGGGATGGAAGAGCTGCCCAAAGAAAAGTGGGTCTGTTATTCTGTCATTAGCACCGGAACACACTCGGAGAAGGTTTTGGTGAGCTTTTAATTGTGGGGAAACTAACTGCAGGCTGAAGCAATGGATAACTGTGAGAGCAGTGGAAAGTATTTTCTCTTGAAGGGCAACTCACACCAATCTGATCTACAGGAGAATGTTCCTGTATGTTACTGTATGTAACACAGTGTGTTAATGTTCTGTTCACCTCATGCATAGAGAAAGTATATATTTGGTTTACTTCATTCTCTCGCTCTCTCTCTCTTTCCTCACTCCCCCTTTTAGATGGAGGAGAAGCCCCCTCTGCCCAATGACGATGACACGACAGTCACCTCAGAGTCCCAGCTGGAGGGGTCGTTTGGCGAGGACAGCCAGGAGGAGGTGATCGACCTTCCGGCCAGGGACGGGTGGAACAGTAAACTAGAGTACTTCCTCGCCCAGGTGGGCTTCAGCGTCGGCCTGGGCAACGTTTGGAGGTTCCCCTACCTGTGCCATCAGAACGGAGGAGGTGAGTGGAGATGACACTGTTGTGATTCTTGAAACTGTAAAGAAAAACTCCATGCAACACTCCTTAGTTGGGAAAAAGTCACTGCGGTTAATGACCGGCAGTGTCATCATCAGGTGTGCCGATACTTTCTTCATTTCATTGTTGTGAATCTTCACACAGTTCGAAGAGGAATCTAGTTGGATGGCGTTTTGTGTCCAAACTTTGTTTTAAATGCCTTACGGTGAAGTTATTTATACACAGACCTAAGTAAGTATCAGTCCTTGATGTCATAACACAGTAGTAGTTTGTCACAACCCCAGTCATTGTCTCACATTAGATATCGGGGGGGGTGGCAGAGTAGAGGTCTGCAAGCCCGACGGGGCCCGACACCATGGACAGATTAGTTCGTCTTAACGTTTACCACCTAAAATACACAATGGCTTTTTTGTGATAAGTTGCTCCTCTTGTGAAGTTCTGCAAGCGAACGCATAAGCACTCAGAAAGGAAGTGTTCATGCGTAGAGGCCAGGGGAGTGAATACGTGGCACAACGAGTTCATTACATTTTCAACCGAGTTCGTTCCTGTTTTTGCCTGATTCATTCTCCATTGAGAGTGGAATTCTGTTTTAGCGTGAAGATAGGCTTCAGGCCCGGGTAGGCCTTGGGCTGGGGTAAATGCTTAGCTTGTTGGCTAGGGTAGGGTAGGGTAGGGTAGGGCCGGGCCTGAATGCCACGGGCTTGGGCCGGGCTAGGGCTGAGATCTCAGGCCCGCGCATACCTCTAGGGCAGCGGACTGGAAAATGACAAAGCAGCTTTCATCACAAGGTGTCTGAGCAGGGGTGAGAGCCAGGTTGCCAATTCACTGAGGGTGAGCAGGAGACTCGACTCTGCAAAGGCAAAGGTTGACTCGACATCTCTCTCTCTCTTTTTCTCTCCATCCCTCCATCCTCCAGGAGCCTTCCTCCTGCTGTACGTGCTGCTGATGATCCTGGTGGGCGTCCCTCTGTTCTTCCTGGAGCTGGCAGCTGGCCAGGCCATCAGGCAGGGCAGCATCGGGGTCTGGAAGCACATCTCCCCCAAACTGTCTGGGATAGGCTACTCCAGCTGTGTGGTGAGAGACGCCACATGCACACGCACACACACACACACACACACACACACACACACACACACACACACACACACACACACACACACACACACACACACACACAAACACAGGTATGTACAGGCACACACTTAGAAAAAATGATGGAAAAAAACACACGACATGCATGCATAATCTGATTAGACATGAGAACACCAAACAGTGTCTCAAGGTTAAAGATTAGCCAGCTCCTGCTACCGTTAACACTTCTGTTTACGTGGGGATTTTTACGTGGGGAGTTATAAAGCGCTATAAAACGTTGTGATAACAATCTGATTTGTTGACAGAAACCATTCCATCACTGCGCTCATTAACAATAATCACCACCCTTTCCGTTCCTTATCTTTACGGGCATTGGCAACTCAACACGATTCACTTCCCCCTTCCATGGAAATAAAAACACTGTTTTTACTTTGCTTAAGACATCGGCATGTCATACCCCCTCCACTCCTTACCCTCTCCTTCCTTACATACCCACTCCTCTCCTTACCCTCTCCTCTCCTTTCTTACATACCTCCTCCTCTCCTTACCCTCTCCTCTCCTTTCTTACATACCCCCTCCACTCCTTACCCTCTCCTCTCCTTTCTTACATACCCCCTCCTCCTTACCCTCTCCTTCCTTAAATACCCCCTCCTCTCCTTACCCTCTCCTCTCCTTTCTTACATACCCCCTCCTCCTTACCCTCTCCTTCCTTAAATACCCCCTCCTCTCCTTACCCTCTCCTCTCCTTCCTTACATACCCCCTCCTCTCCTTACCCTCTCCTTCCTTACATACCCCCTCCTCTCCTTACCCTCTCCTCTCTTTTCTTACATACCCCCTCCTCTCCTTACCCTCTCATTTCTTACATACCCCCTCCACTCCTTACCCTCTCCTTTCTTACATACCCCCTCCTCTCCTCTTCTTCCTTACATACCCCCTCCTCTCCTCTCCTTCCAGGTTTGTTTCTTTGTGGCTCTCTACTACAACGTCATCATCGGATGGAGCTTGTTCTACCTGGGGAACTCCTTTCAGTACCCCCTACCCTGGGAGCAGTGTCCTGCACAGGGTAACACCACAGGTAAACACAAGACTCCTTCTGTCCTGTCCATGTTCTGTGTCAGTTCCATATATAATCATTGGTTGAGAATGGATGGGGCTAGTTCAGGAGGGACATGAGGATCTGGATCCATCGGTTAGGAAATATGTCAATGGCCTGAAATGAAATATGAAAGTATAACAGCACGTCCGTCGGAAAGACCACATCCATGAAAAACCTGACCCGGTCTCTCTCTCTCCCCCCCTCCCAGTGAAGGAGTGTGCGGACTCCAGCCCCACCACGTACTTCTGGTTCCGGAAGGCTCTGGACACCACAGACTCCATCAACGAGACGGGCCAGTTCAACCCCGTCATCACCTGCTGCCTGCTGGGGGCCTGGACCATCGTCTGCCTCGGCATGTTCAAGGGCATCAAGTCCTCAGCGAAGGTACTGCACCTGAGAACCGGGTCGTAGGGAACCAGGGACCAGGCCATAGAACAGACGGAGGCTGTTTTGATAATAGCCTCTGGGTCTCACTGGGTCCTGTTTTGACTGACGTGAGTGAAGTGTGAGGAAGCAGTGTTAATGTCTGAACGAGTGAACCAGTAGCACTTGTCAGGGACTTTGGATGCAGGGTGGGATGCAGGCCTAGGATCATGTTATCTGAGGGTTGAGGATGTGTGGTGTAGAGCACCCACTACCCCCAGTTCTGACGGTGGTGAAATGTACTCTGTGTACTGTGTACTACAGTATGTGTCATGGTTGGAGAGGAGTCTGCCTGATTCCAGTAAGGGCATATTTGCAGTGTAAACAGTAGAGTAGTTTCATGTGTGTGTCTGTGTCTGTGTCTGTGTCTGTGTGTGTGTGTGTGTGTGTGTGTGTGTGTCTGTCTGTCTGTCTGTCTGTCTGTCTGTCTGTCTGTGTGTGTGTGAGTGTGTCTGTCTGTCTGTGTGTCTGTGTCCGTTAAATCAGACTCTTGTGAGGCTAGCCGGATAAACCAACAATGTAGCCCCTGTTCATTGTTATCTTAACCTCTCCTCCTCCTCCTAGGTGATGTATTTCTCCTCCGTCTTCCCCTACGTGGTCCTCCTGTGTTTCCTGATCCGGGGGCTCCTATTGGACGGGGCAGCAGAGGGCATCACATACATGTTCTACCCTAAGGTAGGTACCCCCACTTGCTTCTCAACCTTATATGACCCAGCGACAGGGGGAGGGTTTAAAGGTGTGTCGTAGGGCCGTCCCAAGAATCCCCACTTAGCATCTAGTATGTCTAAACCCTTCCCCCCTGTCCCCTCCCCCCCTCTCTCCTCCCCTGCTTCCAGCTGGAGATCTGGGGTAGCGTGCAGGTGTGGCGCCAGGCTGCCACCCAGGTGTTCTTCGCCCTGGGACTGGGCTTCGGCTCGGTCATCGCCTACTCCTCCTACAACCCGCGCAACAACAACTGCCACCGCGACGCCCTCACCGTGTCCACCATCAACTTCCTGACCTCCGTCCTCGCCTCGCTGGTCGTGTTCGCCGTGCTGGGCTTTAGGGCCAAGGACATCGCCCTGCGCTGTGTGGAGAGGTGAGGAAGTGTCTGTGTGTGTGTCTGTCTGTGTGTGTGTGTGTGTGTGTGTGTGTGTGTGTGTGTGTGTGTGTGTGTGTGTGTGTGTGTGTCACACTTGCTGATGATGGAAAGTGAACCGACCGTATATTTCTCTCCCTCAGAAATCTGGGGTATTTGTCTGAGCATCTCCCCATTAGCCCCGTGAACCTCGACTTTCTGCCCTCATTCAACCTATCAGAGCCCAGCTCCGTCTCTCTGGAGGCCTATAGGGAGTGGTACGGGCTCCATGGCAACAAGGTGCCTGGCAACCTCACCGACTGTAGCCTGGAGGACGAGATGAAAAAGGTAACGGTTGTTTTGTTCCGTTCCATTCCATACACCCTATTCTAAAAGTTCTGTCCTGCTCCCTAAGAGCGTCCCTCTACCCGTCTCTCTCTGTCCCGTTGAGTGAGTGATGACCCTCGTTTGAGAACAAACCAAACCGTTCTGGTCTCCCAACACACAATTGTAGTACATTTTAATTTGAGCTGGTACATTGCTATTTGTAAAGACCCGTCTGCCTTAGGGTGTGGAGGGGACAGGTCTGGCGTTCATTGCCTTCACGGAGGCCATGTCTCTGTTTCCCGCCAGTCCCTTCTGGTCTGCCCTGTTCTTCCTCATGCTGCTTAACCTGGGCCTCAGCACCATGTTTGGAACCATGGAGGGCATCCTCGCTCCCCTCACAGACAACTTCAAAACATTGGCCCGACACAAGACCCTGCTCACAGGTACGTACGTGTGCTTGCGGGTGTGCCTGCGTTGACTGGTCCACCTTTTAAGAAGTGGTGTGTCTGATTCTGTGCATCTCTCTCTCTCTCTCTCTCTCCCCAGTGTGTAGCTGTGTGGTGGGCTTCCTGATAGGCCTGCTGTTCACACAGCGCTGTGGGAACTACTTTGTGGCGATGTTTGACGACTACTCCGCCACGCTCCCCCTCATCATCGTGGTCATTTTCGAGACTTTTGCCGTGTCGTGGGTCTACGGAGCTGACCGGTAAGATCTCAACAGTGTCTGTCAGATACCGTATCGCATATCTCGCATGCATCTCATCCTTGACCTCAAAAACTTAAACTGTACAAACTCACTCTACAGTGGGAGATGATCTGTCATGGATGAAGAAAATGATTTAAGGAATTGAGTCTAACCCTATTAGAATTCATTATTCAGGGTTAAGTGAGCATGTTGTCCTAAATGTGGAACTAAACCAATGATTCACAACTTCAGTCCACATTTCCAAACTAAATAAATGCCTCGCATTCAACCACACAACTGCTTTTCCAGTTTCAAAGTCATGTTACTAAGAAATTTGCTGGAGGAAAAACATCAACAATTATTGACAGATGAATTGTTTCTTAGGAGTAGTCAAGTCGGTTTGAGGGTGAAACTTGCCGGGAGACAAGTTTCTGACGACGCAGACAGTTTGCTCCTCCCTACTCTCCCCGGGGGGAATGTCTGGAGTGGGACTTCTGCAAGGAAGCACTGATTTCAATGTCAATCAATGTCTTGTTGTGTCTGAATTCCAGGTTCCTAGATGACATAGAGAAGATGCTGGGCTGGCGCCCCCCGGTGGTCTATAAGTACCTGTGGAAGTATGTGTGTCTCGTGGCCATGCTGGGGCTGCTGGGTGCTAGTCTGCTCAGGATGGTTTTGGAACGGCCGACCTACACCGCCTGGAACCAAGCTACGGTACGGGCTCTCCCCAGGCTCCTCCACCTGTGTCCTCCAGGGCATGATAGCTTTATGATAGCTTCATGATAGCTTCATGATAGCTTCATGGTGGCCTCATGATAGCTTCATGATAGCTTCATGGTGGCCTCATGATAGCTTCATGATAGTTTCATGATAGCTTTATGATAGCTTCATGGTGGCTTCATGATAGTTTCATGATAGCTTCATGGTGGCTTCATGATAGCTTTATGATAGCTTCATGGTGGCTTCATGATAGCTTTATGATAGCTTCATGGTGGCTTCATGATAGTTTCATGATAGCTTCATGGTGGCTTCACGGAATATGAGGATGTTGTCAGTATTTGCCTCCAAAAAACAACATTGTATTTGATAAGGATGCTATAGAGACTTGAACTCTATAGCAGTAAGCCCTCCCCTCTAGCTTGCCTCTGCCTGTCTGTCTAAAATACTCATTACAAAATGACACCCTTACCCTAAGCACAGCACTCTTAACACAACAGTGAGTACTTGTATTTAACCCTCTCCCCCGCTGTATGTCTGCCCCCCCCCCCACTTTCCGCCCAGGCATCAGAGATGAAATTGGACTACCCAGACTGGGCCCTGGCTGTCATGGGTCTTCTGATCATCTTTGCCACGTTGCCCGTCCCCCTCGGCTACCTCCACGCCACCCTGAAGGCCAGGGCGAGACAGAACTCCATCGGCAGTGGCCTGGACGGGGAGACAGGCAGGTACACCAAGTGCAGCACCGTGGAGTGTGACACCCCCATCGCCGCCCTATTGGAGGAACACAAGGGAAGGAACGGGACCACACAGAATTCTCCCAGGCCACTGGCTGAAGAGAGCTGTAGACTACTCTCACCAACGGTAGGGGTGGAGGAGGAGGAGGAGGAGGACTCGACAGGTTTGTGAGGGAGGGAGAGCGAGGGAGCGAGCAAGTACAGACTAGAATGTGTGAAGGTAAGATGGTGAACTCAAACTCAACAGTTGGGCTGCCATGAGACTTCACACAGTGGGACCCAGGAGGAATGCATACAGCTGTTATACAGCTGAATGTATACATGGAACGAAAATGTGTTGTTGAAAAAAAGGAAATGATTAGTTATAAAAGACTCTGTTGTGAGATGGCCTCACAGTCATAACAAGAGAGGAGTTGGGTGTTGCCAAGACAAGTTCAAACATTACAATTGACTTCAGGTGCTTCTCTCCACTCTTGTGTTTGATGATGTCATACAGTGTGGGAAATAAGTATTGAACACATCAACATTTTGTCCAGTTAATGTATTTCCAATGAGCCTATTCAAGTGACATTTGCACCAGACTTCGGTATTAACTCGAACTATCCAGACAAAATGTTGATGTGTTCAATACTTATTTCTCCCACCGTACATGTACTGTCCTGGAGTGGTATGGAATTCCTTAAAGGTGCCATCTGAAGAACTCCTTCTACTACTGGTTGGATGCGGATGGGTGTTGTCCCTCTGATTGTATGACTTTGTAAGTAAAAGCAGGGACTGTTTTAGTGGAGGTAGAGATCGGGAGTACATGCTCGTTGTGATGCATGGATTTAAATGATTGTCATGATGATGACTTTTTATTTCATCAATTTTGCATTATAATGATATGTAATGCCCCCACCTTCTGATTTCTACCTCCACCAGCCTCCCCTTTGTTATACGTTTCACTTCTGTAATCCTATCTTAGGTGTTACAAGGTAACTTGGTGCATATGCTACATATTTTCCAAAAAGGAAAGAAAAAGGCAAATATTACTGAGAGTATAGCCTGCTGAGTACTTGATCTTTTCCTTCAGTGATACTTTAAGAACAATATTCAAGTTCATGCACTTGTGGATCAAAGCATTGATATGTTGAAGTAATTGTTCATTAGCCATTTATTAGCATAATTCCAAAAGATGAATGAAGTCTCTGTACCGTGCCAAATTTATGACATTTTGTTGGCAATACTATTGCAAATGTGGAAGCCAGGTACATTCTTATCTTTTAGTCAGAACTCTCCAGTGTCAACAAGCCCAATAGAATAATATAACCTGTGGTTATTTATTTAAGAAAATGGTTATTATTGAACTTTAACCTGTTGAAATTGTTTTGGCTAGGCTACAGATGTAAAGTGCCTAGGTCCTCCATGCTGTATACTGTTGGTTGCGGATGATCCAGTGATGAACACAATTGGTCATTGGTTTCAACATGGTTTTTAAATATGTTTTAACATTATTGTACGTTTTTACGAACACAGAAGAGCCATATTATGTGTTTTCGGATGCACGTTTGTATAGATTGTATAGATGGTAATATAATGCTACGTCTAATATATTTCTCCCGTCTTTCTAAAACTTTAGATAAGCAATTTCAATGTATAATTACAAAAATATGTGAACTGGCTAGAATTATGTTTGTGTATTTTTGGTCTCTTACCTTGGCTGTGTTTGAAATGATCAACATGGTGAAATCAATAGAAAACGCATGTTGCTGATTTTATTTGATCGCTTTTTAGCCTCAGTTTTTTTAAACAGATGATGATGTCCTTTTGTAAGTATTTGTTATTTTTTAAGTATTCTCACATTGGAGTTAAAGGATCAAATGAAAATTTATTTTTTTGAATGTACCGGTACAGTGAAAACATCTGTGCAGCTTGTTGTACAAATACATTTAATTGCAAAACCTTGAACAATTGTCTGTGCTTTTATATTAGGAGTGGTGTCAGCCTGACATACTTCTATCTAGGTGACATTATCTTTCTTCACAGGATTTACTTCATTAGGGTGTTATTGGCAGTGAGCAGTACACTCAATAGATTGATCGACAACACAGACAGACTCTTAATTTAGCAAACCAGTCGAATTACTTAACAGGTCGTGATGTCGGCGAAAATGGTCTGCTTATTCATCCACAAAAGATGAGCAAGCCATGTCACAAATGAACCTGACTTGGACTTCACTGGCCTGTGTGTCAAGTGTGTAATGGCAAAATATGTGTATGTAATACTAATAGTTTATCAACATCTAATACTGCCTTTTAACATGCTTTTAATGACTCTAATGTTATTGATTATTAAACATTTATGTAGTTGTGGATTACCATGTAGGCTAACCCCTAGATATGAAGTATTAACCATGTGTACTAGAGCAACCGGTAACCAGCATGTCACTCCTTGCTCTACTTGGAAGGGGCTACCTTCTGGCCGGGGAAGTTTGGACTATTTCCCTTGTGTATGATTTCCTTGCCTTAGTTAAAGAAGAAACGTGTGTTTGTCTCTCAGGGGACGGCATAGTGTGCCATTGTATTTACCACCTGTCCTTAATAATGTTACAAACACTATGGAGTGTTGTGGCTCTCTTCGGAGTCTGGTCCTTCAAAACCTCAGTTTGGAAGGCTATGTAGCCCTACCACTTGGCCCTACCCCTACATGAAAACAAGAATTGGGACACCCCTAGCCTACGCGTGAACACGCTAAAATTGAGGACCAAGGGGTGAAATGAGATTGGGCCTTGGTATGTGGATGACCCTGAAAGGACGAAAGAGGCAGAGCTGAGTAAGCACCTAAAGTTCCAACTGTTCCAAGAGATAAGAGTGTGTGGTTCCTTGCAAAGGAATCATTGTTTGTTCAGAGATCACCTCATTCGGTCGAGTCTACCACCATAGATACTAACGTGTGAAAACCCCGCCCTGGAGAGGGGGTTTGGAAAGGTATGAAAACTGTATGTTCTAACTGTATTCTGGGCCCTCTGTTTGCTAGAAGTGGAGAGCTATGCTTGCAACCATTTATTAAAGACTTAAAAGAACAAGTATTGTGTATGTGCATCTTTGCCGAAGTCTCACCAAGGACCAACTAGTCTGCACTTAGATTTCCACGACAAGTGGCAAAGATTCTCTGCTTTGTTTGGATATTTAAGTGTCTGGGGATGGTGGTCGTCTTGGATACAGGCTCCAGTCAATCACCCTGGGACACCACAGGAGAGGCTAACAAGAGGAAGAGATAAAGGGATTACAGTTAAGAGAGTGAAAGAAGAGTGAATACACCTGGCACAAAGAGAGGGAATAGGATCCGGTTACAATACCAGGTAAAAATGACAGAAAAAGCACATCACCATAGAAATAGATGATGATAACTAGTGACTAGCTGTTTCTGAAATATATTTTCATATTAGTGGATTCAATGGAACAGCGGGTATACTGTATTCTATTGTGTGATTTGTGTCTTATAGAAGCTTTTCCTTTCTTTTTAGAGGAGAGAGCTCTTGGTTGAAATGTGCATTTTATGCTGAGGGCCAAGTGTCTAACAGATAAAAAAATCCAGTGTTTGGGAGTAGTTCCACTGCATGTAGGTCAACTACTAGTTTAACTTAATTTTGCAGTAACTTGGTGGTAGTTAAACACAATTCAAAAGTTAGTAGTATCTTCAGTAGTTAACTACTTTATTGCCATGTAGCGGTGTAGTGAGCCACTGTTGCTAACTACATTTCCTCACAAAACAAAAAAGGAATAGGAATTTAACGATTTTTCCAGCCCTTGAACTTCAAATTCCCTACTATTTATTCCCCAACTGCTTCCCATCTCCCGACTTTGCTCCACCTCACCTGTTTTTATCTTTCTCAGTGATTTCAGAGTGTTTCTGTCGTTTCAGTTTCTATACAGACTGGTCATCTTTCAGTATTCTTTCATCTTTTAGTAACTGACTGCCCGTGTGTCGGACGAAGCCGTTTCGATGTAGTGAACTATACTTTTCAAAGTAGCTTTAGTTTGACAAATTATATTTCTCTCAAGGGTAGCTGTAGTGTTGTTAAGCTTCTTCCCTTGTAAAGTAATTAGTCATTTATTTAAATACATTTAACTTAGTAGCTAAGTAGCTTCCTCAACACTGACCAATTTCTCTTTCTCACAGGTTAGATTTATGGTATGGACACCCTCCTAAAAAGAAGCTTGGTAGCTGTATGTTTGTGTGTGGTTCTCCCACTGAGCTGGTCCCAGAGCCCCCCACACCACCAGCCTGACCAGGGGGTCCACCCGCCCCCACCCCCTGACCTCCAGCTTCAGAATGTCCTGAGGACAGAACAAGAGAACCACATCAAGCAGATGTGTGAGTCACAGAGAGGGGGACATTCAAAGAAGCACACAGATAAACAGGATGGATGTTTTTTTCTTTAGAGAAAGACAATTCAGACAGATATCTCAAGATGGAAAGAAATTAATGTTTTGTATTAGTATATACATACAGTAGGAGATATTGGCAGGCTTAACACGTGTGTCTGTGTGTGTGTGTGGGGGTAATACTCTGCCTCACAGATGCATATGGGATCAAAGACGCAGACGTTGTTGCCGTGTTCATAGCAGCAGCCGTGGGAACCGTTACTCTGATGGGCGTCGTCTATTGCATCTACAACAGGTTCTACACCAAACACCCCTACCTGCACACTCAGCTGCGTGACGACTCAGGTAATACTACTGACATAATTCTATTCTATATACAAAGATATTCTGAACAAAGTTTGGAATCTTTCTAGTGACATAAAATATATTGTCCTGGAAATGTTGCATATTACCGTAGACACTGAAGGTTCCAGGGGAGGCTGGTGGAGGTAGAAATCAGAGGACAGGCTCGTTGTAAATGCATGGAATGGTACCAAACACACTGTTCTCCGGCATCTACCTCCACCAGCCTCCCCTCTGGTATGTTCTCTGATATTACTGGAACCAGTAAGTACTGTTATTTCTCACTTGTAGTTTTTCCCTCTGTTTCTGTCTGTCTGTCTGTCTGTCTGTCTGTTTCTCTAGAATTAATCCTCGATCTCCCGGAACCCCCGACCGTTGCCTTCTACGGCTCTGTAGGAGCGTTTGATAGAGAGAGAGAAATGTGGAAGAGAGCTGAGGATGACACCCCCTCTGTGATCACAGCGCCCCCCTGCTTGTCCCCTCCTCCCTCCGTGGGGCCCTACCCTCCTCTCTTCCTCTCATCCTACCATTTCAGGACCATATCTGCACGAGATCTGGAGAGGAGCTTCCTTTGATGTCACACACTGAAGCCAAAGACTTGGGAGGGACTAAGGCAATTATGAAGATGATCATTAAGAGTTATCATCATGCTCAATCACCATAATTTAAATCAATCAAAAAGGAGAGTCAAGTGTTGTTTTGTAGAAATTAGTGATAGTAGTGCATAAATTAATATACAGCTATTACAAACATGCAGATGATGGTACTATGACACATGCATACATTAATTAACATTACATCAATATACCTGGGCCAGAGTTGTAGGCTATATCATAAATGTCTTTAAATGCCTGTGATTATATTGTCAAATCCGCTGAGGAAACCAACCATCACACGTTATGAATGCATAATAAACTGAATGTCAACCCTTGTTGTCCCATTATGCCTTTCCTCTTTCCGGTGCACTTCCATCACGTTGTGTTATTGGGGACATACAGAAGACGATAGAAATGTACCATAATATAAATTAGCTATAAGCGCTTGTGCAACTGCAGGCTGTTCTATAGGTCCGTGTTATGGGGGCAGTTTGGGGTCTCCCCCCGACCTACCCCCACTAGAGGTATTAACCGATGAAGCAATAGGATAGGTGCCTACTGTACCCTTTACTGTGCAAGTCTTGAATTAGTATAACACTAGTTGTTACAAACAAGTTGTTCAGTATGATTTTGAGTCCTGTTGCTCTTTTTTTCCATCACCAACAAATATTTGTCTAGACCTGCGTCAGTTGGCCTTCTGTGACTAAACATGGCCTTGAAGAGCTGATTTGACAGGAATGCAAAGAAAGTCTGGTTCCTACAACCTCAACTTGTTTCCCACACCCATGTCTCAAACATGTAAGTCCTAATTATAACTGCTTTTGTGAATATTTGTTTTTATTTGCTTTTGTTTTACCTCAAGAGAACAGATGACTTAAACAAAATGATTGCCATTTGCTTAACCAATTTCCTCCCATTTATAGCCTAGCATTACCTTGGACATACATAATAATATACTGTATGTTTATCAGTTTATTTGGTGGTTCACCATTTGTGCAGTCATTGAATACTGACATCGAATACATTTGCCAAGATAGCTTACATGGTTCATATCATATATAATAAATAGGAGAGTGAGAGGACATTGCAATGCTGTTTGCCTCTTGCAGTCAAACTGACACTCACTGGCTGAAGTGGTGCGCACATCTCACCACATCTCACCTTGCCTCCGTTTTTATTGACTGCTATGTGACCTGAATGACACCACCTAGGCCACAGCCAGGATGCCCCCTCCCCCCTGCAATATTGACTAACTACAGCACCTTATATTTATGATAGATGTTAGTATATTTAGTAGTATATTAATAGTATATATATTTATAAAACTGTACATATTGATTTGTAAATTGACCTGTACACACTGTTGCATCTCTATAGTCCAACCTAATAGTATAGTTTTTACCCAACCTGCAAATGTCATCTGTGCATACCCCCCTCCCCCCCTGTGTGATTTGAGTGTGATTTTGTGTGATTTGAAACCTGCTCGTGTAATTTGTAAATTTGTGTAGCACTTCTTAGGAGCCGGCAGTAACATTTCACTGTACATTGTACCTGTACGATATACACGTGACAAATAAAATTAACTTTGAACTTTGAACTTTGTACAAGTTCTACTCAACAACCAAAGATCAAAGCCTTTTTCATTATAAGAAAATATGTATCATTTTACATGCCTGTCTTGTCCACTCAACAGCTGAACAATATTGTTTGTGCAGTTACGTTCTAGGGTTACGGTTACGTTCTAGGTTACGTTCTAGGTTACGTTCTAGGGTGCACAGCACGTGTTGCCTTGATTAGTCACGTGTTGCCTTGAACAGACACGTGTTGCCTTGATCAGACAGATGGGAAATTATTTCGTAGGCACACGCAGTTGGATTTTGGAGACCTCTGACATCTGACACGAGACTAGTCCTCCATCTCGCTGTATGGAAGTTGTACAGTTACAGCAGCTTGTCAATTCTTCCGGATTATCATGTTTACCTCCGAAAGTTTGACTGGACTTCTCCTCGCAGACCACGTAAGTTGTTAATATATCATTAATTGCTAATAGATTAACATTAGTAGGCCTGGGCCTAGGCCTCTATACAGACCTCGGCCTCTGATACAACCACACTGTCGGCCCGTTGTTAACGCTGGTGTTTCCCATTATTTTATTTGTATTTTGTATTTATTATATGTAGGCTAGCCTATGTTCAAATGTTATGCTCAGATATGACACACTGTGTTCAAAGACTCCGTGTCATAAAACAGCTGCGTTGACGCTGAACACATGTGTAGGCCTAGACTAGGCGGTGGAGGCCAAAGTTGATCAGAAAACGATAAAGAATCGAACCGATAAAGCAGAATTGGTCTCGATAACATCTTATCATCTTATGCTATGGTGAGTTTAAGTCCTTGGCTGCATTGTTTTATGCTATTAGAATTGTCTGCCTTTTTTGTTGTTAAAAAGAGAATTAGTATGATCTCCTCGTGAAGTGGTGGATTTTGGTGGGGGCCCACCCGCCTGACGGACCATGTGGGAAAACTAGGGTTGGGGTTAGGTGCTAGGGTTAAGGTTGGGGGTAGGGTTAGGGTTAGGGTTAGACATGCCAGCATGTACCAAGTCGACGTAGCACCTAACCCTAGTTTTCCCACATGTACCGTCTTGTCAGCTCTCGCAGATACAAATCCGCTAATAAACTTTTCGGCAACGTGGTCCGTCGCCATTTTGATACACCCTCTTCTCAGTTTTGAATGGCGTGTTTGCATCCAACCAATTGTCTCAGATGAGATGAATCTCATGACAGATGGAGGTAGAATAATCATAATTGCCTTTTAGATTTGTGTTCGTTTGTCTCCAAGATAATTCCCTCTGCCTGATATGTATCTATCTATGATAAGGTGCCTGTTTGCTACGTATGTTTGTACATCTCTAGACTATGGAGCTGTATGTTCAATTAATCATAGAACCCTCTACGTTTGGTCTTAATTGTGATCAAGAAAATGTCCGCTCTTTTAAGACACAAGATAGATCTTTTCTAATTCTATGTGAATACAGCAATGTTAAGTTATGCCTATGCATGTGCAAGGGTGAGATTGAGTGATTGCATGTTGGCGCTTTTTACAATTATTATAATGCTCTGCCTTTTTTTGTGTTTAAAGATAGTGTAAGTAAGTAATTACAGTAGTTGAAGGGTATACCGCCGTCCCACTAGGTGGCAGTATTTCGCTTGTTATGCTGTCTGGCTCATTGAGCGTATTTCTTCAGTAGTGTAGTATTAAAGTAGTGTATTATTTATCTCCTTGTAAAGTGGTGGATGATGTCTCTACACGGCGCACCCTCCTCACAGTTTAGAATCAAATGGTTGCAACTGTAAAATATATTGTACAATTGTGGTTTTGATCATATTTACTGCAGTGCAGGATGGGGGGATTGCTGAACATAACAAACGACATACTGCCACCTAGTGGACGGCGGTATACCCTTCAAGTAGTATCTAGAGCCACACCGTCGGCTATAAGCCTATGCAGTAGATTGACTTCCCCACCTCCGACGTGTACAACTCATACTTACCTGGCAAGGGAGACACCATGATCAAGAAGGTGGTTCACCATGGGCGAGGCTCAGCCATTGCACTCCGGCTGTACTGACCCCCGTTCGCGGGGGTCCGTCGTATCGGAGTGCAATTGTTGATGACGTGATTGGTTAATAGTCCATACACAGTCGCATCACCTGACGTGGGAGGTTCAAGGAATAAAGGGGAGGTGACATTGACCGAGAGTGACAGAGATCTCCTGCATACCAAGTAGCCATGTGTTACTAGGTGCACATTTTATTTTTTCACTAGGTGACTGATTTTCCTGCTTGGAAATACAGCTTATTTGATCAAAAGTATACTTGTGCTTTGTCTTTTCAATTTATTGAAAATAAATATTAATTAATTTATGAATATAATAAATATAATAGCGATGTATGGACAACGCGTAGTGAGTATAGACATTGCACTACTGTAGACTCGTTGCCTTCGAATGGGGGTCCGTCGTATCGGAGTGCAATTGTTGATGACGTGATTGGTTAATAGTCCATACACAGTCGCATCACCTGACGTGGGAGGTTCAAGGAATAAAGGGGAGGTGACATTGACCGAGAGTGACAGAGATCTCCTGCATACCAAGTAGCCATGTGTTACTAGGTGCACATTTTATTTTTTCACTAGGTGACTGATTTTCCTGCTTGGAAATACAGCTTATTTGATCAAAAGTATACTTGTGCTTTGTCTTTTCAATTTATTGAAAATAAATATTAATTAATTTATGAATATAATAAATATAATAGCGATGTATGGACAACGCGTAGTGAGTATAGACATTGCACTACTGTAGACTCGTTGCCTTCGAATTTCTCAAATGTAGAAATCTCGATTGCATAATTTCTGGTAGTGGGGGACTGCGTTCGCGCTCTCCCCTGATGAGTTGTTAAAAAATAAAATCATGACTCTTTAATGGGCATCTGTTAGTTATCACAGTACGGTAACTATGGGCTAAACGTATTATTGAATATAAGATGTAAGTGCCGTGTGTATTTATTTATTTTAATGAAAAGTTATACAGAATGTAAAAATGCTTGAAACGTCTCATGGGCAGAATGAAAGAAGCAGACTCGTTGTCTCGTTCTCTCTCTCTCTCCCGGTCTATCACAGACCCTGTTATCACAACCCTGTTAGAGGTGTTCAGCCTTCAGAGTGTGGGACAGCCCCGCTCTCCCTGTACTGGACGGCGGCATTGCAGCCTGGTGTCTCACGGTCTTCTCAAACACGCGAACGGCACGAGTATTTGTATGTAAAGATAATACATGTTTCTGTATGTGTCTAAACCGTCTTCGTTGTACAATTATTTCGGGGTAAAGTAAATTGCCTGTCGCTTGCCGTGGGATAGGCTATCAGACAAGCATTCAAATAGAAATGACTGATTTATACCGCACTGTATGATGGGAAACTGGAAAATGCAACTATTTCAGTCAATGAATATACTATTACGCGCTTTTCCGGGGTTCGACCCGCATCTGAACGAACATTTTATATATGTATTCTTATTCTTCAATTGCAAGCGCTATTCCCTGTTGCTACAGTAACCGCACCGTAGGCTATAAGCCTATGCAGTAGATTGACTTCCCCACCTCCGACGTGTACAACTCATACTTACCTGGCAAGGGAGACACCATGATCAAGAAGGTGGTTCACCATGGGCGAGGCTCAGCCATTGCACTCCGGCTGTACTGACCCCATCGAATTTCTCAAATGTAGAAATCTCGATTGCATAATTTCTGGTAGTGGGGGACTGCGTTCGCGCTCTCCCCTGATGAGTTGTTAAAAAATAAAATCACGACTCTTTAATGGGCATCCGTTAGTTATCACAGTACGGTAACTATGGGCTAAACGTATTATTGAATATAAGATGTAACTGCCGTGTGTATTTATTTATTTTAATGAAAAGTTATACAGAATGTAAAAATGCTTGAAACGTCTCATGGGTAGAATGAAAGAAGCAGACTCGTTGTCTCGTTCTCTCTCTCTCTCGGTCTATCACAGACCCTGTTATCACAACCCTGTTAGAGGTGTTCAGCCTTCAGAGTGTGGGACAGCCCCGCTCTCCCTGTACTGGACGGCGGCATTGCAGCCTGGTGTCTCACGGTCTTCTCAAACACGCGAACGGCACGAGTATTTGTATGTAAAGATAATACAATGTTTCTGTATGTGTCTAAACCGTCTTCGTTGTACAATTATTTTTGGGTAAAGTAAATTGCCTGTCGCTTGCCGTGGGATAGGCTATCAGACAAGCATTCAAATAGAAATGACTGATTTATACCGCACTGTATGATGGGAAACTGGAAAATGCAAGTATTTCAGTCAATGAATATACTATTACACGCTTTTCCGGGGTTCGACCCGCATCTGAACGAACATTTTATATATGTATTCTTATTATTCTTCAATTGCAAGCGCTATTCCCTGTTGCTACAGTAACCGCACCGTAGGCTAGAAGCCTATGCAGTAGATTGACTTCCCCACCTCCGACGTGTACAACTCATACTTACCTGGCAAGGGAGACACCATGATCAAGAAGGTGGTTCACCATGGGCGAGGCTCAGCCATTGCACTCCGGCTGTACTGACCCCATCGAATTTCTCAAATGTAGAAATCTCGATTGCATAATTTCTGGTAGTGGGGGACTGCGTTCGCGCTCTCCCCTGATGAGTTGTTTAAAAATAAAATCATGACTCTTTAATGGGCATCTGTTAGTTATCACAGTACGGTAACTATGGGCTAAACGTATGAATGAATGAATGAATGAATGAATGGACTTTATTGTCATTGCTACAGTACAGGTACCAAACAACGAAATTTAGGAGGGGTGGCTCCCCTGGTGTTAGGAAAGGGGAAAAAAAACACTTAAAAAAAAATTTCACCAGAAGGGAAGGAGCTGGTTTACATAAATAAAGGCTATGTACACAATCCACTGTACTATACTGTACAGATAGACGACTAGGGTTGTCATATTGCACAATAGTATTGTTTCACGTTATTTAAAGTGTCACAGTTTGCAGGCTTGAAATGTACATGTTTGTGCCTCAGCACTACACCTGATTTTTTCAGTCCAGCAGCTGCCATACAATCCGTCCAGACTGTCCAGGGCCCAGAACTTAGGTCTTTGCTGTGTTCAGGGCCTGGACGGCCCTGTGGTAGAAGCTGTTCTTCAGTCTGTTTGTCTTAGCGGCCAGGGTCCTGAACCGCCTTTTCGAGGGCAGCCTGGTAAAGTGTACGTACCCAGGGTGGATCGGGTCCCTGGAGATCTTGGAGGCCTTCCTGAGACAGCGGTTGTGCTGACCCCTGCGAGACAACAAAAAGTGTGTTTGTTTTTAAACATATATTTTGTATGAAACATGTATTCATATGTTGTGAACATTTTCCAGGTGATGAAGAAGCTGTCTGGTGAGGGTAAAGCCACGGCCGAGTGGTTCACCAGCATAGGAAATGAGCACTCTCAGCTGGTCACCTTTGTCCTTACCTGCGAAGAGTCCACTATGATGCTCAAGCCTATGTGTCAGGGGGTGATGGACCGCTTCGAGGAGGCCAATCAGCCCGTGCCGAAGATCCTGTACGTGGATCGTGGGTGTTGCCGTGAGCATGGCCCGACAGCTCTGGAGAACTTGTTCCGGCCCTGGGTGGAGAAAGGCATGGTGGTGCGTCTGGACATCCTTCACTGGCACCATCGATTTGATGCAGCTCTTCGCACAGAGAGCCACAGCAAATATCCTGCGTTCAAGTCCGCCCTGGCAGGTGCAGTGCTGGCCTACAACCGGGCAGATCTGGACCTGCTGATCAAGGCAGTGAGGGCAAAGAACCCTGCGGCTCTGGCGTCTCTCGGACGAACACGTGATCCGACTCCACATCTCCAAAGAGCAGCTCAAGCACCATGTGCGGAGAGTTACCCTGGGAGCTCAGGAGACCTTCGACCTCGTCCACGCTGCCGTCGAAGAGCTGAAAGGTCCTGCTGGGCCCGACGAGAGTGGAGTCAGCTTGTTCAAGTCACCGGGTAAAAAAAATGCATCAACACTATTTCAATTTTGGAAGTTATGCATCATGTGCTGTTACTACACATTTACCGTCCATCTCATGAATGTTGTATTTATGTTTTATTCCCAGAAGCCATAGATCTGATGTGGGCAGCACAGCAGCGGCATCTGGAATGTCTCCAGGACCCCCCAGGCATGGTTATGTACAGGGTGTCTCACACTACCACCACCAATGGTGTAGATGTACCCTACTACAAAGGCGTACGAGGCAGCACCAGCCTGGCGGGATTCCATAGATCTCTACCGTACATGATTCCAGGTACAGTTTAGTAAATATATTTACCTTTACAACAACCTACAGTATATTACTATATACTCAAGCTGATTCTGAAGACATCTTGTGGTCATGTTATTGGCGTACATATACATTATTGTATATAAACTTTGCTATCAATATAAAGTAGACCTATGCTTTTGTAATACTCGTGGGTGTAAAATAATCACGAAGGAAACTACTGGGTTCATTCTCATAACTTTTGTGAAATCCAGGGCACAGAACCATAACCGCCATCTCTCTCTCTCTCCTACTCTGCCCTCGCCCTCCGTGCGCTCTCCCTCAAAACTCCCCCAGGCCTTACTAACCAATCCCAGACTAGAGTGGAACAGACTGATGTCAATCACATATGAACAATCAAACATATTAATTTGATGAATTACATTGTCCAACATTAAATCAAGCTAATCTGTATGACAACATAAAACTAACACCAAAATATACATGCTATAGAGAATATAGAAAATACTAGGCATTCTATAATACTTCCAATATTTTCAGCTCTTGCACTATCAATATATTTCATTGTCATTTCCAG
This sequence comes from Nansenia antarctica, assembly GCF_963989245.1. NCBI lineage: Eukaryota > Metazoa > Chordata > Actinopteri > Argentiniformes > Microstomatidae > Nansenia > Nansenia antarctica. Next base: position 11,067,753 of record NC_137681.1, on the reverse strand, counting down.
GTCCCCACTGTACAGCACGTCCCTAATTGCACGGTGGAACTCGGACAGGAGGTCAGACTCAGTGTACGGTGGGAAGGGCCGCCATCACCGGTCGTACTCTGCACCGCTGACGGATCGTCTGAACGGCCGCTGCCAGCAGCTGTTTGGGGACACATCCTTCTTGGTAGAGTCCATCTTAAGCACTGTGCCAAAGGTGGAAAGAATCTGTCTCCTGTAGTCCTCGACGTGTTCAGCTTCTTCCAACAGGAAGGCGTGGCGCAGCAGACGAGCAGAGGGCAGCTCTCTCGGCGGAGGCGGAGCCTGGAAGATGTGGCCAAACGCCGGGACTATACGGCCGGGTTGCACCAGAGTGGTCAGGAGTGTGGTGTACAGATCCTTCCTGTGGAGGTACTACTCATGGTGATTTTCCTGGATCTGTCGCCACAACTGGATCTGTCGCCACAACTTCACGTGGTGTTTCTCTCCGTACGGTCTCGCAGAAGACGCACCACATTCTTGTCCACACCGCGCCTGTAATGTTATAATCAAAATATTATAATCGATACACAAACATTAGCTGGTGCTACTGCATTAGGGCATGTTAACAGGGGCGGATGTAGGATTTGACATGGTCCCGGGCTAAGCCCAGAGGATTCAGGGTTTGTGCCCCGCAGATTTTTTAGGTTCAGAATACTTACTGCTGACAGCTGGAAACATGGCTTGGTGGGTTCAATGTGGTGGTGGATGTTTCAATTGTGTCACTGCAGGAACGATTCCAGACCTTAGGTGAAGTCTAAGTTTGTTTAAGTTTTTTAGTTTGTTAAGTTGTTAAGTTTGTTTAAGTTTGTTTGTTTAAGTTTCGGAGTTGGGACAGGATGGCGTTATCCCATGCCAGCCAACGACCCATCGGGCCACCTTCACCCCTTCTTGCTGCCTTGAGACATGGTCCACAGCACAGGATCTCAGTCACCATGTGGTACCAGCCAGACACATCACAGATGTGACGTACCTGTGATATCAAAACAAATTTAGTATGTTGTTTGAATGAAGTTCAACAGACAGCAGTGTATTAGTGTATATAATTGTGTATATATATATTTTATTCACATAATAGGAATAATACCCTGCTGTGGTAGCCGGACTTGTAAAGGTACCCCTTCTGCCCTTCTTTGCCCGCACATGCGTCACCGCGAGGACACTTCAGTGAGCACTTCCACACACTAACAGGCCGCCACGTGAAGAGGCGACTCCGGAAGAACAGGTGCGGGTTCGGTACACCACCTGCAACAAAGCCTGGAGCTTCCGGAGGGTAGAACCACATCCTGTCCGACTTCTGCACCCGTCGCCTCTTCAACAGTCCGGTGTCCGTAAACAGCCCCCTTTCGGCGTCCTCTTTCACCCACGAGAGGTCAGCCGGCGGGATCCCACCAGGACTTTCCCACGTCCGCATCCAGTCCTCAACCTCAACCTGAAACATGTCAAAACATATAGCGAGTAGAAACATAAGTTCATATAGTTGTGAATATCTTCTCATTCGATGTAAAGTTTGTGAATGACTTACAGGGGAGTCGCTCAGAGATGAGGTGGGCAGCGACTTCTCCGATGGCGCAGTGAAGGGCCGAGGAAGTGCCGAGGACTAATATGACTTGGCCGAGGATGTGGTGGAGGGCGTCGAGGTCACGGTGGAGGGAGTTGAGGTCACGGTGGAGGGAGTCAAGGACCGCTGTGACCTGGCTGAGGTCGTGGAAGGCACACTTGGAAAGCCAGCGAACAGCTGTGAGAATGGCACAGTGGACGGAGAAGTGGACGGCACAGGGGACTCCTTCGGCCTGACCAGTCCTTTCCAATGACAAAAAAAGTTTCGTTTAAAACCATATTCATCAATTGTGAGATGAACATGTTATCATGATGTATCCTAGTGTCTGCATTTACCTTCATCAGGCAGGGAGTCCAGGGACATGGCCAGTATGGCATCGTCATCCAGCCATGTGGGATCTGACTGGGAGGAGCTGAATTGCTAGAGGTAACAAAAACATTGTAAACGTCTTATTCTTATTCTACTAACTTATCTGACATACAGCACATTATCACTCATGTCACTGAAATACTGTTGTGTGTGTGCTTCAACGGACAACTTACTTGGTCCTTCTTCTCATAAATATATCTCCTAAACCTCTTCATCTGGACTGTACGGATGTGGGTTGTAGGGGTATGTAGCCACCTCTGTACAGAGCTGTACGCTTGACAGATCCACCGCTGCTCCGCCGCCTCCCAGAAGAACTTCAAACTGTCCATTATCGCTGAGGCCTACCACAAGAGTGGCCTGGCGGTCAAAAAGCCGCTCCTGGCTGCCTTCTCCTGGCGAAAATCCCCTGGCCTAGCCTTCTGGGCTGGGTACTGCCGGTACAGCTCCCACATCTCCAGGAAGGTGGTGTTCTGGAACCCTTTCTTTTTTTGTTGAAATTGTCTTTTTATTGTCGATGGTCATTGGTTACAACAATCGTCACTACTACAACCCTCCACGAGCCTAAAACAATAGGCTCCAAGGGAAAACCCCTCTCCCGTAGACAGAGAGGGCCCTTGGAGATAACAGTATGAGAAGGTTCCATCGTTCGTTCCTTTCCCAATTCTTATTTGTATTTTAATTATTGAACTAGGTAATTCACTTTTTTTTTTTTTTATACTAACCAGCAAACAGTTTCAATAGTATGAGCTGAACTCACCCACCCAAAGTGTCCGTTTAATTCTGAGTAGATTAGTAGGGCAGTCGTTGTTTATAACTAATCATTTCACTCAGCTTTTACCGGACTCCCCGTCTGTGGGTGGTGGGTCTCTTCTGTAGCGTTGCAATTTCTCCTTGTAGCCTGCGTCTCCTCTGCCACGTCTCCCACATCCTATTACCTCCTAAATTAACCTTTACTTTCAGTTTTCCCTTCTTAGATTTGGATCCGCCTTCTTTTTTAACAACATCCATATCAACCGATTGTCATAAAAAACATGATTATGGTTGTAGCATGTGATGTCGTAAACCAATAATTTTCCAGTTTCAAGTTTTATTGTTCACATCACATTACACAAGTGTAAGAGTAAAATTCTTAGGTTTTGGTTCCTTGACATTGTAGCACAAAGACCAATAAGGCAACAAGGCAAGATAAATAAAGCGACAATAGTCATAAGACACAAGTGAGACAATTGTGGGAGACAAATAATCCTAACCCTAAATATCTAATATATATAGAATATAATAGTTTGTCTGAATAATTTCTCTTCAGTAGGCTTGTTTTATGGCCTGGGGGGAAGTAGCTGTTGGTTAGCCTCTGAGTTATGGCCCTGAGGCTCCGCAAGAGGCTTCGCCTTTTGGACGGCTCTCAGTTCGAACAGACAGTGGTTGGGGCTCCTCCTATTACCACATCCCTTTAATTACAGAGCATATCGCTCTCTCCATTAGAAACATTACCACATCCCTTTAATTACAGAGCATATCACTCTCTCCATTAGAAACATCTCCACATCTTCTGAACATTGTTTTTTATTATTATGTTTTGCAATGTCATAGCTGTAGGGTAATCGAACATCACCTGTTTACATATCCAAACATTTATATTTCAAGTAATATACCGTACTGTGAAACCAAATTGTCACATTGTCACGTCAACAAAAGGTAAAGAACAAGAAATACATAAGAAAGAAAGAAAGATGTGAAACAGTCAAACAAATATTTGTCATTTGTCTGTTAATTATTATTATTATTAAAGGTGATTTAGTAGAACTTCCTAAAGCTGTTGACTAAGGCCAACTAGATATATAATCACCTGTTCTCTCTGGTAGATATATAATCACCTACGAGGGGTGGTGATTATATATCTATAGGGGTGGTGATTATACCCTAACCCCCTCACCAATACCCCCTCACCCCCTCACCAATACCCCCTCACCAATACCCCCTAACCAATACCCCCTAACCTAAAAGTCTGCCGCCTGTCTGTCATGTCAGCTGCCTCAATTGCTCCGTTGGGCTTGATGGGGAGACCTCTGTTAGCCATGTCCTGCGTCGCCTCTTCCACGGTCTCGTAGATCTTGATCCCCTCGTCATATTTCACCTTTAACCGGGCTGGGAACATCGTTTGGAAGTGGATGTCTTTATCCTTCAGGATCCTCCGGGCCTCTGCATATTCTTTTCGCTTTTGGAGAATGCGTGGGGCACAGGGCCGGCCCGTGGGTCTGTTGGGCCCCAGGCGAGATCTTGAAAATGCCCCCCCCCCCCCCCAATGCCTAACAATGCCTATGTCAAAGAGATGGCTTGGGCAGATAGTGATTTTGGAATGTATCACGCATTCTGATAGGCTGATGGCAATATTGCACAGTGAATCAGCAGTGTTAGGAGAGTAGTTAGGCAGATATCTCAATTTGGCCTGTAGTGGCTTCAAACTATTTAGTAACCACCGTCCAGGCAAGACAGGGGTTGACGCACATCCAAATATTCAAACCAACAAAATCGTATATCCAGTCCAGGTAGAATTGCAACAAAAATATGGATTTATTAAATATTCTTTAAATATAAACATCAAATTCACACTTTCAAAAAAGAAAAGACATAAAAATAGATAGAAAATAGATAAATAACAAAATAAAAAACTCACCAGCCACCGCTGATAATATATTCTTTAAAAAAACTATGAATTATGAACTAACAGAAGAACTAAATAGCTGAAATAGGAACGAACGAAACTAAATAACTGAAGTCCGACCAAACAGAAGAAATGGACGAACTAAATAACGTAAAGTACGAACGGACAGAAAAACAAACAGAAGAAAGAAATGGGTAAACAAAATAAATTAAGTACAAACTAACAAAAAAAAAGGAACGGACAATATAACAGAACAAAGATATATGACTGGAAATCATCCTCATCAACAAAAATAATACGAAACAATATAAACAATACAAAAATATGATATACACCAAATCATCAGCGGCCCTCTAGGTCGGTTAGCTTCTCTTCTGTCCTGGCCTGTAGCTTTAGCATTTCTGTCAGGATATCTTCTGTGTTCTGAATTCTCTCCTCAGCATTCACAATTCGCCCTTCTGCCTCCTCCAGTCTAACATTTGCACTCGTTATTTCTTCTTTTATATCCTCGAATTGGGTCTTATTGTCCCGTCGGAAATCTCTCAGTTCTCTCAGAATCAGACCCAAGTCTACTGTGTTTTCCAGGAGCATTGAATCGCCCTCGTGGTCATCATTGCTAGCATTAGGAGAGTTGCTATGACTTTTTTCGTTTGGAAACTGTTGCTGCAGTTGCTTATCCTTTTTCCTAGTGGTCATCTCTGCCCTCTTTCACTATTTATTTATTATTCAAACTGTCCAATATCGCTGAGGCCTACCGCAAGAGTGGCCTGGCGGTCAAAAAGCCGCTCCTGGCTGCCGTCTCCTGGCGAAAATCCCCTGGCCTAGCCTTCTGGGCTGGGTACTGCCGGTACAGCTCCCACATCTCCAGGAAGGTGGTGTTCTGGAACCCTTTCTTTTTTTGTTGAAATTGTCTTTTTATTGTCGATGGTCATTGGTTACAACAATCGTCACTACTACAACCCTCCACGAGCCTAAAACAATAGGCTCCAAGGGAAAACCCCTCTCCCGTAGACAGAGAAGAGAAGAGTCCACTGGAGAATGCGACGGGCAGCATTATGTTCGACTCAAAGGAAGTAAAACAAATGTCTTACTAGACACTGTACACATACTCATTGCATAGTGGGCTTATAGGCTGTACAGTTGGGTAGGAGAGAGAACTATATTCTGGTAGTATAATGGCGCAGTAATCACTACGACCACGGACATTTCGGTCCTAACTAGCGCTGCTATGGCGCATCTGTCTTATCACAGTTGCACGACAGTTACAGCTTGTAGAATACTTACTAATCTGTCTATTCATACACAGGTTGTTCATTTAGAATTAGATCATTATTATTATTATTATTATTATTATTATTTACCTTCCAAAGAGAGGTTAAATACAGCAGCGTGTAACAGTCTCTCCACAGTGACTCTTCAATCAGACAGCACGTGCAGGTCCCTTGGAGATAACAGTATGAGAAGGTTCCATCGTTTGTTTTTTTCCCAATTCTTATTTGTATTTTAATTATTGAACTAGGTAACTCACGTTTTTTTTTTATACTAACCACCATACAGTTTCAATAGTATGAGCTGAACTCACCCACCCAAAGTGTCCGTTTAATTCTGAGTCGATTAATAGGGCAGTCGTTGCTTATAACTAATCATTTCACTCAGTTTTTTTTTTTTTTTTTTTTTTTTTTAAAATAGGAACATGTATTTATGTTACGGAACAGGGGGTTTGGGGTCGCTGAGTTGGAACCTGGGGTTGGTGCTGGGGTGACGTAGTGGTGCCAGCCGGTCTCTGCTCCTGGGTCTGGAAGCCTGGGTAGCAAAGACATATTACTGAACGGGCCTACCGGGCCCAGGCCCAGGGGCCCCAGAGATCAGGGGGCCCTTTGCATTTCTTGTCGCAGGGATGCCGGTAGAAAATGTCCTACTGTAACTGGGACAAATGAGATTCCTTATATGAACGTAAAAAAACTATTTTGAATATACTTTTGAATATACTATTTTTAACAATTTTATAGGGGCCCACGTCTTGCAAAAAAAAAGAGAAGCTTGTGTGGGCTACATAGTTTCTATAGCCTACTCAGATTCTAATGCGAATACAGGCTACATTCCCATTAGATTAATGAGTAGGCTATAGAAACTAGACACTAGAGGGCGCCATTAAAGTTTGTGTACTGGGGACAGGTCACGAGGTCACACTGGTGCAGGTCTTTTACAGATCTGAACTGACCAAATCACTGGACTTTAATGATATCGTGGATGATTTTGCACGAAAGAGAGCCAGGAAAAAATGCATGCATAAGGTAAGACTATTTTATGATTAATTTTGTCTTATAAAGCCATCCTGTGGTTGCTATATATGACACCATAGTGTTGCCAATTGTTTTTGGTTGAAAGCGGTGTATTTTGTTACTGTACATGTACTGTTGTTGGCTTCAATTGAGTGTGGCATGCCTGTGTTGTAAATCCTGTGTCGTTGAAATACAGGTGAATTTTTTCTAGTTATTGTGCTGTTGGCTTTGAGTGTTCCTCCGCTGTAAAACCTGTTGAGATGCAGGTAAACGTAGGCTATGTCTTATATACTGTTGGCATTGTGTTAACTTGCGCTCTAAAAAAAAAAAGTGTTTGCGCTGGGGAGGGGGGGGGGCCTTTCTACACGTCCAGGCCCAGGGGCCCATTTTTTCATGATCCGTCTATGCTGGGTAGGTGTCAGAGCTGGATATGACATGTGCCTAAAAAGATAGGGGAGTGAGAGAAGGGAGGTGTGCATGGTTTGTGTAGTGTGCATTTTGGTGTCAGGCGGGTGATCAGTACTTCCCTGTGACCCAGTGATGTTGGTCATCCTGGTGCTGGTGGTGCTGGCAGAGACGGCTGGTTCGGCTGTGGGTTGTGTGTGGTGATATTCTGTTGAGGGTAGGAAGTGGGTCAGTGCTGTGTACATGTGTAGGTGGTGGAAGGTGCAGTAAACTTCCCTGTTGGTGTTGTGCGCTGCTCCTCTCCTGGTCCTTGTGATGGTGATACTGCTGACCAGGGCTTGTGCTGGAACGGTGGTGAAGGTGATAGTGCAGGAACTGGTGGTGTAGTGAGGTAGGCCCGGGGTGGGGGGGGGTTGGGCGATGTGGCGCGGCATGGGGGGCGGTTTAGAGGATGACGTCCTTCCATCTCTCCACCCCCCACACCGCTCTTGCTTGATCCGGGTTATTATTTTTTTTCACACTTATGTTTTTATTGAGTTTTCATGAAACATTGACAACACAACACATAAACAACAAAAAAACAACAATATACACACTAGTTGTCTGGAGATACACATAATAAAATGCACAGCTTACTCTTAGGTGTCAACTCTGTAAATATTCCACTTTTCCCATTTCCTATTGAATGCGTTTTCTTGGATTCTCAGAACGTATGTCAACTTTTCCATAACAAAAATATCTTGTACAATTTCCAGCCACTGTTCCTGTTTCGGGGCGTTCACATTAAGCCAATTCCTGGTTATAGCTTTCTTACTAGCTGCAAGCAAAACCTTAGTCAGATAGAGATCGCCTCCCCCCACAACATCTTTAATGTTCCCAAGATACATCACCGGGCAGGTATTTGGGATTCCATATCCCATAATAGTTTTGATCACTGCATTAACCATCTCCCAATATGGCCTTATCTTTGTACAGTTCCAGAAAATGTGCGAGTGGTCAGCCTCCATGTACCCACACATCCTCCAGCACTGTTGCTGTACGCCAAGTTGCTTGCTCTTTATTCTGGGTGTTGTCAGGTTCTTCCAGCAGAACTCCCTCCATACTAATGAGTTTGTGGATGTAAATTGCGTCTCACACATTTGAAACCATTCTTCCTCTGATATTTGGATTTTCAACTCCGCTTCCCATTTTGCTTTTATGTAAAGAGTCGAGTCCCCCCTGCTTTCCCCCAAAGCCTGATAGAAAGCAGAGATGATCCGAGACCCCCTCTGCTGGTATGCATCCACAATCACCCCAGTCACAGTATCTAAAGATTCATCTGCATTCAATTTTATCGTTTTAACAAAATAGTGTCTTAATTGCATGTATCTAAAATAATCCCTGTCTAGAATACCATAATCCGTCTGTAGATCCTGGAAACTCCTCAATTCACCCTTCTCTGAAACCGTACACATTGCCGTCATGCCCTTTCGCACCCATTCTTTGAAAGTTGAATCATACACCCCTGGTTTGAAATTGGAATCGTATGCAAACCACCTCAGCGCGTGGACCCCTCTCTTTAATTTGTATTTTGTTACTACCGCCTTCCAGACTTCTAGTGTAAATGCAACTATTGGATCCATCTCACCTCTCAGAGCCCTCACCAAATTTCTATCCCCCACCAAGGCCTGAACGTGATGACCCTGCACTTCCCTTTCCATATCTTTCCATCTAGATTCATAATCGGGTCTACACCAGCAGGCCAAAGGTCTGAGCTGAGCTGCATAAAAGTATTCCCTGAGATTTGGTAAAGCCATTCCCCCTTTACTCTTAGGTAGCTGAAGCGTCGTAAATCTTATTCTTGGTCTGTTGCTATTCCAAACGAATCTAGAAATCATTCTGTCCCAGGTTACAAATTTATTTTGGGGGACATCGATTGGAAGAGACTGGAAGAAATACAGCAGCCTAGGCAGGATATTCATTTTAACAGTTTGTATTCTGGCACTGAAGTCTAAAGGAAGAGTAGACCACCTTTCTACATCCTTTCGAATATTGTCATCAATTTTGTTGTAATAAGCTTCAAACAGGTTGGAAAATGTTTTGGTTATATTTACACCAAGGTAGGTCATTATTTTGGAATTCCATTTTAGGTTGTATGCACGTCTAATTTGTTGGGATGGGGAATAATTAAATGTAAGAATTTGTGTTTTTGTTACGTTCACTTTATATCCTGAGTAGTAACCATATATTTCAAGTAGGTTCATCAGCTTTGGGAAACATACGTCAGGTTGTTCAAGAAAAACTATAATATCATCCGCAAAAAGCCCAATGATATGATCTTTCCCCCCTATATTGACACCCTGCAAATCTGCACTCTGCCTTATTGCCTGCGCCAAGGGTTCAACATACACAGCAAAGAGAATAGGCGAGAGACAGCAACCTTGTCTTGTGCCTCTCTCCAACTGAATCCTATTGGACAGGCTCCCATTCACCTTGATCCTAGCCGTAGGTTCATGATAGATAGTCCTAATACACCGAATTGCATTTTCATTGAAACTAAATCTCCTCAATACGTCATACAAAAAAAAACAACTGACACTGTCAAACGCTTTTTCCGCGTCCAGGCTAACCAGAGCCATACTCGTGCCCTTTTTATGTGCATTGTCTACAATATGGAGAGTCCTTCTGATATTGTCTTGTGTTTGGCGCCCTCTAATAAATCCAGTTTGATCCTCATGAATAAGGTCTGGAATGAAAGTCTCAAATCTTTTACAGATGATTGAGGTAAACAGTTTGTAATCCACATTTAAAAGAGAAATTGGTCTGTAATTTTTACAATGGTCTTTGTCTTTGCCTTCCTTAGGTAGAATGGAAATAATTGCTTCCTTCCATGATGGGGGGGCTCTGTCTTCCTTAAGGGTCCAGTTAAAACAAGACAAAAGCAGGGGTGTCAGCTCCTTTGTAAACGTTTTATAGAACTCTGATGGGAACCCATCGCTACCCGGTGATTTACTGTTCTTTAGTCTACTGATTGCAGCTTCCAGTTCTTCAACTGCAAATTGTGATGTAATGGTGTCATTCTGTATCTCACCTATAGATGGCAGATCAAGCGAATTAAGGAAGTTTCTTATTGTGTTTTCATCAGCTAATGGAGGGTTAGAGTAGAGTGTCTTATAGTACTCTACAAATATTCTTTCTATCTCATCCGGCTCATACAGTGTTTGACTATTTTGAGGATCCCTTATTCTATGAATTGTATGAGATGCTTGCTGTTTGCGCAAGCGTCTGGCCAGGAGTCTAGTTGCTTTTGGACCTGACTCATAGTAAGACTGCCTCACAAACCTTGCCCTTTTTTCTATTTCTCCCCTGAGGATTTCGTTTATCTCTCCCAGTGTTTCCTTAATTTGTTGTAATTCCGCCTGATCGCCTGTACTCTTATGTTTTGTCTCCATTTCTCTCAATTCTTCTACTTTGTATTTGTATGTGGCTAGCCGGGCCTTTTTTTGTGATGCTGTGAGGGCGATCAGCCTTCCGCGGAGAACAGCCTTCAAAGCATCCCACAGCATCACAGGGTCCACCTCCCCATTATCATTTTCCTCTATATATCTTTTAATCTCTCCCCTTAACTGCTCCACGGTTGCCCTATTATTCAAAACACCCACATTGAGCCTCCATATGGTATTCTTTTGTCTACTATTCAGATGCATTGACAAGCTGATCATATTATGATCCGAAACATCTGCCACCCCGATCCTGCACTCTATAATCCTGTGACCTTCACCCATGCTCATTAGAAAGTAGTCAATTCTGGAGTAGACAGAGTGAGGTGCTGAGTAGTGTGTATAGTCCCGTTCCAGGGGGTGGAGTTCCCTCCAGATATCAAGTAATCCCATTTCCTGCACTGACGCATTAAGAAACCTGGTTAGGTGTATCTTGCTATTTTTGTGGCTCGTAGTATCTAGTGTGTGATTCAGGACCACATTAAAATCCCCTCCACATACCAAAATACCCTCAGTCTCTAAAGCAATAACGTCAAACAGAGTTTTAAAAAATGATTTAGTACTCTCTGGGGGCGCATAAACATTGACCAACGTCACTATTGTGTTTTCAAGCTTTCCTTTCACTAATACATATCTTCCCTCTTTATCCCTGACTTCTTTTTGAGATTCAAATGTAACTGCATTTGAGATAAGTATAGCCACTCCCCTCTTCTGACTAGGTTTGTATGAACTATAAAATGTATTTCTAAACCCAAAGCGTTTTAATTTTTCATGCTCCTGTTGAGGTAGATGTGTTTCTTGTAAAAATAATATTTGGGCCTTCTCTTTCTTCAATTTAGCCAGGACCTTGCTCCTTTTAACTGGATTATTCATCCCGTTTACGTTAAGTGACACCAATTTTACATTATTATTCAGCATTGAAAGTACCCGATCCTTTGCATTCACAGAACTCCAGACAACCTACAGTGAGTGTTAAACATGAAAAACAAAACTCCAGACAACTGAAAACTATACAGACCTGAACATCTGGCCTACATGTAATGAACGCAGAAGATAAAAAAAAAAACATAGACTTCCAAGGTAGGGTGATTCCTCGCCACCCTAAGTCCCCGTTGGCAGGTAGAGGGGAAATCCTCCTCCAGGAGGGCCCCCCACTAGAGGTGAAACACGCCATCTCACGCATCCTAGTAGTCCAACTATATCCGATAGCATTTATATAATCCAAATGAAGTCCCCATCATTGTCTAAAGTAGGTTAGCCCATGCCAGTATCAAAATAGGAGAGAAAAATAATAATATCAAAAGAGAAATGGATGACAAGCTACCTATCCATTGTCTTTGTAGAGTAATTAAGACCAAAAGTAAATAAATAAACAAAAGCAGCAATAAAACTGCTTGTGGGCGTTTGGACTATCCATATTGTTTTTCTCAGTTTTTAAACGGGCTAACGGTGTTTCACATACTGTGACCAAAGAAATGAATCAGTTGGACCCAGGAGGGATCCGCTCAAACTCCTGCAGCCTTCTCCTTGCTCTGTTCGCCGCATCGGTCCCATCCCCACTCCTCTCTCCGACGCGCTGCCATGTCGCAGCCTGGTGGAGACGCTCTATTTCCGGGTATAGCTCCGAAGCGTTGCGACCTGGTATCTCCACGGAGTAGCCTCTCCTCCTCAGCTCCTGCGCTGCATCTTGTGCACTCTCGTATGTGCGTGTTCCCGAGTCCCAGTGAATGCGCATTTTGTCGAGAGGCGTCTGAAAACGGACTCCTTTTTCCTTAAGGACCCTCTTTATTCCCATATATGCCTTGCGCCTCAGGACGACCTCCGTTGCATAGTCGTGGTCGAATGATAGACGTCGCTCTTCCATCATTATCTTCTTTCCCCATGCCTTTTTCAGTACCATTTCTTTGGTGTTGAACTCCAGGAAATTCACTACTATGGACCTAGGCGGTGCATTCTTCTCCGGTTTGCGAGCCAAAGCTCTATGCGCGCGTTGGATCCGTAGGTTGGTGTCCGGTAGGGCGAGTTCAGTTTTCAAAAGTTGATCCACAAAGTCAGACATGGAGCTGCCTTCCTTCTCTTCGGGTACTCCATATATGCGAACATTATTTCGCCTGGATCGTCCTTCCAAATCCACCAGTTTTCCCTGCATGGCTCTCTGCTCTTTCATTGATTTGACCAACGCCTCTTTCATAGCCACATTCCCCGTCTCAGCCTCCTCGAGTCGCTCCTCAGCCTCTTTCAGCCTAGCTTCATGGGCCTGGATGAGTGTGGAGCTAGCAGAAAGCTTTTGATAGATTTCCTGCTTCATATCTTCGAGTTCCGATTTCATGTCTCCCTTGATTTCCTCTTTAAGTTTGTTTAAATCCACTTTATGCTCAGCCCTGAAATCACGTATTTCCTGGAGCACTGAGCGGATGGTGTCTGCTGAGTCCTCATGTGAGCTAACCGTGCTTTGCGCGTCGTCCATCACCGGCGAATTCTGCCTTCTTTGTCTGTCACTTTTCTTTTGACTTCTAGATCTCATTCCCCTACTCATTCCAATTAAAATAACATATATTTATACTAATTAACGAATTAAAGGGGTTAGTTTCCACTTGCTATCGGGAGCAAAAAATTAAGCAGCCATCTTACTCGCCTTCTTCACCGGAAGTCCTTAGAAAGAGAGGTTAGTGATGTGTAGTGATGTATGTCAAGTTGTGATGCGTTGTGATGCATGTCAATTTGAGATGTGTTGTGATGTTTGTCAAGTTGTGATGTATTGTGATGTTTGTCAAGTAATGTGTGTATAATGTTTTGTGTAAAAAGAAAATGGAAAATGAAAATAAAATCTTACAAAAAAAAAAAAGAAAGAGAGGTTAGATACAGAAGAATGAAGTCTGGAAATGGAGTCTTCAATCAGCAACGCGCGTGCAGGTCGATCCGGGTTATTTTTAAAGTCAATAATAGCATGGTCCCTGAGGAAGAGGGTGATTCTCCTCCTCAGGGTTGTCAGGTCGACGCTCTGTTTCTGATAGACCCTGATGTTCCTCGTCTCCCAGAGTACCTGCTTGACGGCGCTGATGATCCTCCACTGTTGTTGTAGTTGGGGGGGTTGTGCACCCCCCGGAAGGACCATACAGGATGTTCTCGGCCGTCAAGCGGGGCAGGGTCAGCAGGCTGTTCTGTTTAGGGAGACAGAGGGAACAAACAGGGCCCAGACCCGCCTGGCCACGGAGCACTCACAGAACAGGTGGTTAATGTGTTCTGTGTCCGTGCATCCGTGGGGGCATTTCTCAGTCTTTGCGATGTGCCGCCTATGCAAGAATTCCCTAGTGGGGAGACAACCATGAGCAGCCATCCAGGCAATGTCTTTTTGTTTATTGTTAGTACATTTATGATGAATGTTTTTCCACACCTGTTTGGAGTCCACGGCTGTGCTGGCCTTGGGGTGAGTCATGGTTTCCTTCGACCTTATGAAGGTCATAATGTCTTTGTATTTCCATGAGGCCAGCCCCGCCGCGGACAATCCTGTCCTGAAGGCAAAGTCCCTCCATATCTTGTAGACTGGAGGGGGGTCCCAGCTGTAGGGCACAGTGTGATTTATTAATGCGGTCACCCTGAGTGTCCGGAGGATGGGTGTGGCATAGAATATTTCAAAGAACCTGGCTTTCCTATCTTTGTTGTTGATGTTGTTGATGAGGTTGGAGAGTCCCTGTGCCCATGTGCCCATGTGTCGATGAGGGCCTTCTTGCAGCTTTCCCAATGTTCCTCAACATCTCCCATTTCTGCTAATGCTTGGAATCTGTTTCTAAGTGTAAGCCCTGCTTCCTGTCTAACCTGGTGATCCCCTAGTTTCCTGATGTTGAATTTTCTCTGGGTCCTACTTCCTTCCCCTGTCCTTGCAGCTAGTTTCAGTCTGAACTCTCCTATCAGCAGGTGGTGGTCAGAGTCGATGTCTGCTCCCCTCTTTACCCTAACATCTAGCAGCAGTTTTCGCCATTTTCTTGTTATTGCTATATGGTCAATCTGGTTCTCTGTCTTTAGATCAGGAGAGATCCATGTCGCTTTGTGTGTGGGCTTGTGTGGGAATATAGTTCCTCCAATGATCAGTTCGTTGAAAGAGCAGAAGTCCGCAAAGAGGGTTCCATTCTCGTTCATTTCTCCGAGACCTTCAGTTCCCATGGCGTTCATCCAGTGCCTGTTGTCCCTTCCAACCTTGGCATTTCTGTCAGGATATCTTCTGTGTTCTGAATTCTCTCCTCAGCATTCACAATTCGCCCTTCTGCCTCCTCCAGTCTAACATTTGCACTAAATTATTATTCGTACGGTCACAACAAAGTCTTGATGATGGGATAAAATATAATTAAATAATAAATAGTTAGTAGCAATAGGAGGTAACACTGCTTGTAACAAAGTTCACAGTTCTGGCCTGGACTGATGCTCCAAATTCCAAATCTGCCCCTACCACCAAGCCACTCTAGTACATCTGACAGGATCTGATGTTCATTTTAAGCAATATGAGAATCGCTCCATTTTGCTTTCAGATCTACCAGGGGGGTAGATCAAAGTCGCTTAAGGGAAATCCAGGCTTATTTTTATTATTCTCACTCGTTATTTCTTCTTTTATATCCTCGAGTTGGGTCTTATTGTCCCGTCGGAAATCTCTCAGTTCTCTCAGAATCAGACCCAAGTCTACTGTGTTTTCCAGGAGCATTGAATCGCCCTCGTGGTCATCATTGCTAGCATTAGGAGAGTTGCTATGACTTTTTTTGTTTGGAAACTGTTGCTGCAGTTGCTTCTTGTCCTTTTTCCTAGTGGTCATCTCTGCCCTCTTTCACTATTTATTTGGTATGACATTTGGTATGAAATTCTAAGTTTGAGGGACTTTAAGAACGTAATTGTTAGTGAGGTTATGGGAAAGGACTGTATAAGGTGAATAGTTCAATGGGAGGATGCTCCATTCCATGTCACTCAGATAAAAGGTCAAATAACACTTTTTATTGGTGGAGAATACAGTAACAAGGCCCCAAATGGAAGCTGATGGTGAGATAGGCCTTATCAAACAAACTGGAAACTGTTAGAGATAACACTAATAATACATTTATTTTGTATAGTGCTTTTTGCAGTATTCAGACACTACATTCCATGGAGAGAACAAAAATAGATCAATCAAAAGTACAGTCAGTAAGGCAATTACAATAACTAGTAAGTGTCCAGCACTAGTTTTGTAATTATTTCACAACGGTACGGCAGACATACACAAAGTTACAAAAGATACACCAAGATGGTCGATCAGGACACACATGACAGGAGATTGACTTTGTGTTCAGGTTTCTTTAGTGGGTTCAGACAGGGTACAGTTCAGGCATGGGTAGAATGATTGCAAACACTACAATGGGTGCATGTGTGGTTAGTAATTCAGTGACGCACATTGACACTGTAATGCTGCACAACGATGCTAAATGATTGGAGTTGTAAGTAACATGAGAAACTTGATGGAAGCTTGCAACTTATTCGCCGTTCTGAATGAATGCGGCTCAGAATGCACTGCGCACTTAAGGTGGCAGGTGATATTACGCACAGCTTAGCTCTTAAGGTGGAAATGATAACCAAATATAATAATCATGAACTTAGAATATTGGAACCTTTCTAACAGTAATTGAGCGGGAGAGCCTTCTTTATGCTGCCATCTTGTCCGTGTCTCAACCGGAAGCCTCTGGAACCCTTTCTGGCCGTAGATGCACCTATCAATGTGGGCAGGGCCGAGGTATTCAGGTGCCCTAGGCCAGAGTATGATTTGATGCCCCCCCCCCCAAAAAAAAAGTTTAAATGTTTAAATTAAATGTTTGTGGTTCTGAGTTCATTCTTCACTCGTTTGAGTTGGGAGATCCAATCGATGTCTCGTGTCTTATACCGGTATTCCATCGCACTTTTCACGATCTCTGATGCCCCGACGCTTAGGTCGTCTTCCATCATCAAATTGTATACGTCAAACATCATCGTATTAAAAACTTAATGTCAAGGAAATACTTTATAGGCTATTTAGAATAGCTTGCCAACGTGTTTTTACGAGGCGAGCAACAGTGTTTCCCTTGTTCCCACAGCACAGGTCTGTCTGTCCTCGCCTGTCTCGTCAGTGGCCAAATCTTTTTTTTTTTGGGGTCGCCACCCCCACCACAACCACATTAAGCCACCAGTACTGCCTCATCACCACCCACACACTCAACAGTAAAAATATGGACAACAATGGTTTCAAGACAATTTGTCTTTTTTTTTTTTTTTTTACAGAAATCAGAAAACAAGGTACAAATAAACATATTCAAACATTAATAGTGCAATCAGAAAACAGGTACTACGAAATTGATGCACTGTTTTCTGCAGAATAAATGAATGTGAGCCATCCAGCTGAGAGTGGCTCATTCTCAGCTGGATGGCTCACGTTCATTTATTCTGTTGAAAACAGTGCATCAATTTCTGGACACGGGACTTGCAGGGTCATCGAGCTACATTCTGTTTTATACAGAAGGACGGAATAAAACAGCAGAGATGATGTTGCTTCTTCAGCAGGCTGTGTAATCTGAAGACACGAGGTGCACGATCTCCCTACTTATAAAATCGGTTGCAGAAGGTAGATACAAGCTTGGTGTCCAGATGTAGAGGAAGAGATGAATAGATGACTTCTCTGCCGCGTGTAATGCTGTATATATGCTGCTGCGTGCGCGCCAAAACGGGCGATGTGACGGGGTGTATCTTTTCATGAATCACTCTCAGCTGGATGGCTCACGTTCATTTATTCTGTAGAAAACAGTGCATCAATTTCTGGACACGGGACTTGCAGGGTCATCGAGCTACATTCGCATCAGTGGTTAAGAATGAACTGAGCATACAGTAGTCACTCATACTACACAAATTATAACAATAATATGAAACAAAAATACAAAATGTGTAGACTACATAAAATGTGTAGAGCTCCTAAATTTCGTTGTTTGGTACCTGTACTGTAGCAATGACAAATAAAGTCCATTCCATTCCACACAGCTATCCCCTACGATGTTGTTTTTGGCCACCTGTAGTCTCAGTTCATCCATCTTGTTCGTCAGGGATCTGACGTTAGAGAGGAAAATGCTTGGCAAAGCTGGTTTGTTTGGGCTGCGTCTCAATCTTGCTAGCAGGCCTACCCGGCGGCCTCGCCGTTTCCTACGGTCTCGCCGCCAGCGTTTCCGCCTCAGGGAGGGGACTGTGAACCAGGGCTCTCCCGGTAGCCTTGCGATGTCCTTGTCAATCCTGTATTGCTCCAGGAAATCCGCCGTAACTATCTTGTCGTTTTGCGTGCCGACTTCTAATAAGTCGAGCCTGCTGTAGGTACTATATACACAACTGTTCCCTATAAGTACTAAAAAAAAAGTGAACATAAAAATGTAATTAAAAACACAATGAAACACCAGTGTGGTAGCCCCCCGAGCTGCAGCGTCTAAGCGCGCGGCCATCTTGGAACATATCGTGATCATGGGGTCTCCGTTTGGGATGTCTGTCCATTGTTAATAACAAGTTAAAACCGCTTTGTGATCTTAATAAAACACAGTTACACAGCTACAATAACACAGTGGCCTAGCCAAAACAAACCGTCATGGAATGTTGGGAAACAATTCAAACTGGCGCTCGCCTAGAAACCTCACGATTGATGCTCATTAATGCAAGTCCACTGAGGGCCACCCACATATTTGGATATACCTCCTTCAGTTGCTTCTCCTGTAAGAAAGCCAGAAGTTCCAGGGTGGTCATTTTGGCTTTTGGCAAATCTGGGAAAGTCTGCATCTCCAGTGCCAGTTCCCTCCCATCCAGGTCTGACTGTCCACCACAGCTCAGGGTGTTGCTGAGTGTTTCGCACTTTTTTGTCAACTCTACATTAGGCAAGTCAGGGAAGTTGACAAGCACCCCAAACTTTTTTAAACTAAACATAACTTAAACAAACTTAACAACTTTGCCTGGATCAAGCCCAGAATTGCTTCGTGGTCGTACTGGTGGTTGCATTTCCTGTTCTTAACTGGATTGACCATTTCAAGCTATGTGATAACAACGGCATACATTACATAGTCATAAAAACTCAGCAATGACACTACCAACAAACAACCATATTTTCTAAGGTTTAGTGTAAATTGTAATTTCCACATCTTATTGACAGGAGAGATGGTACCTGAGTAAGGGGACATGTGAAGTTCACTTCGCTCTGTGTCACAGGCACAGCACAGGCACAGCAATGTCCTCATCAAGCACCTCCTCCATGTTCTCAGCTACATCAGGAGGCAAACACAAGGCGTGCATAATGTGTCAGCCTGTCAATGGACATTGCTTACACTGTAACATCTTTATACCATCTAAACAAACTTAAACAAACTTAGACTTCACCTAAGGTCTGGAATCGTTCCTGCAGTGACACAATTGAAATGTGGCTAATCTTCTGTTGCTAGCTAACTAATTAATGGCTAATCTTCTGTTGCTAGCTAACTAATTGACACAATCCTGTTTCATTTAGCTCCGCTATTTGCAATGGATAACTGCCCATATGTGAAATGTAACGGCCGCTCACACCTATATATAGGTGCGTCAAAGAACCCGCCCCCTTTTATTGGCTGTATTTAAGTACAGTACAGATTGCAAAGCGGTATGATGCAACCTCTTCAGCCAAAGATTGTGCCTCAATGTGTATGACTGGATCTGTGGCTTTGTCCCTCGCCTGTACAAGTGCATCTCTGACTTCTGCAGTCTGGTACCTTACAGCCTCTACGCTCTTGATCCGACTCTCCCATCTGGTATCTGACCAGGATTTCAGCGTTGTGTTGACATGGCTTTTTAAGATGGTCCATCTCTGAGTGGAGGCAGAGAACAGTGTGAAAAGCTTCTGCAGGTAGCCAAAGTAGCCAGTGGCCTCTGCAGAGCTTTTTGCCGCATCAGCTACCACCAGATTCAATGCATGTGCTCCGCATGGCACAAATAAAGCTCTTTGATTTATTTGCAGAAGTCTGGCTTGGACTCCCTTTCTCTTTCCTTTCATGTTAGCCCCGTTGTCGTAGGACTGCCCTCTACAGTCTTCAAAAGGGATGTTGAGCTCTTCTAGTCTCTTCAGAATGAGGATATAGAGGCTTTCTCCAGTGGACTCTTCCGCCTCAAGGAACCCCATAAAATGCTCTTTTATTTGGGGGGTGCCCACCGTGCCCTCCATTGCAACAAGTCGAATTATAACTGATAGTTGCTCTTTATGGCTCAAATCGGGGGTGCAATCCAAAATAATTGAGAAGTATTTGGATTTTTAAATTTCATCGACCATATACTTCACAATCTTTCCACCGATGCAATCTATTAATTCATTTTGAATCCTTGTTCCTAAATAGGATGTATGGATGGTTCCTCTTTCCACCTCAGCAACATGCTGCTTAACACTAGAACAGCCATGAGGGGTCATTAACACTAGAACAGCCATGAGGGGTCATTAACACTAGAACAGCCATGGGTGGGGTCATTAACACTAGAACAGCCATGAGGGGTCATTAACACTAGAACAGCCATGAGGGGCCTTTAACACTAGAACAACCATGAGGGGTCATTAACACTAGAACAACCATGAGGGGTCATTAACACTAGAACAGCCATGAGGGGTCATTAACACTAGAACAGCCATGGGTGGGGTCATTAACACTAGAACAGCCATGAGGGGTCATTAACACTAGAACAGCCATGAGGGATCATTAACACTAGAACAGCCATGATGGGTCATTAACACTAGAACAGCCATGAGGGGCCTTTAACACTAGAACAACCATGAGGGGTCATTAAGGACTGGGTCGAACTTGGCCATGAGCTCAACCTCTTTCAGAAAATTACCATTATTCGGCTGATAAAGTGTGTTTGTGGTCCCCCTAAGGGCAATATTTCGCTCTGCCAACGACTGAATTATGGCCACCAACCTGGTCAGGACTTCACGCCACTTCCTCCTTTCAGCCTCCAGAAGTGCCATTTCTATTTTATCTATTGTTTGGCCCTTGTCAAGACGATTCTCCAGTTCCTTCCACGATGTCATGTGCCTAGAATGTTCAGGACTGTTCTCATGGTTTTTGAGTATGTCACTGCAGTCATCAAGTCCATCACTGTTGAGTTTGTATTCTTTTTGTGAGAACAGCTTGCAGCAGAAGCAGTAAAGACTTTTTTTTCTTGGAATATACAACCCAGCTTCTCTTGATTTTCTCTCCATTCACTAATGCTCTGTAAAAGTGGTGATGATGGCAACTTCACCCATCCTCTCTTTTTGGAAATCTAAAGTCTGACGTAACTTGATATGGCCCTCTGCTAACTAACTCTGTCCTCACCTTATCAGACAGGGCTGGCCAGTCAGCAGGATCTGTAGGTGCTGCCTTGATAGACTCACATACAGGATATGTTCCAGATGATGCTGATGGGGTGTCTGCTGCAGGCTGTTGAATTGTGCATGCCTCTGGAACCCTTTCTGGCCGTAGATGCACCTATCAATGTGGGCCTCTAGGGTATTGGCCACCTGTGGAAAGGTCTCTGCATAGTCTGCTAGTCCTTTATCCACCTTAAATTGGTGTCTGCCTTCCTAGCCGGGTTTGCCTCCTCATCCCTGTGCTTGTCAAGAACACTGTAATTGGAGTTGAATAATGCATGAGCTCTGACATTAATTATTGCTTTGTTGTTGCCTTTTATCAAATGTGTTGATGGATGATGAACAAGTATGCTTATCCTTGTATCTACAGGTCATGTTCTATTGGCATCTCATTGGACTGATAGTAAAACATTAATTAATACTCTAAATCAAATATGCACTTACTACTTGATGTAGCCCACGTCATTCTGGACAAGCCAGTGGAATGTGGAGTGGTGATACTGGCCAAATGGCACCACCAACTTCCCCAGACACTGTTGCCGTGTGGGTGCAAGAATCCCATCAGCCCGCTCAGCATGGGAAAGGGCTGTGGACTGCATCAGCAGCTGCTGGGGAGGTGTTGGGAAGCTCTTCTTCTTGTCCCTGTAGAGCCGGGACTCGCCTGAAGGTGCCAACCTTACTACAGGTTGTGTCTGGAGGACACAAAGGTCCAGACCAAGCTGGTCAAAACAGGTAGTCGTGTCCACACAAGCTGGTCAACCTGAGAGAGGAAGCAGGACAACAACTGAGGAAACAACCACAGTCCTTGTTTGCATGCAGCCAAGATCTGACTTACTTATGCCGTTGAATCTCTTGCAGAGCAAAGGCCATCAACGACTCTTCTCCATCCATCACGGCTCTGGGCTTTCTTTTCCACCTCTCCCCAGCTGGTACCCTGCCTCTTCAACTCCGCCTCAGAGTCCCGCCTCCAGCTGTTTCTGGGCCTTCCTCTTTTCCGCTTTCCCTGTGGGTTCCATGTCAGGGCCTGTCGTGTGATGGTAGCTGCTGGTTTGCGCAGGGTGTGACCAATCCATCCCCACTTCCGTCTCCTGATCTGGCTCTCTACTGGCTCCTGGCTCCCTCTCTGCCACAGTTCCTTATTACTGATTTTATCTGGCCACCTGATTTTGAAGATGCGCCTCAGCCAAGATCTGGTTTATTTTATTTCAGTGTAGTACCTGCTCTCTGCTGTCTGGAGGACACAAAGGTCCACACCAAGCTGGTCAAAACAGGTAGTCGTGTTATAACTGCTCCCGAAGGTGTTCTTCTGTTAGACAAGCAACTCACGATTCGACTGATGTTCTTTATTTTTTGTGTGCAGACACCGTACACACAAACACCGTGAAAAACTGCAATGTGAAATAAAGTATTAATTACACATTGAAACCAAAATGAGGCTACGTCGAGTCGGCTACCCACTCAACATACTAGCCACCTCTCTAGCTAGCAATACATTCCGACATAACATACATGTGAGAAATCACTTGAGAAAACGGCAAATCAAAATGCACAGTCAAACAGTAACAAACAAAACAATCACATACCGTGTGCGCCTTCTATTCAGAACCTCAGGAGTAGCTAGAATAGTTACTGTATATACAGCCCATTGATGTCTTTGACATAACGGAGCCCTTAATCCATGCTCCAAGCACACAGGCTCAGGCAGATTGAGGCATCAAATGTAATTGTTTTATAACAGCTGTTAATACAATTTTTTGGGAAATGTTCATTTGTTTAGTTCTGACCTTTCTGAGCGACGATAATCAATATTTTCTTAGTTAATTCACAATAAAAAAAAATATAGCACGATATAATATAGTCACAGTGACAATGACTTTGTTCACTATATTGATGACTTTTAGGAGGAGGAGGAGGAGAACGAGGAAGACAATGACTTGGTGGAGGATCCATGCCACCCTCCCAAGGCAGCAAACCTAGGGGAAACACTGCAGCCTTTACTAATACTTAAACTTCAGACTAATCTTCAGACAGTGACGGAAACCCTTTCACGTTCAGCTTCTAACAATCTATGCGCATCTAGTTTAATCACGTGACCACAGTACATGAACAGTGAGGTGTCGTCAACAGTGTTGCCACAGTTACTTTGAAAAAGTATTCTGATTACTGATTACTCCTTTAAAAAGTAATCTAGTTACTTTACTGATTACTTGATTTTAAAAGTAACTAAGTTAGATTACTAGTTAACATAAAATGAAAACTGGTTTTGCCAAAACTCACTTTATTTTAACAGTAACTTAAATTACATAATTAAACTTTAAACAATAACTTAAAACAACAAAATAAAGAGTCTTTCTTTGCCTCACCCAACATAAATACTTGTTTTTAAACAATAAAATAAATATAATCTTTATTTAACAGTAACTAGCAAGGAGTGGTTTCACAAAACCTAAAACCTACCCTGACCATTCAGATATGATCCTAATATAATCCTAATCCTAAACTGGGTGAGTCTGAGTTTATCAATGATCAACATTTATGTTCTAGTCATCCTTTGCTGACACAAACTCAAAATAATCCTTATATTTCCAGCTATTTAACGCATATCTCTGTTCTCGCTCCATTGTGTAGGCTACGCTTCTGTTTACACTGTGCAATCAGCTTGGTGATACACGTGAGCGATTCTGCTGCAATCTCGCGATAGTCGAGAGCCGTTTTTTGCGGGCATGGCCTTCCATAGTAACCTCGTGTTGAAAACGTGAGCACTGACGTCACTCCCCAAGACGCGAGAAATGTTTGTTTACTATCGAACATTACAAAGAAATACTGCATTTAGCCTAAGTTATGAGGTAGTAACGCAATAGTAACGCACAGCCACTTGAATAAGTAACTTTAATCCGATTACTGATTTGGAAATAGTATCGCGTTAGAATACTCGTTACTGGGAAAAGTATTCAGATTATTTTTTTATTTATTTTTATATACTTTATTGCAGGACTTTACATTACATTTCACAAGTTCATTTCACACACTTTACAAGTTTTCTTCACTTGTTTAAGTTCATCCTGCATCATTTTTGTTTGTTTTTTTATTTTTTATAACGAGAACAAGAAATAAAGAAAATAAAGAATAGAGACTACAGAGAAAATATAGAAAAAGAAGAGAGAAATTATAGGGATAGACATAGTAAAGTAAGAGACAAAGGGAGGGGGTGGGAGGGGTGGGATCGGGGAGGGGGGGGGGGGGCTTCCTTCCTACTTATTCATTCGGTCCATTTACTCCAGTTCATAGTGAATTGCTCTTCACGGCCTCCCACTTTGCAAGTAATTCTTTCCATTTCTTTTATCTCTTCAACAGTTTTTTTCCAATTATTAACAGATGGTGGGTTTAAGTCCAACCATTTACGTGTGATTTGCTTTAAAGCCGCGATACGTAGTATGGTGTACACATATTTATCTCCCTCTTTGTATATATCTAATGGAATAAGACCGAGTATAATATTGACTGGATATATAGGATTTTGTAAGGTAAATGTATTTTTTTTTTTACTTGAACTGCCTCCCAAAACCTTTTCAATTTAGGGCATGTATAGAAAATGTGTGTGTGATTGGCTTCTCGTTCCGTACATTTCCTCCAGCATTCTGCATTGCCTGTTGGCCTATATTTTGACAACATTTTCGGTGTTAGGAAGATCTTCATATTTATTTTCCAAGCACATTCTTTCCAGAATTTTGATTGTGTTGTCTTAAATATTCTTTTGCATGCTTCTTTCCAATCGTCATCCGTAATTGTTATTGCTAATTCGTTTTCCCATTTTTCTTTAGTGTTATCTTCTTGTATCTTGATTTCTTGCATGATTTTGTAAATTTGAGATTTTTGTCTTTTCGCTGTTTCTATTTTTGCTCAGATATTCCATTAGTATATGTGATCTTTGTTCCTGTCTCCTCTGCTGTGTTATAAGGTAGCTTCTAATTTGTAAGTACTTAAAAAAATGGCTATTACTTATATTAAATGTATTAACTAAGGTTTCAAATGAGTCTATCATGTCATTTGTAACCATCTGTGAGTACACCTGTAGTCCCTTCCTAGCCCATTCTTCTAATATTTTGTCTGTTTTATTAGGTAAAAAGTCTGGGTCACTGGCTATCTCTCTCAAATAAATACATTTGTCATCACATTTATACATTTTACGAATAGTTTTCCAATTTTTTGGGGTATTTTCTATGCATCTGTTATTTCCACTATATTTTTGAATATCCTTTAGACTCAGAAAAGGTAGTGTTCCTATTGATATTGATATTGCTTGTTTTTCTATGTCTTTCCATTTGGTTTGAACCAAGTTATTCATCCATTTCATTATTGTATCTATTTGAGTTGCATGGAAATAGGACTTTAGATCAGGGAAATTAAACCCTCCTTTTTCTCTGGTTTGAGTTAGTATACTAAGTTTTTTCCGTTTACTTTTGTAGTTCCAAATGAAATTTGAGAGCATTGTATTCCATTTTTTTAAGCTACGCTGTGGAATGGGAACTGGTAATGTTTGAAATAAAAACAGAAACTGTGGGAGGATCATCATTTTGACGCTTTCTACTCTACTCATTAAGGATTCAGGTGTTATCTTCCATCTATTAAGATCTTCTCGTATTTTATTTTCAAGGGCTTGATAATTGTCGGTGTATAATGTTGTTATATCTCCAGTGAGGTAGATTCCTAAATATTTGATTTTCTTTGCATCCCATTTCAACTTGTATTTTTCCTTAATTTCCGAATCTATCTGTTCTCCAATTGTTAATACTTCACACTTACTTTCATTTAGTTTATAACCAGAGTGTTTACTATATTCTGTAATTGCTTCCATTAGGCTTGGTAAGGATTGGGCTGGTGATGTTAAATAAATACAACAATAACTATTTCCTTACATATAATAACAAACATTTCTATATTTTATCTTTTTACATTTAAGAAAATAAGAAAATGGATTATTTACTATGACAGTTACACGTGTCCTGTAATGGATTTTTTTCATCTTATGAATGTTTTAACATTATATGTATTCCTGTGGTATTCATTTTCATACAGAATGTAACAGTATGTTTCCATGAGGAGTGTTCCTGTGGGATTGTTGTGAGTCTGACTGTCCGGTTTGTGAACACAGAGCTGTTTGGGCCTTGTGTTCATAAACAGTTCGTTTGGGGCTCGCTGTCGGTCCCACGGGAACTTACTCCCTGTTCTCACACTCGTTATCAATGTTATGACTGTTAACACTATATCAATTGTACTATGTGAGAGTTTTGGGTCAGTCATTGAAAGCTTCCCATTGAGAAGTTGACTATCCGCTCTAGAGCTGTAAAATATCATTTTCTTCAATAAATACTATACCTAGATTTAAAGCAAGTTCCTATCTTGAGTCATTATTAATCCACAACAGTCCACACAAGCTGGTCAACCTGAGACGAAGCAGGACAAGAACTGAGGAAACAGCCACACTCCTTGTTTGCATGCAGCCAAGATCTGTTTTATTTTATTTCAGTGTAGTACCTGCTCTCTGCTGTCTGGAGGACACAAAGGTCCACACCAAGCTGGTCAAAACAGGTAGTCGTGTCCACACAAGCTGGTCAACCTGAGAGAGGAAGCAGGACAAGAACTGAGGAAACAGCCACATTCCTTGTTTGCATGCAGCCAAGATCTGGTTTATTTTATTTCAGTGTAGTACCTGCTCTCTGCTGTGTGTGGTGTATACTGTATACTAACACCTCTAGCTCCACTTAATCCTGTGTGGGGGGGGGATATACACACACAAACACACAGACACACACACAGCAATAGATTGATTTTAATTACATAATGGACTAATGGGTGGATTCATACATGAATGAATGAATAAAGGATTCATTGAGTGGAGAGGCAGAGGGATGGGATAGAGTTGACCAGCATGTTATGTGTTATGAAAGAGGCTCAGTTAGCTACCTACGTCAGGAGTCCACAGCCTAAAACTATTAATATCAAGCTATACACATCACACAAACCTCACATTGATGACTTAAGCTTAGATTCTGTTATATCTTCCTGATGGAAGTATTCTGCAGAGTGTTCCGGAAGAGAAACCTAGCAAAGAACTAGCTAACGCGCTAACTAGCATGCTTCGTGAAGGACATTGCTTCATTTACACAGAAATACTTTGACTTGTTAAAATATTAAATATTAATATCAAAATTACTTAGTTACTCACTCGTTTTGAAGGCTAGAGTCTGATCGCTCTGACGCTGCGTAACTGTCTACAGTCAAACCGGTATCTGATTGGGGAGTCTACGGTCGGCTCCGCCAACTGATTGGGGAGTCTACGGTCGGCTCCGCCAATCAAAAGGCGTAGTGACTGTAGACTTTGGAATCTCGATTGCATAATTTCTGGTAGTGGGGGACTGCGTTCGCGCTCTCCCCTGATGACTTCTTAAAAAATAAATCATGATTGGTTATTGGAGTTGTGTGTGTTATCACAGTATGGTAACTGTGAAAAGCGTATTGAACATAAGATGTCTAGATTGTACGGAATGTAACAATGCTTCACAAACCGTCTGAAACGTCTCAGACGACTGCGTTCGCGCTCTCCCCTGATAAATTATAAACGGTAAGGCCCAATCCCGATTCTCTTTTCTACCACTTCGGCTCGTTTTGGAGTCACTCGCTTTGGAGCCAAGGCCTCCGAACAGAGCCACAAGCCTCCGAACAGAGCCACAAGCCGTAGTGGTTCCCCGGGGGAAATGGGACAACCCTTCACAACTAATACGTCATCCGTAGTGTAATGAATGGTTTAATTCATAGTCAGGACGGCGCATGCGCCTTAGAGAGAGTTAATAATATACCAGTAGGTGACTGACAGGTGTCGAGAGAACCGAAGTAAACTGGTTATACCTTTGTTGAACCCAGACTAAAGTGTCTTATTATTCTATGTCCAAGTGACATTACACGTAGTATCGTAGAAAAGCATTGACGCTCGCGATTCATTCACAACTTGAATGAACTTGAACGCTATCAATCGATCAAACAAGTCATCAAATAAAAAAGAACAATGCTTCATTATCAGACCATGACAGAATAAGCTCGAACCCTTATGAAACCTGTGCTCCATTGGTGTAGTCTAGGTGATACGCAGGACTACGCCGTATACCCACTAGGAAAGGCCAAGGATTTCCGTATACCCACTTAAAAATGTGTGAGGATACGTAACGGCGTTTTGTGACAGAACTTTCACTTTCATTCATAAAATTCACCCCGTCTGTGTTACGAAGCGCTTGACTTTTGGACCATTGGGACTGACTATAGCGTCATATACCATCAACGGGCGGAAACATGAAATATGTCAAAATGCAGCACTATCATGCGCAGATCAGCCTTATAACATGTAATTTATATATATATATAACAGCACAGATATATTTTTATGGCGTTACGAAATCCGATGTGACAGGAACGCTGGAGAAACAGCCGCTGTCCACTGCATTAATTAACTACATGTCCTTGATGAGTCTCCCACTCACTGCCCTCCATCAGAAATGGCACATCCATCAATGATATTAGGCTACATAATAACAACTGCTCGGATTAGATTGCTGGTTGTTTTGGTATAATAACAACTATAGCGTCATATACCACCAAGGGGGGGGGAATTCACGCCTATCATGCTGTCAAACACCACAGGTAATAATTTGTTTCTAAATAAACATGATTGTACATCTCTGAAATGTGATCGAGCACCAAAGTATTTCTATTGGGAAGGCTGTGCTTGACACTTCCATGGGACTCAGGCCCGTCACTATGGGCGGGCCTCAGGGGGCCAGGCCCCCCCACAGACGTGCTGGTGCCCCCCCAACTGGCAGCCAGATATTTAAAAAAAAAAAAAAAAAAAATCTAAAAATATTATTCATATTTTATGTTAAATGAAGACATTAAAATTGAGAAACAATAGTGTGTTTTTCATTTTGTTGGACGGGATTCTAGTGACAACCAATCATTTGAAAGTTGAAAGTTGAAAGTTGCACGTTACGCACGCTGCTGCTCCCGCCATTTCAGTTGTGTGAGGCGAGGCGAGCACTGAGCAGTTGAGTGAAATCTGCGCTTTTTGATGGATAAAGCTTTTTGAATAAAGATGGATATAAGAAAGTGGATTACCGGTAAATCCTCGAAAGGTGCAGCTGCACCCAACCCCGATGGACATACGTAGCACCAGCATTAGCGACTGTGGGCAGCCTGACACTAGCACCCCGACGGCTACCACTAGTGAGGTAAGTCCTACTAGCCCAACTGTTAGGGCTAGGGCTACTACTAGCCTTGCTAGCCCCCCGATGAAAGTTTTGTTACTTTTCGAGCCACCAAACAGACTGCTACAAAGCGAGAACATGGACCTGTTCACTGCGGTTACTCTTGTGAACAGTGCATCTGAATGCATAAAATCACTGCGCACAGAGGATGAGTTTACTGCGCTCTGGGACCTCTGCTCTCCTCCAGCCTCAGCCACTGACGAGGCTGGTCCCAGCTGTCCAACTAAGAGAAGACGCACAATTAACAAGAGCTTTGGTGCATTTGTAGTTGAAGGAACGGTTGGACAGTCACAGAGGGACACTGGCGAAAAGACAGAGTTCCTGAGAGTGTTTTACAGTGTTATTGATGCTGTGCAAGGAGAGATGGATGCGCGTTTTGGAGAGCGCAGCTGCAAGCTCATTGGTGCGCTGGCTGCTTTAAACCCAGAGGCCGAGGATTTCATGGATCCATCGAAGGTCACTCCTCTCCTAAGATTAGCTCGAACTGAAGTGGTTGAATCTGAATATGCTGTGGCTCGTGGTAGGTTCCTGGTAAAGAAGATGGAGGACACCTCGTTTCCCCCCAAAGATGGACAATGGACAATAGCCAATATTCTCAGTATACATTCCTCTCAGCACTCCAGGCCATGCCAACTGTCATCCAAGCTTATACACTCGCCCTAACTTTGGGAGCGTCTACCGCGACTTGTGAAAACTATTTTTCAACACTTAAAAATGTTTTCTCTGAGCATCGGCGCAGCATGTTGCACAAGCGCAAGGCTCAACTGATTCAGCTTGCCTTCGAAAAGGACCTCACCCACAAGTTCAAGGATGAGTGGAAGGACTTACTGATGAGGAGATTCAGCACTGAAAAACGCCGCCTCCTTCTTTTCTGAGCCGGGTGTGTGTGTGTGTGTGTCCGTGTGAGCACACGCCGTGGTGATGTTTTGCTAGTTGTATTCTCGACAGCTTTTTCAACTGGAGAGATGAGCTGTTTGCACGGTTATGCTATATTTAATGTGCTTTGTGTATAACGTGTTCAATGATGAGGATCTGGCTGATCCTATTTGCTGTAGATGGGTGGTTTTAATGTGATGATCACACGATCGGTCGGTCATACTGTATCCCTTTTGGAAGTGCACTGATTGCGTGCCAGTCTCCTAATTTTAGTTACGTAGGCTATCCCTGGCATTTATTTAATTCTTGTTCTTGTAAGTGTGCCGGGTTGGTGCCAATTATTGACCTGTGCGCATTGTAATGCACAACTTGGCCTCTCCACGCTATAAAGTAACTTGCATTCAAATAATTTTAGCTTAGGCCTACTCGGGTCGACAAGGCCTTGTAATAAACCAGCTTCGCCTGTGTTTATTGTTATGTTATTTGCTGCATTCTGATAATTTTAGGTCTAGTCTTCATCGGTAGGCTACGTGTCCAATTTAGCCTCTGCAACCTACTATGCATGTCAGTGTTGCATGACGAATACCATAGCATATCGGATTATATAAAATAGTTAATAATAATTGTGCCCCCCCATGCAGTTCATTGGCCCACCCTAAGACTGGGCCCTGGTGACGGGTCATTGGGACTGACGCCGGGGCAGCGGAACACGGTGACTGTCAGCCTGTGACAAACGCGCTCCGGTGTCCTGCCCGCTGTCCCAAGCGCGCT
This sequence comes from Nansenia antarctica, assembly GCF_963989245.1. Classification (NCBI taxonomy): domain Eukaryota; kingdom Metazoa; phylum Chordata; class Actinopteri; order Argentiniformes; family Microstomatidae; genus Nansenia; species Nansenia antarctica. The sequence continues at coordinate 11,036,646 of NC_137681.1, read as the reverse complement.
GGACTGTGGAACTTTCTATGTTAAGCACCTCGGCATAACAGCGATTTTTTTGTTATGCTTGTTGTAAAGAAAAGGTCTATAATGCATTGAAATTACATTCAACTAAGATAATATGATGGTTATCATAATTTTTCAAGTCTTTAATTACAAGTAATTCCAGAAAAAGTAAATGACATTTCAGGCTCGCTTCCTGAGAGGGCGAAAAGAAAATTTCTGTAGATGTTTCGCAATGCATGCCAGAAGGGAGTCTCATGGCTCCGAATCGAACGAGGGTCAAGATTTTCTCCAAATGGAGCCATGGAAAACCCTAACCCTGAATGAGTAATGAATTGGGACGCCACTACGGCTACACGTGAACGCGCAAAATGGAGCCGTAGGGGTGAAAACGGAGCCGGAGTGGTGAATTGGGATTCACCTACAGTCATGATTGGTCGAATCTAAATGATTACTAACAGTTTGTTAAGTCGTGACGTATTTCCGGGGCCAACGTTGGCTGAGGCGCTGTCTTCGAGATGCCGAAATAATAATAATAATTAATTATATTTATATAGCGCTTTTCCGAGGCTCAAATACCCTGACAATATGGAGAAAACGGTAAAGTGCTGTGTCCCTTGTTGTATGAATAGATCCGAGTCTAAAAAACGATTAAACTGTCATTCTACCGCGGTAGTTCACAGGTACTCTGGTGCGGAGAATTTCTGGTTTGGACTCGGAAATGGCTAAACGTCACTTTTGACGTCAGAATTAACAAGCGGATAGATAGACAGGCAGGGGGCGCTTAGGTGGCGTAGCGGGTTAAGCGTCGACCATGTAACCGCAGGGTCCCCGGTTCGAATCCGGCCGGGGACATATCCTGCATGTCATCCCTCCTATCTCCCTCACCCATCCTTCCTGTCTAATTCTCCACTGTATCTATCAATACAAATGAAAAATATGAGTGGGACTGCCCCACTCAGAAAAAAATACTTTAAAGATAGGTAGTCAGACAGATATTTGTTCTACTGATTTCAGGGAGAGACAGTGATGAGATTCCATGGGTGCAAGGAGAGGATAAGGTTGTCACAACAGAGCATCAGGGTGAGGTAGCTGATGAGGGAGATGAAATTGCCCAGGGAAGACACGCTCACTCCAAAAGGAGATTGCGAATCTTCTGGCAAAAGACGCAATGGTGCTAGTCCCCAGGGACCAGTGGGACATGGGTTTGTACCCCTTTGTCCCAAAGAAAACAGGGGGAATGAGACCCATACTGGATTTGAGGGTTCTCAACGAGAGAGTGGCGAAACGCCCCTTTCGTAAGTGCCTCTTGTCAATGTAAACTTGTAAATGATCTTAACCAGCAACATAGACTACAGTTTCAATGTTTACATCTGTAAATATGTTAAATAAATAATTAATAATAATAACAACAATAATAACAACAACAATAATACATGAATAAACACTTCTTGTACTTCGGCTATAATTATATTATGTTAATAAATTAAAAGAACATCAGGTGAAGAGCGGTATTAAGGATTAGAGTCTCAGTGGGGGTACATTTGGCCTCGCTCGCTCCACCTAAACCAATAGGTCGGAGCTCCACGAAATAGAACGATAGTTACTGGAGGTGGACTCTATGAGTAGAGCGGAGCCCCATAGGGCTGCTGACCCACCTTGACTTACTCAACACGGCTGTATTATGTACTTTTGGGAGGAGGGTGAGAGGAGCCACCCCATTATATAGCACCCACAGGGGGCGGGGATATTTTATAGTTTCAGTCATTGGGTACCCTATGGGGCTCCGCTTCACTCATAGAACTGGAGTCTACCTTCATCAATACATACATTCTACTGAGAGCCAACACATGCTATTGAAATGAAGGTGGGAGACATTAGATTGAGTGTCTACAGTTAGACTATTTATATTTACACTGATGAGCCAACACATTATGAGTATGACCACTGACAGGTGAAGTGAATAACATTGATTATCTTGTTACAATGACACCTGTCAATGGGCTATATATATTAGGCAGCAAGTGAACAGTTCGATGGAGAAATGGGCAGGAGTAAAAAAAAAAAAAAAAAAAAAAAACTAGCGACTTTGACAAGGGTCAAATAGTTATGGCCAGTCTGGTATTCATACATTGAGATAAGTAAAGTAAGTAAAGCGTTTCTACCCTTTTATTCCAGTAGAGTGCGCTATTGCATCATTTCGACAAGGGGGACCTGCACAATTATTTAGAATTTATAAGCATCATTTCATCTATCAACATTGATGGATTTATTGAGAACCAATATGGTTGGATGGTTTCAACTTTACCAAAACTTTTGAAGTGCTGTTTTTACGATGTATTTGATAAGGGCGTGCACCGGATCGTGCGGCTTTCTTTAGTCCATCCACCGGATTAATGGTTGCTTCAGTGTTTATACCATAGTGGCCAGATTTCCACATTTATCTTCCAATGCCCGATAATCCCATTAAATTACCTGTTTTACAAGAAACCTACATTTGAGTCAGTATACACTAATTTAATGTCCTTCATTAGGTAGTTGTGTGTTACAAGAATAGCTACTTAAATAAGACGAAAGGCAGCGAGGAGGAAGTGACACGACATACCTCACTACACACACACTCGGGCAGATTACCTCAGAGGGCACATCGCTAATCCTGGTTTCAGTACCAATGGTTAGCGACGCCCACGTCCAGTTCGGTCGAGATTACTTAACAGGAAAAATCTGGATATGTCTTCTTTTGCATTTGTTTAGCCTAGGTTAAATTCTTTATAATTTTGAACTTCCATACAGATTCGTTTTATAGCACGCGATGTTTTTGCCAACGCGATTTTGATTGAATGTGTCCCGTGTAAAATGTAGCGCTGAGAACTTTTTGTGCTTTTTTTTCTGACTGAAGTGTACAGGCCTACTCAAGGACAACTAGCCTATTCTTGCAGCTTTTTATCAGAGGGTCTGCGTTTCAACGGTGTGGACCATCTAGTTGAAAAAGCGAAGAGAGTTTTAATGGTGTGTGAGTGAGAGGTTAAGGGCGGAGGGAGAAGGGAGAAGGTGACAGGGGAGAGGGCTGCGCGCTCAAGCGGGAGTGCGCGCGGACATCAGATCGGTCGGAGCCTGGAGTCGCGAGGATGGAGGTCCGACCAGACAGGTTTAAGGTCGTCGCGGGCAGGACACTCGGAAAAATACACAAGTAAGTGAAAACGACAACTGCAAGTCGTGACGTTAGAATTATAAGGTTCTATCTCCATTTTTGTCAAAATTGAGGTTTTTTTTACATAATCTGACCCATTCAGTGTTTATTAATGCATGTGTGGTGTTATTTTTAAAATGTTGACATTTTTGAGTCATAAAATACAAAGGTTCCATCTCACAAAACATAATGGAATGTAAAAACTTTGACGCTCAATATCTCTGAACTGCCCTAAACGGAGATAGAACCTTATCATTCTAAACGGAGATAGAACCTTATCATTCTAAACGGAGATAGAACCTTATCATTCTAAGCTCACGAAGTGTGTGTCTTGTGTTGTTTGTCTTGAATGGCGTTCTTCTTATGCGTAAAGGCGCACGTAAGCGAAATGCTACACCTATTCTGTTCTACTTAGAATCTATTCACTTGCCTTAAATGTGGCGTTGAAGCTGATCTGATACGAAGAAGACTCTATAATGGTTGATTGTACAGGCTTAAAGTTGAAGAATAACTTTGACCCGCACTTTTGGATAAAAAGGAAGGCAAGGCCTTAACTACCGAAGATCAAGATGCCCAAGGGGGTTGGATTAGTTATCGGTGTTGGATGATCTGGTCAACCTGGCCCAACATCTGATTCTCATTCTATATCAGGCTAAAGCGTTAATTTAGTGAAATCAGTTACAATCGCAGTTGTCGGTTGATGCTACTGTTGGGCCGTGGAAGAAAAAAAAACATATATATATGCACATAAATAATTCTGAATGTGCGTTGTTATTTAGACTTGTAGGCCTATATTCTCTCTGGAGTTATATAGGTAGTTGGAAATCTAGGAATATGGTTGTTCTACTCTGGGAAACCGAGGATAACTAAATGAATTTCATTGATATTGATGATGTAGGCCTATATCATGGAATACCGTCACTTTATCTGATCATTTGAGACGGTTTGCGTGCCGTTTCACCCCAAATTCTTCAGGGTGTGTTCCAATCAATAGCCTACCTGGTATAACTGAACAAAGCCACATGTTTGACCTTAGTCTAGAATTCGTGGATTTTGCATAGACTTCAGACTAGAAACGTATAGCCTCATCCCAGCTACAATATGAAGTGCACAAAGCTCAAGGCCTGCAGGGTGATAGGAGAGGCCTGGAACCATAGAGGCCTGTTTGCGCTGTTTTCTCGTTTGCGAATCTGATTTCTGAATGATAGGAAAATTACCATAACGAAAAACGAATCAAGATACTACATCAAATAAAGTCTTAATGTTTTCTTAAAACGCATGTTATTTGGCCTAACAATTAGTCCACTGAACGCCCACCGTTAAAATGCTTGATTGATTTACAATGAAATGAACGATAGAACATCTAAATTGTGATTATTAACTGTATAATAATCACAATTGTGATTATTATACACAATTGTAGGAATAATCAATAGCCTAATATTGTCATAGAAAGCTTCAAACCAAAAGTTTATAAACGTTTATTAAGGATGATACCATCTGGTCTGTTAGACAAATCCTCATGCATGAAGTTCAAACTGAAGTTCTTACCTACATCTATTTCCCCCATGCAAAATGATAGTTCCATATTACATAATCGATAATGACAAACACGCATATTTTGTTTGGCTATTGTGGTTACGATGTAAAGCAAATGTGTTATTTAGTAATCTAAGTTTAGTCATCTTATGTGAAAGTTGAATTAGCAAAAATGCAATGAGGCTACGTGAGAGCAGGCAACTTTATTCTACTTGAAAATGTGAAAGTCATTTTTTTTAATGTTCGCCCTTCGATTGAGGGATACAACGTTTCTTTGGCACGCCTTCTTATCCGCGACCAAATGTGTGATACATCGGCAGAAACGTTGATTGATATCGGTGCGCGCGAGGAGTTCTCTCCCAGGATTTGAAGAAGCGTCTAAACACATAAATCCTCTCCCGAAATAGCCCTCCCCCCTCCAAGCTGTCGGACACGTAAATCCCCATACACCTCCCGCTCTCTCTCTCTCTCTCTCTCTCTCTCTCTCTCTCTCTCTCTCTCTCTCTCTCTCTCTCTCTCTCTCTCTCTCTCTCGCTCTCTCTCGCTCTCTCTCGCTCTCTCTCGCTCTCTCTCTCTCGCTCTCTCTTTCTCTCTGCTCGCTCAGTATAAGTCCTCTTCAGGTACCTCCCGTCGATAACTCGTCACCCCCTCCCCCAACGGCATCATGTACAACCGGGATTACACTTGCCTACACTACACTACCGTGTATGTCCGCAGTAGTAAACCTATACTTCTGGCAACGTGCGCTCAGGTGCTCCCCAAAGAGAGGGTTCTCGAGGCCACGTGTGCTGTGTTCGTGTCCTGTGTTCGTGTCCTGTGTTCGCAGCCTGTGCATAATGCGCTAACTTGGCGCCAGTGCTGCCAGTTCAGGTTTTAACTTCTGTGAATGCATTGCCAGGACAGGTCTTTCTTTTCACAACTGTAAATAATACATCGCCTTAAGCCTACCACAGCAAGGACACTTTAAATATATAAAGTAATGTGAGTGGCATTTCAAGGCAGATTCTTTTCTTTTCTATTGTTAGACACGTAGGTCCTCATAACTAGGCTATTCATAATCTATATATATATTTTAAATCAACCTACTGATTATATACATATGTTTATTTCAAGACCGTAACAGCTATGATATGATTTACATAGTTTATCAAACACTATGGTATGGATATATTTAATCATAAAGGCTAGATAACATAGACATGCCATTTAATTCCAAAAAGATGATTATTGATGCTAAATTGATCTTACTTGATCAAAAGGATGCTAGATTGATCTGATTGGAGAGGTTCCAGTAATATTTCTGTTCCGAGAACAAGGTGCTGTGAAGACGACTGCTCCATCTGTGGTTATTAAACTGGGTGTTTGGCTGGTGATTTACCATTATATTGTATTGTCAAAGGATTACGTTGAACCCTGTATCACTTTGATAGCCGACAGTTAGGCTAAATGGTCGTCTCGGATGTCATTCAATTGTACAGGACTTTTATGGGGTGGGTGCTGCCCATCGGTGCTGCCGCTATGGCAACCAGCATCAGTGCTCTAAGCTGCTGTATGTGCTCTCCATCAGCACTATCTTTATGTTTTATAACAAAGTCAGTGATTGACTTTTCAGTGTTATGTTCCATCAGCAGCATGTGTTAGTTTAACAGCCCATTGAATTTCAGACCATTTTCTTCCAGCTGTCATTTTGTCCTCCGTATTTCCTTCTTGCAGTCTCCGTCTTTATGAGACCTGCAGGAGGTTCAGTGGCTGATCAAGAGGGTCTGCTCTATTCAGATGCAGGTGCGGGATCATCTGTTCCTATAGTTTTTTTTTCTTCTCCATTTCTTATTTCCATTTTTTATTCACTTCCTGTAAGTAATGGTATTGAACATGCGCCATATTGAAAACGGTGCCATCGCCTGAACATGTGCCATATTGAAAACAGTGGGCATGTTCTGATTGACCTCTGACCTGTGCTATTGAACAGGCCTCACGCTTGTGTCCTTGACAAATGAATTAAGAGATTAGGTCAGAGGGAAAACCTGGTATACTCACTACTGGAGTAACCTGTTGATGGACTGGGTGTTAATGACCTTCATACTGTCTGTCTTGACTCTAATATGCCATTGAGAGTATTGTATTGACTCACACATTTACTACACACATACTACACGTGTGTGCGTGTGTGTGTGTGTGTGCGTGTGTGTGTTTGTGTGATGTGACTATCGGTTAGGCTGCTTAGAGAGGGAAAGAGAGAGGGACAGCTAAAGAGCTAAGGATTAACAGGGAATCCTGGGATAGACTCAAGGTTCAGACCAAGGCAAGCGGAAGTGGAGACATGGAGGAAAGATGACAGTTGGAATAAGAAGGGTTAATGATGACACTTTGTTACAACAGTTTTTAGATGAGAACTGTACCATGGCAGAAAGATGTGCACATAATTTCACACTTTACAGATACTCTATCAGCCAAAAATGAAAATATCACAAGTGTTTCATCTGTATTGGAGAGTGAAAGATCTTAGAGGAGGAGAGATTTCTCAGGACGCACAGAGAGGGAGGATGGTGTGAAGAGAAAATAAGTGGTGGAAGATAGGTGTGTGACAGACAGAGGAGAGGGAATTGATGATGAAAGACTGGACGAGTTAAGACGAGATCAGGAAGATGTACGAGGGAGGGACAGGAAGAATAGAAGAGGAGAGAGAGAGAGAGAGAAGACAGAAATAGTCTGAGAGGGATATTAATAATTCAACATCTGTGAAAGTCATTAATACTTAATCAATGTCAAAGAATTGTGGAGCCATTGCTTGTGTTAACTGTTGTCGGTATGCGGTAGGAATGCTATGTTATTTCTGTAGCCATTGTGCAGCCATGTGTATAGGAGTTTAGGCTGAAGTTTGTGCACTATTAGGTGGAGCGCTTTTTGATCAGTCAAAACATCAGGTGGACAGGCTGTTTGTAATGCATGGAATGGAATGAGGAACGATATCATACGCATGAACCCGTCTTCTGATTTCTACCTCCACCGGCCTCCACAGAAATACATAGCCTAGTTGTGAATAGAGTTCGAGATATCAGTTGGTCAATTGAGATAATGTGTTTGGACTCTCGTCCAAACACAAGACGCTCACCTTAGTTTTACCCTGTGACAGTCAAACTGTGTTCTAAATTGCTTTCTGACATTATCTGACTGCTTTATGTGTTGACGTTATAATTTCTCTCAGGTCCCCCGCCTTGTCTTGTCTTGTACCCAGAGACAGTGACACAGCCTCTCTGTGATGGATTCTTATCTGAGGTTGTTCTAGAATCTATACTGTGTAGCAAAGGAGGCTGGTGGAGGTGGAAGTCGAGGACGTGGCTCATTGTAATGCAAACATTGTGCTTGATATACCATTCCTCATTCCAATTCCAGCATTACACTGACTGGCCTTGGATAGTCAGCCTGCGGTAGATGTTGGTGTTAAATGCTGTCACTCACAGGGCAGATGTTGATATTCAACCTCCAGTGGTTATGTACGTGTTCAGGGTCTCTAGGTAGGGAAATCAGAGTCTCGACCGGCTATGAACAGTGATCTAGCTACCATAGATTAGATATTATGTCCCCAAAGACTACACGAAGTGGGATACTATGTATCTGGAAACGTTGTCCCCCAGCCAGGGAGAATGGTGATCTTTGGGTGAGATTCCAGCCAGAGTGTCACATTTCCCTAGCCTATTAACTCTGAAACTGTTTATCTCTCTCTGCACGTTCGCTCTGTCCACAGAGTTCCTGATATGTCTGGATTGACAAAAGTGAGATTTTGGAGAGTCCTAATTTCCAACCGTTCTCTGTAGTCTAGAACAGTGCGTCATCTATACTTGATATAATAATGATGGTCTGTGATTCCACAGATGGGAAACGAAACACAGAAACTCAACTGTCCTCAGCAGTGTGTGATTTAGCCTCTGAGTTCCACCTCCGACTGACCCACCTCCCAACCGTGTGCTGCCCCCGACTGCTCCAATGGGAGCGCAGTGCTTCCACACCTCAGAGTAACCTGACCTGACTTCCTCTGATCACCTGAGGATTACATAAAAACACACGGTCCAGTCAGTTAACAAATCTGTTGGGGCAGATGATATAAGACCGGCCTGCCTCCTCCTCAGTCCGTCTGTCTCCCTGCTCCCGTTTTGATGTGAACTGTCTGGACTGTCTGTCCAGTGTGTAATAATTGTGAACAGAGAACAGCCTCTTCCCGGGCCTCCTGCTGCTCCTGCTGCTCCTGCTGCTCCTGCTGTTGCGCCGGTCCGACAGATAAACTCATAGTTTATGGATGATGCACCTCGGGTGGATACATATTTGATGTTTTCCAGGCTGGAGGCTGGGCGCAGGCCGTCAGTGTGTATGCTCAGTGAGGTGAAGGAGTCAGAGAGGATGACAGGAGGGGGAGGGGGGGGTGGGGGGGTGAGCTGGGAGTAGGAGGAGTAGGAGAAGAGAGAAGATGAAGGAGAGAAAGAGAGAGAGAGAGAGAGAGGGAAGAGATGTGTCCTAAGGAGACAAGTGAGAGGGGAGAGAGAGAGTTAGAGGGAGAGGCGGAGGAGGAGGAGAAGGAGAAGGAGGGGGGAGAAGAGGAGAGGAGGAGGGGAAGATGAAGGAGAGAGAGGGGGGGAGGGAGAGATGTTTTCGAAAGAGACAAGTTGGTGTAATGACCGTATGGGTTAGCTACTCTACTGAAGCTCCTGTACCTGGCTGCTCCCTGCCGGCCCTGTCCAAACCTGTCAGCCCAGGGCTCGTCAGCAGAAACACCCCACTACAGAACCTCCTCACTGCAGAGCCTCGTCAAGGTGAAGTTCAGGCGGACAGCGCTGGTGTGGATTGGTTTTTCAATCGGACAGGAGGAGAGTTCATTGAACCAAGACATGGAACAATCCAATTGTTTCACACGGAGGCATTGTTTTTGTTTTTTGAGAGGAAGTACATTTCTCATTTATAATTGATATGTATGAATAAAATGCCGATGCCAATCACCTTCGTACTTCAACACAACTGTTGGCAGATTCCTTGACACAGACACGGTCAAGGAATCTGCCGATAGTTGTGTTGAAGTATGAAGGTGATTGGATCGGCATTTTATTCATCCTCCTCTCTGCTCCTCCCACACCACCGCTGTCTCCCTCTGGTTCTTGGATCCACGTCTAGGACCAATGTTAATCGTAGTATGATCATAGTATGACGTCAGTAGACTAAGGTGGAACCACTGTATTTACTCCTGCTATAATGGTTATAACACAGTAATAACACCTTCAATTACTAGCTTGTTTCTACGGGATTCATTCTAACAACCTTCACGAGACACTGGCAGACATTGGTACCAGTCAGTATAATAAAGTGGTCCTCTCTCTCCACGCTCCCACCTCCTCCTCCTCCTCCTCCACCTCCTCCTCCACCACCTCCTCCTCCTCCTCCTCCTCCTCCACCTCCACCTCTTCCTCCCCATCAGAATCCTAGAGAAGCGCCAGGAGAATGGGGAGACCATCGAGCTGTCGGCCGAGGGCCGCCCGCAGATCATGGAAGAGAAGGAGCTTCCCATGGTGGACTGTACGTGCTTCGGCCTGCCGCGGCGCTACATCATCGCCATCTTGTCCGGCCTCGGCTTCTGCATCTCCTTCGGCATCCGCTGTAACTTGGGCGTGGCCATCGTCAGCATGGTCAACAACCACACCGTCTATAGAGGGGACAGGCCTGTGCTGGTGGTGGGTCACCGTCACGCCCTAACGTCCTAACCCCTAGGCACTAGCCCCTATGCCCTAGTATGCACTAGGCCTCATTCACCTTACCCCTATATACTTCATGGTCAAGAAGAGAGTTGTGGTGAGTCTAACTCAAATATATGTTTTCCTTGCCCCCTCTGTCATGTAATCTCTTTTTTCTCTCCCTCTCTCTCTCTCTCTCTCTCTCTCTCTCTCTCTCTCTGTCTATCTGTCTATCTATCTATCTCAACAGAAAGCTCAGTTCGATTGGGATCCAGAGACGGTGGGAATGATCCATGGATCATTTTTCTGGGGATACATAGTTACTCAGATACCTGGAGGGTTCATCTGTCAAAGGTTTGCAGCAAACAGGTCAGCTGCATTCCAAGTTCACATTAACATTTCTGTCACCATTAGATCTATATTTTTTTCTTCATCATTTTACTTTGTTCATTTTACTTCTATTTCATCTGACATTGTTCCCTCTGTGTGCGTGTCTCTCTCTCTCTCTCTCTCTCTCTCTCTCTCTCTCTCTCTCTCTCTCTCTCACTCTCTACCTCTCTCTTTTTTTCTTCCTCTCCCCCAGAGTCTTTGGCTTTGCTGTAGTGGCCACTTCTGCATTGAATATGTTGATCCCCTCTGCAGCGCGGATGCACTTTGGCTGTGTTATCCTCGTCAGGATATGTCAAGGACTCGTAGAGGTGCTTGGCCTTGTTCCATTGCTCTCCCTTGCATACTTTAGAGTACACACACTTGGTGTAGTACGCCCACTGTGCTGACATCTGGGGCCTCATGTATAGAAAGTACTTAGATCAAATTTTGATCTTACCCGTGTCGTACGTAGAAAACCACGTCAACGTAGTGATTTATACAATTCCAACGTGAGTCGATTTGACCGTGGAAACGATCGTAGCTCTACGTCGTGTATTGACCTTGCGTACGCACATTACCTACTGGTTATGCAGAGTTATTACAGGCATGTGAGCCGTACTGCCTGGTGCCTACTGTAATTCATGCAAGTGGCTCAAAATAAAATTAACGATGTTGTTATCAGCCGAGAAAATGAGTTTAATTCAAGATTTAAAGGGAACTGATGTTTATGATTGTATTTCAGTCTTTCTTTATATCCCTCCGGAGCTATATCTATCTCCCCTTCAACATGCCTAGTGCGTTCCACAACGGACCTTGCCCGGCCATGCGCTAAATTATACTGGATTTTCTCCGGTGTCTGGGAGTTCGCAAAGGGAGTTCGCAGCCATGTTTTCAATGTCACCTGATAAGAATAAGACCATTATATTATTAAAGTATAAGCAGCACTCGAGTTGGGGGGGGATGGCATCCCCCCTGAAATAAAAACAGTAAAAATCGTCCCCCTTCTAAAACGGCCATCCCCTCTTTCCATACTTTGTCATTTTATCAATGAACGTGGTATTACTGCTATTTCAAGGTGCGAGGGGGCACGCACACATGCAATGACATTTTTACCAAGTTACTGACACTGAAGTCACTGACGCTGAGGGGATGCTAAAATTGTCCTCATATGATAAAATCCACCACCTCCCCTGATTTTCTTTTACAACTTGAGTAACCTACTGAGTATAAGCATTTGCCTGGTTAGTTGTCATGATCAAACGTTACAAATGCAACTTACCGAGAAGCCACCCTTCTCTGCTCTCTCCCGCTTACAGACTACCCTATATTATAGCACTTGGCTTAATTCAGCCGCTATAATTGAGCCGCTATCACAGGGCGTTAATACAAACCGCATTCACCTGCGTTCATTTTACCTGCGTTGGTATTTATAGAAGGAAGCACGTACGCAAAATGTAAACCATCGCAGCCCATTTTATAAATAATGCTTACGTCCGTTTAGAAAAACGTTCAAGTACTTTTTATAAATGAGGCCCCTGGTTGTTTTCTCTGTACCAGGGGAGGCTGCTAAGGGTCGAAAGGTTGGGCTCAGTGTAATGCATAGAAGGAATGAGGAATGGTATCAAACACGTGTTTGTTATTTCTTATTCCGTTCCATGCGTTACAACGAGCCTGGGTTTCTTCTTCCGCCAGCCTCCCCCCTGGTATTGACGGGAGAGAACCGGACCGGTGTTTTCAGACAGAGAGAAGATTGAGACGAGAGAGAAACGGCAGATATGAAAAGCTCTCGCTGTCCCGATAGCAGTGATATCACTTCCTGTTGTGGTTCCCTCTTTCTCCCAGGGCGTCTCTTACCCGGCGTGTCACGGAATCTGGGCCAAATGGGCGCCTCCTCTTGAAAGAAGTCGATTGGCCACGACGGCCTTTTGTGGTAAGTCGTCGTCCCCTTTTGTTCCATCTCTCCTTATCTCCCCAGGCTCTGTATGGACAAGAGCCACATTGTAACCTCGGCACGTATGAATCTGAATGACAGATTTTTCCGCTGTAGTAATCTGACTTATAGAACAACTTGTTCTCTATGACTAGGCCACCACGATATCAACATAATGTAATGTTACTACCATTTATCCTCCTGCCCTGTACTAGTTCTATAAAAGGGCGGTTATTATCCCTAACCATAACCACATAACCACCATAACCACAACCCATTCCTTACCCTAACCTGAAGCTTAACTGTTTTAAATCTCAATGGAATGACAGCATAGCATTTGACGTTTCTGGAATGCTGTTCATGTCTATGTGGTTTCCCGGATGGAGCTACTTCATGAGTGTATGTGTGTGTCCCAGGGTCCTATGCAGGAGCAGTGATCGCCATGCCATTGGCTGGAATGCTGGTCCAGTATACAGGATGGTCGTCTGTCTTCTACGTCTATGGTTAGTGACTCCTGTCCCCAGGGTGATATTATAACAGCAACCATTAGGTCCTACACATTCATAAGGCATCACTGATTTACTGTCACTGAACATTCCGAATGCTCAGCACATGATTTCTGGTGAATTGACCCCGGAGTTCAATGTCAGACATCTTGTTATGAAGGGTCATGATTTAGCCATTTGCACTCCACCCTCTATGAGCCCTAGTTTCACCCTCTGAAATCCCTTCATCCATCCCCTCTTCCTCGTCCTCCGTCAGTCCCATTCCTTTTACACTTCCTCTGTTCTAATTAATTAATTTTGCGACTTACAATTACGAATTACAGGGACATTCCCCCTGGAGTAACTGAGGGCTAAGTGCCTTACTCAAGGGCACACTAGTAGTGGTGTGGTTTCAGGCGGGATTTGAACTCACAACCTTCTGATCACAAGTCCAACTCACTATCCACTAGACCACCACTTCTGTTCTCTTCCTCTCCTCTCTCTTTCTCCACTCTGTCTCTCTCTCTCTCTCTCTCTCTCTCTCTCTCTCTCTCTCTCTCTCTCTCTCTCTCTCTCTCTCTCTCTCTCTCTCCCTCTCTCTCTCTCTCTCTCCACTCTCTTCCTCCTCCCAGGCAGTTTTGGGATCTTCTGGTACATCTTCTGGGTGATGGTGTCCTATGAGAGTCCGGCGGCCCATCCCACCATTACTCCTGAGGAGAGGCAATACATTGAGGACGCAATTGGACCGGCCAACACCAACCCTGTCACGGTTAGTACACCTAGGCTATATCCCATTTCCTTTACACACACGCACGCACCCACACACACACACACACACACACACACACACACACACACACACACACACACACACACACATCAAATCAAACGTTATATTTGATCATGTGGTGAGGTAGCCCTGAGGTAGACATGCAAAACAAGTGTCGCCCACGGACCTTGAGGATGTCCTTTTGGCCTAATGAACCCTCTCGGTCACACACACTAACGTCTTTATGTGTCTCTGTTTCCCTCCTGTAGAAGTTCAACACCCCCTGGAGAGCGTTCTTCACCTCCATGCCCGTCTATGCCATCATCGTGGCCAACTTCTGCCGTAGCTGGACCTTCTACCTGCTCCTCATCAGCCAACCGGCCTACTTCGAGGAGGTTTTTGGCTTTGAGATCAGCAAGGTAACAGAGAATCAGTATTTCTATGGGCTTAAGACTTATTTTTTTTATTTTATTTTATCTTTTAGCTCATTGCTATTAATGTACAATGCATTGTAGACTTCTTGTGAGGTCCATGAACAAACACAGATTTTTCTCCAATTTGGTGTGTTCTCTTCCTCCATTCTTTCTACCCCTCCTTTTCCCCGCTCCTCCATCCTTTCTTTCCCTCCTCCCTCTCCACTCCTCCATCCTTTGTCCCCCTCTCCCACCTCCTCTCAGGTTGGTATCATCTCAGCCCTCCCCCACCTGGTCATGACCATCATCGTGCCCATCGGGGGGCAGCTGGCTGACTACCTACGGAGCAACAACATCATGACCACAACCAACGTCAGGAAACTCATGAACTGTGGAGGTAAGAGAGGAGGAAATGGATGAGAGGAGAGGAGGGAGGATGGAAGAGGAGGGAGAAGGGATGGGAGGAGAGCAGGAATGGAGGAGGAAGGGAACAGAGAAGAGTGGAAGAGAGGAAGAAGGGAAGAGGAAAGTGAAAAGGACGAGTAAGCAGTCGATCGACAGTATACTCAGAATGAGGAATGGTATCAAACATGTGTCCTATCCTTAGTAAGTCTACTGAACTACGCCTGCAGCTAAATGATCTAAAAAATAAATAATCAGATCAAATATATTGACCTGAAAAGATGGTTAAAGAATACTGCACCTGGTTATGTGTGTTTACTCCAGCATCCAGTGCGTGAGAAACCACTCGTTGTGTAAAGCCAGGTGATGACTCATGCAATAGCTGCATTTACCCCTGTAGACTATTTTTGACCTGCGGAGAAAGCAATCGATCGAAGCAATCGATCGAAGACAGAGGAGCGAGGAGGGGAATGAGAAGTGTGTGTATACATAGTACTGAATATCTGACTGTGGGAAGCTACTTGCCTGTCTGTGTGCCTGCCTGCCTGCCTGCCTGCCTGCTTGCCTGTCTGCCTGTCTGTCTGTCTGCCTGTCTGTCTGCCTGTCTGACTGTCTGCTTGCCTGTCTGCCTGTCTGTCTGCCTGCCTGCCTGTCTGTCTGTCTGCCTGACTGTCTGCCTGCCTGTCTGTCTGTGCCTGCCTGCCTGTCTGTCTGCCTGTCTGCCTGCCTGCCTGTCTGTCTGTCTGTCTGTCTGCCTGCCTGCCTATCTGTCTGTCTGCCTGCCTGTCTGTGCCTGCCTGCCTGCCTGCCTGCCTGCCTGCCTGCCTGTCTGCCTGCCTGCCTGCCTGTCTGTCTGTCTGCATGCCTGCCTGCCTGCCTGCCTGTCTGCCTGTCTGTCTGCCTGGGAGGCTGGGCTGCACCACACAGAGCCTACGCTGGCTTAGGATTTATTTGACAGACATAATGATGTACATGAATCAACATTTCTGTAGAAGTGCCAGATTTCTTTGCTTTCTTTCTATGTTGGTTTTAACTGCATGATTGCCCCCCACCCCACCCCACCCCTCTTCTTCTTCTCTGTGACAGGGTTTGGTATGGAGGCTACGCTACTGCTGGTGGTGGGGTTCTCTCATACCAGAGGCATTGCTATCACCTTCCTGGTTCTGGCAGTAGGGTTCAGTGGGTTCGCTATATCAGGTAAAGGACCTGGGCCCTGTATTTTCTAAACTTTTAGTGAGCACCTCCATTTTGTCTATGTCGGGTCCCGGTGGAAATCAAACCCACATTACTCTTATGCCTTGTTATCTCCAACCTATCTCTCATTAAGGTTGTCTGCTGGTCTTCAGAGACATGTCTCTAGCTGTCACGCGTAACAGATCAAACAAGTTCAACACAGAGCCTCACAGAGAAGGCTGAGCCTTGTCAGGAGAACAGCGACCCTGATCTCTCTCTCTCTCTCTCCATCGAGAGCTGCATAATCACTCACGCACAGTTATCTAGGGGATAGCCTGACTACACTATCTGTCTCGTCAGAGTCCGCCTGCCACTAGGTTGGCCTCTTCAATCATTTACAATCTATTTTCTTGACTGCGACAAGATTTTATTTTATAGTCCCCTAATTACTGGGTATTTACGCAACATACTTTAGTTGGTGTAATTGTCATAGTTGTTACTCAGGAATTACTTCTTGGTTACTTGAGGATTCATTGTAACAGTGTTTATACAGAAAGTTGATTTAGCCATTTAGTAGACACTTTTAATCCAAAGCGATGATGATGATAATAATAATAATAATAATAATAATAATAATATAAATAATAATAACTTACATTTAAATGTAAACTTAAATCTAACCCTAACCCCCTTTCAGGGGACCCAAGGTTGCTTTACAGAAATACAAGAAAATAACAAAAAACAGTCAGACAAACAGTCAGAAAACAAAAACAACAACTAAACTAGAGGCCGAAGACCTTGGCAAACAGCTGGGACTTGAGGGCTGTTTTAAATGCATTCAGGGTAGGGACGTTGCGGATCACCACAGGGAGAGAGTTACAGAGGGTGGGGGCTGCCACACTGAAAGCTCTGTTCCCCAAGGTTCGCAGGTTAGTGCGGGGGGTGGCAAGCAGACCCGAGTCCGAGGACTGCAAGTTCGGGGGAGCGGCATGTTGGCGGGATAGGTCAGATAGGTACTGGGGGGAGCGGGCATGGAGGGACTTGTAGGTGAGGAGGAGGATTTTATAGGTAATGTGGGACTTGACCGGAAGCCAGTGGAGGTGGATGAGGGTGGGGGTGATGTGCTGCCAGGGCTTGGGGTGTGTGAGAACCTTGGCAGTTGAGTTTTGCACATACTGGAGCCTGTCCAGGGTTTGTTTGATCTGTACAGTGAGTGCTGTCAACCCACAACCTTAGCATTGCTAGCATGGCTCTACCTTCTGAGCCCTACCGGACCACAAAGTACCAGTTATAACCATGTAATTACATAGTAAATACCATGGATCTAATGGTCCTCGTCCTCTGTGTCTCCTCATCAGGTTTCAATGTCAACCACCTGGACATCGCTCCACGCTACGCCAGCATCTTGATGGGCATCTCTAACGGGGTGGGCACACTGTCGGGCATGGTGTGCCCGCTCATCGTTGGCGCCATGACCAAACACAAGGTAGGCTACAACATGACTGACTGAAGAAGAAGAAGACTCTTCACACACTTGGGGTCAATGCACTGTTCGGATGTTTATTGTGATAAGCTTTTAGTCAAATGTTCCATATATAGCCTTATTTACTATGTAAAACATTTCATATTACACACACACAGATATATATATATATATATATATATACATATGCCTGCATGCATGTGCATACAATACATACATAAATACATACATATATACATGCATATATGTATACTGTACATGTATACTCCAGTTGGATGCATGTATATATCGATATAGCAATATATCAAGATATTCCATGGCACGTGGTATTCAATGTAGCATACAGGCAGTCTCTTCATAGCAATGTTAAACTAGATTAACCAGATAGCATTTACCATACTGTATCTACCGCTATGAATAAGCTGTGCAAGAGCTTTACGATTAATACCTGACAACACAAACCACTTAGGTTGATCTGCTACAGGGGAGGCTGGTGGAGGTAGAAATCGGAGGACAGGTTCATGGAACAGAATAAGGAATGGTACACCATTGGATTTCTACCTCCACCAGCCTCCCCTGCTCTGCTATGGTACATTACACACAGTATGAATATATATATATATATATTTACTGACACTAAGAACTTGTATAATATTATTTATTTATAACAAATAAACATTGTTCTCAACCTAGCTACTTCGGTAGCACGGCATGTATGGAATACAACATTTGTTTAGAGGAAGTTTAGACCAAACACTAACATTATTCAAACAACAGCATTAATCGCACTCAAACGCAAACCTTTCTCTTTTATTACTTGTATCAATCTGTTTCTCTCACACCCTTTCATTCTCTTGTTTACTAGCTCTCTTTCTCACACTCATCCTCTAACAATCACTCTTTTCTCTCTTTCTTTCTTCCTCCCTCTCTCGCCTCAGACGCGGGAAGAGTGGCAGTATGTGTTTCTCATTGCTTCACTCGTTCATTACGGAGGGGTCATATTCTATGGTGTGTATTTCCTTCTCTTCTTTTCTGTTCTTTTCTCGCCATCTCTCTGTCGGTACATTTTGATCAATTTATGCTATGATGATCAGATCACACAGATTGTTTGACAATCGTTTGGCCCCTCCGAAATCACCAGGAAATCACCCCATTATTTGTTTCAATCAAAGTTTGTATTGAAACTGCAGACAAGCTTAATATTTCATTGAAGAACAAACATGTATTGTTCTGTGTTATCATTCACTGATATTCCCTTCATTAGCACCATCATTACTGGTTAAAAAAGTGTAGGAAAAATCGTTCCTACTTCAATTTTCACGTAACCCTAACCCTACTAAACCAAACTTTAGGCTGCCGTCCCTTTCTGAATGAATGAATGAATGAATGAATGAATGAATGAATGAATGAATGGACTTTATTGTCATTGCTACAGTACAGGTACCAAACAACGAAATTTAGGAGGGGGGGCTCCCCTGGTGCTAGGAAAGGGAAAAAAAAACACTTTTAGAAAAAAAAATCACAAGAAGGGAAGGAGCTGGTTTACATAAATAAAGGCTATGTACACAATCCACTGTACTATACTGTACAGACAGACGACTAGGGTTGTCATATTGCACAATAGTATTATTCCACATTTATTTAAAGTGTCGCAGTTTGCAGGCTTGAAATGTACAATTTCTGTGTTACATGCAGAACTCTGTGGGTTTTACTAGGAGTGTAACAGTTCACCAATCCCAGGGTTCGGTTCATACAGTACCTCGGTTGTAGGGTCATGGTTCGGTTCAACCTCAGTTCAACAGAAAAAAGACGAACGAATTCACTATCAGTAAGCTTATTGGTTTGGGTGACTCTCATTAAGGGTTTGTATTTCTTCAGTTTTTTACACAACATTACACTTGGAATCTTTTAAAGATGACAAACACGGATAGTATGTATTATTTCAATGAAAGTGCTTCTATTTTTTGGGTTGGGTGCTTCTAGACGAATAGATAGAGCTGCTACCAATGAATAATTTACTCAACATTCGCTGCAACGCTCAAGTAATTTTCATGGCTATTTTTAGGTTACCCAGAAGTTTTTTTTTCTGAGGGTTCTCCCACAGGGACAGTCGAAGAACCCTTTTAGTGTAGACCCAAGTCAACCCAACCAGTTGAGTACAGGATGATTCTGATTGGTGGTGCCTCGTGTTCCAGGCCTCTTTGCGTCCGGAGAGAAGCAGCCGTGGGCGGAGCCTGAGATGATCAGCGACGAGAAGTGTGGCATTCTGGACCAGGACGAGCTGGCGGACGAGACGGAGGAGTTGTACCGTACAGCGGGTGGAGGTGGCTACGGCGCCATGAATCAAGGAGGCACAGACCCCAACGGAGAAGGAGGAGGAGGAGGAGCAGGGGGGACGTGGGTGTCGGACTGGGATAAGACTGAGGAGTACGTCCAGCCTACAGGAACCAACAGCTACCTCTACGGAGGAGAGCAGGACCGGGACCTCACATAAAACCCTGTTTGAATATCAAATGCATCCTTCCTTCCTCCATTCCCTGAAGAGATCACTGATTTGACTTGAAGTGATTGGTGTAAGCAATGCAGTCAAAAGCATTGTTTGGACCAATCCAATTATGTTAGGTCTGCGATGGATTAAGTCAAGGGAGGGAGGAAAGACGGATGTCATTTCTTTAAAAAATCTAAACGGGGTGGGGGGGGGTGCGGAGTCAGTGGAAGGTAGCCTTGTGGGTGGTGGGGTGGAGTAGCAGAGAGTATACATGTATTACAAGTTTCCTCAAGATGAAGAGACTTTGAAAGAGGTGAGGAGGGTGGAGGGGAGGAGGGGAAAAAGCGAAGGTCAGCTAGCCTGACCCCAAAGTATTACTGACAAAGAACTTCAACTTATTTTCAATGTACAAACGTGGAAGGAGGCCAAGCCAGTAGTAAGCGTGTGTGTATGTGAGCGTGTTTGCTTTGAGAGTATTGTAGGGCTCCATGGCCTCTTGATGCTGGCACACCTTCTCTTATGGAGGAGGAAGATTTTCTGTTTGTTTGTTGTTGTTGTTGTTGTTGTTGTTTGTTTGAAGCCTAGTTTGGTTGCTTTCTTCAAGAGTGTGGTAATTATACCCAGAATTATACTCGGCAGTTTGATGATTGTATCATTTATAATCATAACAGATCAAGAGAACAGGGTTACACAGCCCATTTTTATTATGAGTTTTGAAGACTACCTTGTAGATAGTACAACTGATGGCCACAAACGTATCAAAATATTGCGGCTAAAACGAACGAAAGCTCAATTCTGTCAATGCGAAATCTAAATCCAATCGGTGATAATGCTCACACTTTTAAGACAAAGCATCTTACTTGTGCCAATAAGATAAAGTATTTTTGTGCTGTAGTATTGGTTTTGATTATCCAGTGAAAGATGCAGTCTTAAACAATCCAAGTCATCAGGCCTAGTCATCTAGCCTGTTTTAGACAGTTTTAATGTTACATTTGTCACATTACTCTCTCTTAGGGCCTTTACACACTAGAGGGCCGTTCCAAACCATACTGGGAATACTTGGCTATTTTCTTCTCACATTGTCCATTCCAGCCCTGTTTCAGCAACTACGGTGGATGTCTTAACCAGGCCAGCCCAGTACAGCTCAGCTCGGCTCGGCTCTGTAGTGTAAATTAGGGTTTAATCTGTTCAGTTTTTTCATTCCCAGTTTAACTTTAATTAGGACCTTATTTAATTATATCATGTCAAAGAGTTGTATGTATTTGGCCTCCTAACCTCTCTGCCTGGTTGGATATGATTGTCTTTTGATGAAGGATGACAGTGAACACATGCGTTGTGCAGGATTAAGAGAGGGATACTGTATGAGTAAAGAAGGTCGCACCAAAGACCAAAAACCAGACGGCTTTATTTGGACAAAAACAGTGGCGCAAATGTGGGTGCTGTCGGCAGTGCTTAGGGGTGTATGAAATATGGGTGCTAATTTTGAGGCCAGATTTTGCAGCGCACATGATGGCACTTGACCTGCTGATTGTGATGAACACGCCTCTATTTACTGCTCCTCCACCCATGTGAGCGCAGGCAAGACAGCGCTACAGCGCAGTGGTATTTTTCACCTGTTACCGCCGCCCCAAATTGCCAATAGGCCTGCGTTTGGACTTGCGTCCGTTTTGTGCGAGAATAGAGCCCTGAGATATATAACTCAAGTTATAACAGTCCATCAAGTCCATCGAGTGTTGCACACAGTACAGTGAAAAACCCCGACAGTTTAATATAGGCATAATATCGGCATATATTTCAGTTTTAAAGTTTTTGTTGAACTATACTACCCTCGACATTTGTTAACCGTTTTACTTTATGTACTGTATGTCTGTACAAAGGCGATTTGAGAAACAAACAAATCCACAAAACATAACAAAGTATATTATTAAAGTCTCTTCATTCTGTGTGTATGCTTTCCAAGCAGTAGCCATGCATGTTCTGTTACTGTAGCCCCACAGTGTGTTGATGTGCACCGCTTGTCTTGCTAAGACACGTTTGATGTATCGTGGTGTCAATGTCCTATCTAGGGAGGAAGTTGGCTGACACCAGGGAGCCAAACTTCTCTCTCTCACACACACACACACACACACACACACACACACACACACACACACACACACACACAAACAAACACACACCAGCCTGTGTCCATGGTCACAGTGACTAAGCAATAACACACTGAGAGCAGCAGAGACTGGGGTGTTGCTCTCCCAACCAGCAACCCCCATGACTGAATAGTCTTGTGGTGCACAGACCTGAGTTTGAGCTTTAGCTTAGCAAGACAACAGTCTTGGGTCACGCCAACCACCCAGGTTTGAACCCAGTCAGTTACATCATTCTCAGATCAAACGTGAGATTGATTAAGCCCCCGCCTCCCTCCACGGCAGGTCCCCATGGAGAACAGAGACGGGCTTTAGCTCAGCAGGCTAACTCAGTCGCTGTGGTGCACAGACGACCCATGTTCGAAACCATTGAACCAGGTCCCCATAGAGAACAGAGGAGGGGAGCTGGAGGCCTCTCTCTCTTGTGGATGAACGTCTCTCTTTCTCTCTCTCTCCCCCTTCCTCCCTTCTTCATATAACAATATACTGTAGTCCACACTAGTATTATTAATC
Organism: Nansenia antarctica; assembly: GCF_963989245.1. Lineage (NCBI taxonomy): Eukaryota > Metazoa > Chordata > Actinopteri > Argentiniformes > Microstomatidae > Nansenia > Nansenia antarctica. Next base: position 11,014,043 of record NC_137681.1, on the reverse strand, counting down.
TGGATATATGATGACAGAGCAGTATGTTTTTACACACTTAGTTGAGAAAGCAATAAAAAGAAGAATCATGTATTGGCACTGAAAATGTCCCGTTTACTTTCTGTACATAACTTAAGTCATAACTTTACTGGTAAGCGTTGTGAGTTGTTTAGCTATCCTCGAGAGTTTAAAGGTTTTAAAACCCATGTTGTCATGGATACAGCTGAATTGTGTGTATGGTTGACTGGCGAGGTCGTTTCAGTCAAGTGGCACACGATAAACAATAATATTAGGTTTCCTCACAGTTGAGGAAAAGGGGAATTATGACTTTTAGGATTTTTACTGGTGTTGGTGTTGTTGTTGTTGTTGTTTTTGTTTATTTCCTTTTTCAAACTGATCTGTCGGTTGTTTTTTCTTTTATCATTCAACTGTTTTGTTCTTAACTGTTAAAATGTTAAATTGTATATGTACAAAAAAATATGTACATGTGGAAAACATTGTATAATAAAATTTAGAGGTGAATATTATAATACTTTATTGACTATTATTACATATTTTCAATACATTTGAAATTACATTTTTGTTTCAAACGAAGTTTAGTAAGTTAGTATACTTGTACATGGTGTTCAGTATTTTTTTTTTAAAGGTTATTTGGTGGGGCAGTCCTACTAACATTTTCCATTTTATTGGATGGAGATAGTGAAGATAGAAAGTAAGGAGAAGAGGGCATGTCAGCCAGGCTTGGGCCTTTCGAACCCCTGCCGACATATGTGTGCACTGTAGACCGCGTTGCTATACCACTGGACCACCCATGGTGTACAGTGGTAATGTGAAATCATCTTTGTACTAATTCCCATAGTCTAGGAAGTACAATTAACATAGTGTATTCTACACAACCTTCTGCTTGTCTGGCTCCCAGTCTGTCTGCCACAACTTTCCCTTTTCCCCCTCCTCTCTTCTCCCCCCCTCCTTTCCTCTCATCATCCCTCTCCTCCCCTCTTTCCCATCCTCTGGTTGTGGTACTAATGGTTTTCTGAACCCCTCTCTCTCTCTCTCTCTCCCTCGCCGTCTCCAGATAAGGTGTCATGTTACTCCTGCATGCTGCCTATTGATCACCAGAGTAATGTTACGATCCCAGAGGAAGTGGGAGAGAGAAATTGAGATTTTGATGGGGGGGGGGGGGGGGGTATGAGGCAGAATAGAGTTCTACACCAGGGACTAGGACTCTATGCCTTTCTCTGCCCTCTCTTATATAGACCACCATATAGGGGGGATTGGTAATATCAGATGAAGGTGTCATCCTATACCTTCTATTTGTGTATTCTTGGTATTGTTCTGGGAGGGGCGTGGCAGTACAGGGAAGGGAGAGGATGAGAGAGGGAAGGGAGAGGATGAGAGAGGGAAGGGAGAGGGGGAGAGAGGGAAGGGAGAGGGGGAGGGGGAAGGGAGAGGATGAGAGAGGGAAGGGAGAGGGGGAGAGAGGGAAGGGAGAGGGGGAGAGAGGGAAGGGAGAGGATGAGAGAGGGAAGGGAGAGGACGAGAGAGGGAAGGGAGAGGATGAGAGAGGGAAGGGAGAGGGGGAGGGGGAGGGAGAGGGGGAGAGAGGGAAGGGAGAGGATGAGAGAGGGAAGGGAGAGGATGAGAGAGGGAAGGGAGAGGATGAGAGAGGGAAGGGAGAGGGGGAGAGAGGGAAGGGAGAGGATGAGAGAGGGAAGGGAGAGGACGAGAGAGGGAAGGGAGAGGATGAGAGAGGGAAGGGAGCGGGGGAGATAAGGAAGGGAGAGGGGGAGATAAGGAAGGGAGAGGGGGAGAGAGGGAAGGGAGAGGATGAGAGAGGGAAGGGAGAGAGGGAACAGAGGGTAAAGTGGGTGGGAGCAGGAGAGGGGGAAGGAGGGAAAGAAAGACAGATGTTCGTTTTCAGGTTAGCGGAGAGAGGGGAGGCAGGACAGGAGGGTATAAGAGTCGGGTCGGAGGGAGAAAGAGAGAGAAAGTAAGGTGGGTGGGAGGGAGAGTGTGGGAAAGGGGGAGGTTATCTGCCAGGTTAGCGAAGGTCTCTCTCTGACACGCTGGGCCAGTGGAGAAGAATCCTAGAGTCAGCAGCAGGTCCAGGTCATTAAAGACAAGATGGATGGGTGCAGGCAGAACCCGTCCTCTCCCTATCTCCACTACCCCTCCTCTTCTTACTCACACACACACACACACACACACACACACACTCTCTGGTGCACTGGTTGGAGGTTTTCCAGACGAGAGGTGAGGTCGGTCATTTAGCTGTCCTGAGAAGAAATAGAAACAAAGTCAAACTGGAAGTTAGAAAGAGGAAAAAGTGGCTTATCTCTACTGGTGTCAGGGTCTATGTTACCGACACTGAGAAGAAGGCTCTTTCTAATTTAGATAATAGGAATTCAGTGACTATGGTATAAGTAGAAACATAAAGGTGCTTTAATAATTTATGGCAGCAGGCCATATGGCTTTTTTACCCCTCTGCCCCCAAAGTATGGGACACTCCACCTGCATCTGACCCTTTGGCCTACAATCACTACAATCTCCCTTCGCCCCACCCTCATCCCCCAAGGTGTTGAAACTACGTTGATGTTGAAGGACCATTTGATCTGATTTCTACCATGCTCACAGCTCAGCTCACGGTATTGCCGCAGTAGACCACCCAGAATTCGGGGGCCATTTTCACTGAGAAGAGAGAGAGGAGAAAAAGAGAGAGACAAGAGATAAGATTTTCGGTCTCAGTTGCAGTAGAGGCTGGTGGAAGTATAAATCGGAGGGTGGCTCATTGTATTGCATGGAATGGGATGGAATGAGGAATTCCAATAATAAACGAGAGGGCGTGCTGTTATCCCTCTCTATAACAACACACCTGAAAGCTACAGTACTTAAAGAGGCAGTATGAAGGGACACTGAAGTGATTAACTTTTACAAGCTGCTGATGGCTGCTGCCATCTAGTGGGTAATTGTAGAAGAACACCTATAAGTTAGAAGAGACACCCTCGGACATTTCACATATCACAGTGGAGGGAGGCTGGAAATCATTGGAATGAGGATATATTAAACGAGGAATGGTATCAAACGTGCGTTTGGTATAAGTATTCACATAAAGGTGTATTCTTCATTCCATTCAATGCATTACAATGAGACCGTCCTCAGATATCTACCTCCATTTTACATGTTTACAATGTTATGGCTTTAAAAATGTTATTTTTAGCTATTAGGAGACCTAACCTTCAAATCCTACAGTCAGGCAAACTATGAAAATGATGTCATGTCTTTGCCGATCAATGATCGTTGTCGTTACATAGAGAAAATGAACGAAATAGGGGTTGCAGAGTGTCCTTTCAATCTGCCTCCATCAAAGTGGACAAACGACCCCACCCACTATCCTGAGATGTCATATCCTGACATAGAACTACCTTATTGAATCTCCAGGTTATGTATAACAATGATATCTATCACTTCTTTTGTCGTTAAGACACTTTATTTTGCTGTTTTGGTAGTCTGTCCAATGTGACTAGCTAATTTGCCCCCCCCCTCCACCGGCCCTAGTTTTGGCTATAGCTTGCTGTTCATTATTTTGATGATAAATCGTAGCTAGCTATAAATAGCCTAACCTCTTCATATATAGAGTAGAGTCATGCAATGTTGCACAGATGGTCAGGGGTATGTCCCGCCCCACAGCACAGCTATGCGCGAATCATACGAAGGGGAGCAAGATATGGCAGGGGACTTTTTCTGGCAAAACTCTTACATTCTTTACCCACAGGAAATGATGTATACTACCGACTACTCATTTAAAAATAATATAACATATATTTTATACATTGAAAATAAAATAAAGGATCAGTATATAAGTATAACCTCACCTGGGACGTGCATACCAAACAGGTGATGAAAAAGGCACAGCAGCGCCTCTTTCACCTCAGACGGTTAAAAAAGTCTAGCATGGGGTCGAAGTCACTGCAGGCCTTCTACAGAGGCACTACTGAGAGTATATTGACTGGTTGCATCACTGCCTGGCATGGCAACTGCACTGCCCTCAACCGCAAAGCGCTGCAGAGGGTGGTGCGGACAGCCGAGCGCATCACCGGATGTAAGCTTCCCTCCATCCGGGATATATACAACAAACGGTGTGTCAGCAAAGCCCGGAGGATCATCAAAGACCCCATCCATCCCAACCACAGCCTGTTTGAATTGATGCCATCCAAAAGACGAGGCCTCTTCCAGAGCCTCAGGGCCAAGACTCAGAGGCTAACAAATAGCTACTACCCCCAGGCGATCAGGCTCATGAACAAGCCCACTGTAGACAATTGACTATCTTCCCCTAGCTCACCCATGTACATGGACTACAGTAACCCTTTTACTACTGTGAGCTCTCTATTATCACTAGTGGCACCGCTAGTGTAACCTAATTAATTAATTAATTAATTTAATTTAATTTTGCCATTTAGCAGACGCTTTTATCCAAAGCGACTTACAATTACGAATTACAGGGACATTCCCCCTGGAGTAACTGAGGGCTAAGTGCCTTACCCAAGGGCACACTAGTAGTGGTGTGGCTTCAGGCGGGATTTGAACTCACAACCTTCCGATCCCAAGTCCAACTCACTATCCACAGGTAACCTGTCTTGTCTTACCAGTACTATTGCCACCTTATCCTGTACTCTGCCTATTATTTTTTGTCACTTTTTTGATATTACACAATACAGAAACACATTAAGACTTGGAGGCTGGGTGTGTTTGGTGTTTGTGTTTGTGTGTGTGTGTGTGTGTGTGTGTGTGTGTGTGTGTGTGTGTGTGTGTGTGAGAGAGGTTTACCTCGTAGCAGTACTGCTCCTCAGCCTGTTGTGTTTTTGTATCACCACCATTTGTTAATTAAATCATTGCACTGTAGTTTGTTCGTGTTGTGCCTTTTATTAGTATTTTCCCCCTCCCACATCTACAAGTGGCAACTTACTTACACCCTTTATGTTCCGGCTCCCCCTACACCCCCTAGACGTAGAGCCATACAATCTGGGGGTTCGCAACAAGAACTGATCCGGTGGCGCACAGGAAACCAGTGTAGTTGGATGAGAACGGGTGTGATGATGATGTTTGGAGCAGAGGTGTTTTGTGATTGGGTGAGGATGGATTTGGAGTCGATGAGCAGGGCCTCGTTTTTCCTCCCATTGAGCTTCAGAAAATTCCTGCTCATCCAACTCCTGATTTCCTTAAGGCAGGTAGTAAGAGAGGTGGAGGGAAGGGCAGTGGTAGGTTTGGAGGAAATGTAGACCTGTGTGTCGTCAGCATAACAATGAAATCGAAGCCCATGGTGACGGAGGATTGTGCCCAGGGGGAGGAGATAGATGATGAATAGTAGATGATGAACAGGGGTAGCGGTGGTCTAGTGGATAGTGAGTTGTGAGTTCGAATCCCGCCTGAAACCACACCACTACTAGTGTGCCCTTGAGTAAGGCACTTAGCCCTCAGTTACTCCAGGGGGAATGTCCCTGTAATTCGTAATTGTAAGTCGCTTTGGATAAAAGCGTCTGCTAAATGGCAAAATTATTAATTAAATTGAACAGTGATAGTGAGTTACACACTGCACTGTGCAGAAAATAATATTAGCCTATATATGACACATTCTAGGAGTGCTATCTCAACCACTCAACTGCTGACAGTCTCTGCAAGCAGTTGTTTCTTATCACTGTAGTGTACCCGTACCTTCAGCTTACTTATTGTATTTATTGTTTTCGTTGTGAAGCACTTTGTGTGACATTTGTCTGTGTAAAATGTGCTATACAAGGTTATTATTATGATTATTATGTAAAATGTGCTCTGCAAATAATTATAAGTATTATTATTAGTATTAGTATTACGGAAAATGTGCTCTACAAATACACGTGATTCAGTGATTGATTGATTGCGCATCAATCAGTGCATGATGCACGCCGCTGGTCACGTAAACAAGCTTTATTTGAATATCAAGCCATAGACACTACAGAGGATCCATTACACACAACAATACTCACTGAAAACAATGTTCAGGGTGTGATGTTTATTTATTTATTTATGGAACTATACCACATACACGGTACATGTATTCCCACATGTACCGTAACATGTACACTACTGCACTGTATCACAACTCAATGCAAACACTACAGAGGATCCATTACACACAACAATACTCACTGAAAACAATGTTCAGGGTGTGATGTTTTTTATTTTTATTTATGGAACTATACCACACACACACACACACACACACACACACACACACACACACACACACACACACACACACACACACACACACACACACACACACACACACCACAATCATTTGCAACAAGTGTCTTACATTTTGAGTCGTTATGTTTAATGAATGAAGCTAGGTGTGTTCATTGTATTCAAATGTTGCTGACTGTGGCAAGCATTTTGCATCACATGAGCTTTAATTTGAGAATTTGAGCAGAGTTTTTTGCAACTTGTGTTTTAGCAAGACAAAATGTGTTTAGACTTATGAGAAAAGGAGGATTGTGTTTTGTGAATTGTGTTTTCATGTGAAATGTGTTTATGGTTTTGGCAAATGGGAGCTAGTTTTATTAAATGTGTTTAGAGAACTGGTCATTTGGTTTAGAGAATTGGCTTTTGTGTTTTAGCAATTGGGAAAAACTGTATTAGTTTTATTAAAAAACAAAGATGAACCGGAAATTGTGTTGTATGATAGTGGTCTAGTCTATTGCAAACTAAAACTGTTAAATTAAAGGTGTCACTGATGTAAACGGTTACAGCTTGAAGTGGCGGTGAGGTCTGGAAAAATATTGACAAGGTCTTTAAAAAGTCTTAGAAAGGTATTGAAATTAACCTCAAGATTCCTGTATATACCCTGGTGAGGGATATCAGCGTGTGCTACTTGTTAACGCAGAAATCTGGGACTTGTAGACACATTTTTTGTGCATTTGGATGCTGCCACCACCATGCTACACTGTAGGGAAGGTATTGGCCAGGTGATGAGCGGTGGTTTCCTCCAGAGATGACACTTGGCATTCAGGCCAAAGAGTTCAATCTTGGTTTCATCAGACAGAGAATTTTGTTGAGCTCAATTTTGAGTGTCATAGCAATGGGAGTGAATACTTATGTGATATGAGTGTTTTATTTTTAATACATTTGCAAAGATTAAAAAACAAATAATACATTTTCACTTAGTCATTATGGGGTAAAATAGCACTATTTTAAACATACAATCTACATAATTATGTCCTGTATTTTGTACTTTGACTGACTTGCACACTGCGCATGTTCACACAGTATATTTCTATATGAATGTCAATAACATGTTTCGGTAACACTTTGTAATAACTTTCAAATGTTTCAACTTTAAATGATACTGATGTTGATGATGATGATGATGATGATGATGAAGAAGTCACTGAATCCAAACTCCATATATGTCCTTGCCCCTAGCTGTTTAACACCATCATGATCACATCTGAATACATTCATTATTTTTCTCAGGCTTACTTCCATATGCCCTTGACCTAGTCCTTATCTTATCAATGAGCTTCACTATTTATCACAGTATTTCCTCAGTCAAAAGAGCTAATAATACTTAACTCAGTATAGTTATAAGTACCGTAACCAGCAGAAACTGGACTGGAGAGAACCAGTCTGATCCTGATGCTGCTGTTGAGTCTGTCTGGGACTCCAGCTCTCTATGAAGATGGAGGAGAAGATGAATGACACAGAACACGGTCAGTCTGAGCAGGGACAGGGTGTACAGAATGAATAAAAGACTTTCAACGAAAGAAGTGAGACCATAGAAACGTCAAGAACAATGAATTCTCAACCAGCCTGTGAACCTATTACCCACACTGGGAGAGCTGGGAGCCATGGGGGAGAGACTAGAGAACATGAAGATCAGGTTGGAGGCACACCTCTGGTGGCATTAAACACTGCTGTGTATGAACTGCGGAGATTACATAAAGGTAAAGATTACCTTATATTTAGCAAGAATAGTTCTCAAGTATGATAGATCTACAGTGCCCTTTATAAATGTAGTGTTCACTGACCCAAAATATACATTTATTGTGAAATGTCGCATTCCATTTGCTTTAATCATCAAGTCAAAAGATAATCATAGATTATGTGAGGAATGGAATGGGGCGTGGCAGAGAGGTTCAATTGCAGGTGTAACCCAGACGTATAGAGCCTATTAGACATACACATACACTAAACAGACATGATAAATAGGAAATCAAATTCTTAACTAAATGTGTTAAAAAAAATTGGTGTATACAGCAGAGCTTGAGAGACCGGAGATCGGAAAAAAACACAAGATAACATTTGAGAATTTAATAGAATAATCTGAAGAGGAGATAGCATATATTCAACTGAGCAATCAGTTTGTGACTGTCTTGAAACGTTTGCATTTTTGTTAGCGGTATAAACCGAATTTGGACATTGGAGTTTGATATTTTGACATTTTGATATTGATCTGAGGAGAACCTAGCTATTTCGTTTTACATATTCTACTGATATTTTGTGTCCATATTGTGATTACTTTTGATAATTGATAATATTTCCATATCATTTCATAGAGTAATAAGGGTTCATACAGTAATAAGAGTTCATATTTCAAAGAAAGAGTCTGGTTAAAATATATAGAATAAATAGGCCTACATAGATAATAAACATACATTAGAATAAATACATAAATAGGAATAAATAGATTATAATTAGCTAAAATACCTAACCACGTACTTACCTGTGATCAGAACCAGACTTGCATCATCTTGGGTTACCTGTGGATAAACACAGCATATTTTTATTGTGTTTTCATTGTGTTATATGTTTGTTATTGTGATCAGTTACTTTTTTCTACTGTTATAAATAAATGACATGGAAGAGAACAAAAAGAAAATATATAAAATATATACTTATTCTCTTACCTTGTAAACTTTAGATCCTGTCCCGTGTGAGTTCATTTCGACGGTGCTAACCTTCTCTCTCCTAACCAATCTAGAGTTTTATGGTCATCTGGCCCATAACTTCATAATTAGCATTCTGTTAACAGTGTCCCCTAAGATACTTGTTACACAGGTCCCAGTGCCTGGAGACACAGATGAACCAGGATGCCCAGTATAAAATGTTAAAAATGTCAATAAAGTCTTTCTTGTTCCTTCTTCCTGGTTCCTTCCTCAATAATTATGTGACATGACCGTGCTTACGGTGATAATACATCCCACCAGGGGCCTTCCACTTCTCCTCTAGTTGGGTAGTGGTGTGGATGGTGAGTTGGGCTGGTGATTGGAAGGTTGTGAGTTCAAATCCTCCCCGAAACACCACCACTAGTGTGCCCTTGAATAAGACACTTAGCCCTCAGTTACTCCAGGAGGGATGTTCCTTGAATTGTGATTAAAAGTCTCTGCTAAATAGCTAATTCTAATTATTCATTCCAACCTTTAGATTAGATTCCTCTCACTATTTTTTAAGCATTTATGCAAAATAACTTCCTTGTGAAGACATTCACAGGGATCCCCAGATCTCACTTATCTTGATGCCAGTGAGCATGCCTACAGTACAACAAATGTAGTCCATTATCATCAGAGGCCAAGAATGATCCTCTCACGTAGAGCAAAACCGACCAGGTCTTGATCACTATCACTGGACCATCAACACAGTGCAAACTACTGCTCAGGAGCACCAAGACATCACATAAACACTCAGTAAAAAGACCTCAACTTCACTAAACCCTTTAAAATGGGGGAGATGATGGGTCTCCTCCTGGTCCTACTGGGCTGCCTGTCCATGGCTGCAGAGTCATTTGTGACAGCAGCTTGTAAAAGTGGGAACAAGTCGGCAGCCAATCAAAATGCTCAGACCTTTATTGTGAAAAATGCAAATAAATGTCAACGTTGTTGAAGATCAATGACACACTCACTAGTCAAGCCTTAATGTTGCAATGCAATGGATTCGGTGAGTACTCCCCACTACTACATACACTGTTTCCTCTATATGCATTTATTTGTGGCGGGCCGCCACGAATGAATTTCCTCTGCCACTAATTGATTCAGACAGTCCACTTTGATTCAGGCTGCGCAGAAAGGCAGCGAGTTATTATGACCGGAGAACAGAAAAAAAGCAGATTGAAGCTAGATTTAGGCCGCTTCCAGACCTACATTTCGTTACGATTCAGGGCGTAGTTAGTTACAATATGTTACAATGTTGCAATTAACCTCGTCGTTTGTGTTCGCACTGCAATCGAGACTGAATCGCTCTCAACAGGCGCGCGGCGCGCGGCGACGTGCTTTCAAAACAGTTTTGTGATTGGCCCGAATTTAGCGGGACATTTGGATTTCTCTCTTCGCCCGTCGCCGGTCCCTTTAATCCCGTAAACGTATCCTAATCGAAAATGCAACATCACCAGCGACGACTGGGTTATTGCATTTACTGCTGTTCTCTGGTTCATGTTCTTATACCAGTGCTCAGTATAGAGTATTTTAAATGAACATTCGTAATGTATGTCTCTGATGTTCATGGTCAATTAAATCAGCCTATTTTGTGAAACAAATAATGTTCCCGCTAATGGGTTAACCGAGCATTCTCGCACCTAACGTGCAAGCACCTAGCTTCGAACTATTCATAGCAATATGCGCCGGGCAAAAATTATCTATTGCCTCTAAAATCAGAACGGCGGAGGTACGGGTAAGCAGGGCTCATGTTGGTGTCCTCAAAGGTAAGAGTTGGTTTTCTTTAACTCAACTGATAGCATTACCTTGCTGTTGTTTTTTACTGAATGCTCCATCTGACTGTCACACTGTGATTTTACTTGTGTAAACAGTTAATGAGTAACGTTAGCCGGTTTTGTGCGTGTACTCTCATGTAGGCCTACTTTGTATTGATGAGCTGATGATCTTTCATTGTGTGTGTGTGTGTGTGTATGTATGTATGTGACTGTCAGTCACAAGTTTGTATTCTACGGATGTTGTTCAGTGCTGTATGCGCGTTCCCGGTTCCATGTGTACTCTACTCTTGTGTACTTCATATTCGATGAGCTGATGATCTTTCTGTGTGTCATGCGCGTTCCGCATGTTCCGCTGCAGCTGTAGGATATATTGGTATTTGATCACCTTCTATATAAAATCACCTGCTCGGCTTTAATGACTTAACCGCTATTTAAAAAAAAAAATGTTGCCACCCTCTAGTTTTTGGTGAAATTACGTCTTTGTTTTGAGCGCCAGTGCGCAGGTGGAGACAGGCGTAGGTCACCAGGCTGCAGGTGGAGGCAGGCGTAGGTCACCAGGCTGCAGGTGGAGGCAGGCGTAGGTCACCAGGCTGCAGGTGGAGACAGGCGTAGGTCACCAGGCTGCAGGTGGAGGCAGGCGTAGGTCACCAGGCTGCAGGTGGAGACAGGCGTAGGTCACCAGGCTGCAGGTGGAGGCAGGCGTAGGTCACCAGGCTGCAGGTGGAGACTGGCGTAGGTCACTGAGACATGGAATTTGAAAGTACATTGAATGACTTCAATTTGTTGTTGTCATACAAAGTGACTGTCAAATAGCATGAAGTATATTAAGATTGAATTACAATATCATAATCAGTGGCGGCTGGTGGTGATACTGAGTGGGGGGGCTAATAAATCCTGGTCTATACAAGGGGTGGGCAATTTATTTTCACAATGGGCCACATGAGAAACCAGGACTATTGTGGAGGGCCGGACCAGTAGGCTGAACTTAATTCTGCTCAATATTACTTTTATCTTTAATTACTTTATGAAATGATATGGTTTTGACTAGCTGCTACTGGTAAGAATACATGTTACGATAAGGCTATGAAAATGTGGAGTAAATGAATGAATGAATGGTCTTTATTGTCATTGATATAGTACAGGTACCAAACAACGAAATTTGGGAGGGGGGGCTCCCCTGGTGCTAGGAAAAAAAAAAAAAAAAAAGAAGGGAAAGGAGCTGGTTTACATAAATAAAGGCTATGTACACTATCCACTATACTATACAAATAAAACACTGTGCTGTACTCTATGCAATGCTATACCTATTCTAACATTTCCTATTCTCTGAACCTTATGTACCCTAGGGTTGTCATAATATTTACATAATATTATTGCACATAGTGTTATTGCACATTCATTTAAAGTGTCGCAGTTTGCAGGCTTGAAATGTACACATTTGTGCCTCAGCACTACACCTGATTTCAATCCAGCAGCTACCATCAATCCGTCCAGACTGTCCAGGGCCCAGAACCGAGGTCTTTGCTGTGTTCAGGGCCTGAATGGCCCTGGGGTAGAAGCTGAGCTTCAGTCTGTTTGTCCTTGCGAACATGGTCCTGAACCGCCTGTCCGAGGGCAGCCGAGCAAAGTGTTCGTACCTAGGGTGGGATGGGTCTCTGGAGATCTTGGAGGCCCTCCTGAGGCAGCATGTGTTGTACAGCTCTTCCAGAGAGGGGAGGGGGGCGCCGTTGTGCTATACTGCACAACAGAGAATTACAATCTCTGCTGCTTCGCTTTTTCTTCAACGATCAAGGTGCGACTCAACGTGGAGAAGGCCCAGGAGAAACAGCGGGAAAGCTACCGGAGGAGGATCAAGAAGGGAACCAAGCGGTTTGAGATCCTCCCGGGCATGGAGGTCCTGAAGAAGAATGAGAGGAAACGTGGGAGACCTGGTGGCACAATGGACCCAGACTGGCCAACTAAGTACCGGTAAATGTTAGACTTTTAAGAATATTCAGAATGAGAGGGTGATGTGTGATGTCCAATTTTGCCATTATTAATACATATTTTCTTCAGGGTGACTGAGGTTGGGGACAACAATTTGGTGCAGTTGGAGACCTTGGATGGCCAACAACTGGGAACCAAAACCCCCTATGCCTCAGTGAAGCCTCTGCGGAAGAGTAAGTGTAACATACAGTTCACATTTTAAAGTTAATGTAATGTGAAACTGTATTTTTTTTTACCACAAGATGTCATTCTAAAATTGTTTTGTTGATTGACTTAAGGATTCCGAGCCTGCCCGCCCACTCAGAAAGCTGTGTCCCATCCACCGGAGCCAGTGTGTTCTGATGACCCTGAACCGCTAAACTCTGAGCCGGAGTGGGACTCACTTCAGGTACACTTAAAAATCCTAGCTTCATTCATTTTAAATAATCAAAATTCCAATGGCTGAATACTGTAACATGACAGTCCCTTTAACCCAACATCATTATGTTTTTTAGGCACCATCTCAGCTGCTAGATGTCATCACAGATGTTCAGCTTTACCTAGCAGGTTGGAGGTGCTTAGGCCTTTTGTTCTGAAACCCAATTGTTGGCTGAATGATCTCTCCATTGACCATGCTCAGGCTCTTTTACAGGCTCAACATCCCCATGTAGGAGGCCTCTACGCCACAACGTCCCTCTCCCTCCTCTCCTCCGTGCCTGCATCAACCCTGGGGTTTGTTCAGATTTAAAATGTTTGTTCAAATCACTGGGTTACGGTAAGTAACATTGACTGCAGGGTAGGTACTGTTAACGTTTATGACTCCTCTGGTCACGGGTCGACCGAGGAGTTCATTTCACAAATAACAGGTCTCCTCTCTTTTTCAGGTCCCAAGGTCCTTCTGCAGTGGCCTGATGTCCAGCAGCAGAGAGGCAGCTCAGACTGTGGGCTGTTTGCTATTGCGAACAGTCTCACACGCTGCAGAGGTGAGGACCCAGCAAGCATGGAATTTGATCAGTCTGCTATGCGTCACCACCTCTTTTCCTGCTTTCAGGCTGGGCACCTGACACCATTCCCCAGCTCCATACGGTGTCCACGCACGGCCCAGTCAGTGTACACTATGGACGTTAGTGTGCACTGCATCTGCAGGAGGACCATCCGGACGAGAGGACCAGAGCCTCTGGTATCCTGCAGGAGGTGTTTAAAGTGTTTCCATTCGTCTTGTGTGTCAATTAATATGATGTTTCCTGATGAATTTGTTTGTACTGTTTGTAAAGTTGTTTTTTAAGTATTTTCCAGATTGTACCCAGATAGCCCTGCTACGTCCTCCGTGAGGGCCCGTTCCCCTGTACATAAGTCCCTGTCCAGCCCTGCTACATCCTCCGTGAGGACCACCTCTACCACATCCTCCGTGAGGACCACCTCTACCACATCCTCCGAGAGGACCACCTCTACCACATCCTCCGTGAGGACCACCTCTACCTCAGGCTACTGCAAGTATGAGCCACAATTACATCATTGTTATTTTTAAATGTTCATATTGATTGTTTCATTACTAATACATTAAATGTATGCTCTCATTCATTCACACAGCACCAAGATGTTTGGACAAAATTACATCTGGACAGTTACCTTTCATCCCCATCCACCCAGTACACTGGTAAGTCACATTGAATAGGGATTATTTAGAAATGTATTTACTCACAAAATGTTATTTTGACTGTACATATCTGTGCTTGTTTGTGTGTTTACACTAACAAGATGGTTATTGCTTACCTCAACAGGAGAGCTGATTGGTGTGATGTTACCTAACCCCCCAGATGTTACCCACCAACCCTCCAGATGTTACCCCCAACCCTCCAGATGTTATCCCCTAACCTCCCAGATGTTACCCCCAACCCTCCAGATGTTCCCCCTAACCTCCCAGATGTTACCCCCTAACCTCATTGATGTTACCCCCTAACCTCCCAGATGTTCCCCCCTAACCCCCCAGATGTTACCTAACCCTCCAGATGTTACTCCCTAACGCCCCAGCTGTTACCCTCTTTACATTATTATTACTTACTTTACTTATTTGACTTTATTCTATTATTGTTGAATTTGTGAATGATATGTTACTCCCTAACTATTATTATATACCTGATTGTAACCTGTACAGTTCTTTTGCAAACGTTATCCCCCTGATGAATTCCCCCCTATGAATTTTCAAAGTGTTGTGTATATATATAAAGTTTATTCCGTTTTCTGAATCAGTGTGGACTCGTGGTGTGTTTGTTCATCGTCTGACATTGGTCTCCCACCCTATTTGGGTGGATCCACGTTTTATTACAATATCAACTACTATACTAGTCCAAAAGTTACATATGACTGTACTTAACATAACTGTACATTATAGTTATCTATTAAGATGGCGGCGCGCTACACAGACGCGCGGCTCGGAGTGGCTTCAACGCTGGTGTTTTTGTGTTTTTAAGTACATTTGTATGTACATTTTTATTTTAGTACTTATAGGGAACGGTTGTGTAAATAACCGTTTTTACACAAAATCTACAGCAGACTAGACTTACTAGAAGTTGGTGCGCAAAATGAGAGGACTGTAACAACGGAATTCTTGGAACAGCAGGGAATCCCATTCGACATTGCTCGGTCGCCGGGTGAACAATACTACGCTCTCCCAACACTCAAGCGAAAACGTCGGCGTAAGGACCGCAAGCAACGACGGGGCTGCAGGGGAGGCCTGCTAGCCAGGCTGAGACGTAGCCCGGACAAGCCAGCTTTGCCGAGCATATTCCTATCCAACGTCAGGTCCCTGACTAATAAGATGGATGAATTGAGACTACAGGTTGCCAAAAATAACATTGTGGGAGATAGCTGTGTGATTATTCTCACTGAAACCTGGCTAAATGACACTATCCTGGACTCCGCGATTAGCCTGGAAGGCCGCACTCTACACCGTGCGGACCGCACGCTGCTTAGCGGTAAGACTCGCGGAGGTGGGATCATTATATCTACGAAGGATAGCTGGTGCTTAAACACGAAAACTGTAAGTAGCCACTGTTCCCCAAACCTGGAATACTTGACTGTTAAATGCCGACCCACTTACCTACCGAGGGAATTCAATGCAGTGTATATTACAAGCGTTTACATTGCACCGAATGCAGACGGTAGCTTAGCATTGGCACGGCTATATGACGTCATCAGAGGTCAACAAAGCGCAGATCCACAGGCAGTTCACATTATAGCAGGAGACTTCAATCATGTCGACCTGAAGGCAGTACTACCCAAGTTCTATCAGCATGTTAAATGTGCAACAAGAGGAGAAAAAACACTGGATAAGGTATACACCAACATCAAATGTGCTTACAAGGCTAGACCGCTAGCTCATCTAGGCATGTCTGACCATGTGTCAATCCTCCTGATCCCAGCATACACTACCATGAGGAAAAGTGCTCCCATCACCACTAAGACTGTCAGAACCTGGCCAGAAGGGTCCGCTCCACTGCAGATCTGCCTAAATGACACCTCATGGCAGGAATATGAGCATGAGGACCTGGAACAGTTCACGTCGTCGGTTCTGAACCACATAGTGAACTGCACCAACTCAGTCACCGTGGACAAACGGGTCCGGGTCTACCCCAACACGAAGCCATGGATGACTGGGAAGGTCCAAAAACTGATCAACGAGAGGGACAACGCCTTCTTCGCAGGGAAGGGCACACCGCTGTACAGCACCACCAGGGCTAACCTAAAGCGCGGCATCAAAGAGGCCAAGGCAGACCACAGAGAGAAGATTGAGGAATGCTTCCTGAGCAACGACTCCAGGCGGATGTGGCAGGGGGTTCAGCACATGACAAACTTCAGAGCCAACAGGCTCACAGCCGCAGAGGACGACCCCCTGCTGGCGGAAAAGCTGAACTCCTTCTACGCCCGGTTCGACGAGGGGCGAACGGAGGTAACCACAACACAAACACCACTCTCTCCAGCTCTCAGCAGCCTCACCCTCACAGAGCATGAAGTGAGACGCGTGCTGAAGGCGGTGGACCCCAGGAAAGCCTCGGGGCCGGATGGCGTCCTGGGACGGGTGCTGAGGGACTGCGCCGACCAGCTGGCCGGGGTTTTCCACCAACATCTTCAACCAGTCCCTGTCCCAGGCCACCATCCCACCCTGCCTGAAAACCTCAACTATCATCCCAGTCCCGAAGAAAAGCACGGTGAGCTGCCTAAACGACTACCGCCCGGTGGCACTCACACCAATCATCATGAAGTGCTTCGAGAAACTAGTCCGGGCCCACATACTCACACGCCTCCTGCCCAACCTGGATCCATACCAGTTCGCCTACAGAGCCCACAGGTCCACAGAGGACGCCATCGCGACGACTCTCCACGCCACTCTATCCCACCTGGAGAGGGGAAACAGCTACGCGAGACTGCTCTTTGTGGACTTCAGCTCCGCCTTCAACACCATCCTTCCAGACAGGCTAGTGACCAAACTACTAGACCTGGGTCTATCACACTCTATATGTGCATGGATCAAGGACTTCCTGACCGACCGCCCCCAGAGGGTGCGGGTGGGCCCCCACACCTCCACAGCCCTCAGACTCAGCACTGGGTCCCCCCAGGGCTGCGTGCTAAGCCCCATCCTCTACAACCTCTACACCTACGACTTCACCCCCGTCCACCCCAGCAACTCCATCGTAAAGTTTGCAGACGACACCACCGTGGTGGGCTGCATCTCGGGGGGGGACGAGGCGGCGTACAGGGATGAGGTAGAGCAACTGAGCAAGCTGTGCAAGGTTAACAACCTGCTGCTGAACAAGTCAAAGACCCAGGAAATCATCGTGGACTTCAGGAGGAAAAAGTCCGAGATCCAGCCCCTGCTCATCGACGGAGAGAGCGTGGAGAGAGTCTCAACCCTCCGATTCCTGGGGGTGCACATACAGGATGACCTGTCCTGGAAGGACAACACAACAGCCACCATCAAGAAGGCACAACAGTGGCTCTACATCCTGAGAGTCCTCAGGAAGGAACACAGCAAGCAGGAGATACTGGTGACCTTCTACCGCGGCGCAGTGGAGAGCATCCTCACCTACGGCATCTGCAACTGGTTCTCCAGCTGCACAACCGCGGAGAGAAATGCGCTACAGAGAGTCGTGAGAACAGCCCAGAAGATCACCGGCGCCCCCCTCCCCTCTCTGGAAGAGCTGTACAACACACGCTGTCTCAGGAAGGCCTCCAAGATCTCCAGAGACCCAACCCACCCTGGGTACGAACACTTTACCCGGCTGCCCTCGAAAAGGCGGTACAGGACCATGGCCGCAAGGACAAACAGACTGAAGAACAGCTTCTACCACAGGGCCATCCAGGGCCTGAACACAGCAAAGACCTAGGTTCTGGGCCCTGGACAGTCTGGACGGATTGATGGCAGCTGCTGGACTGAAAAAAATCAGGTGTAGTGCTGAGGCACAAATATGTAAATTTCAAGCCTGCAAACTGCGACACTTTAAATGAATGTGCAATAACACTATGTGCAATATGACAACCCTAGTCGTCTATCTGTACAGTATAGTATAGTGGATAGTGTACATAGCCTTTATTTATGTAAACCAGCTCCTTCCCTTCTTGTGTTTTTTTTAAAAGTTTTTTTCTTTCCTAACACCAGGGGAGCCACCCCTCCTAAATTTCGTTGTTTGGTACCTGTACTATAGCAATGACAATAAAGACCATTCCTTCATTCACATGTCCTATTCTAATGGATCTTGAACGAAACGCGCATTTTTTTATTAAGTTGAATTGCTGTGCATTGTTTTAGGATGCTTAGTCCCTAAGGCTCAAGTTGCGTTTGCAACTTTATGAGAAATGATCTGCTGATCAGACCTCCGTTTCTTTCTTTTGAAACCGGGAGCACTTAACCAATAGAGAATATTGCCAACTGTATTGGACAGGGGGATATGATTTTACCAAGGTCTCCGCCCAAGACGTGGATGCGCTCCGGGCTCTCTCCCTGCTGATTGCGCGATTTCCTCTGTGTGTGTGTGTGTGTGTGCTGTGCACACTTGCATTTTATAACGTTGTATTTAATAACGTTTATTCCGTTCTGCTTTTATTTGATAGTCGGGGTCTTATAGGGCTCTCCCAACCCGAGGTGCTCTCCGCGCTCTCTTCCTGCTGATTATGGAATTATATTTATCACTGCGATGTGGTTTAACTAGCCAACTCCGTACTACGTTAGCGGAGCGAGTTACGTTTTCATATAAAATGTTATATATTATATAGCTGACTAGTGAACAGTGAAAAGACCGAAGTCATCCTCATCGGCACCAAATCCACCCTCAATAAAACCGGACCCATCACACTCACCATTGACGACACTACCATCACCCCCTCCCCCCTGGCTCGCAACCTCGGTTTCATTCTGGACCCCACCCTCTCATTCGATCCCCACGTCAGTTCCATTGTCAAGACATCCTACTTCCACCTCCGAAACATTGTGTAGTTTATTTGTATTTAATAATGGGCCTATATGTTTGCTCCTGACTGTGGGGCAAGGTATTTACCTCCTGGCCCCTCCCCCTGACCTGATAGGACCACTGGCTGTGACTGCATCTTGACCAAGTTTATAAGTAAGGATGTGGGCTCTGGCCCTGGCTCTCTTCTCCCTCACCTCTTGAGCAAGCAGCTCCCTCTCTCTCTCTCTCTCTCTGTCCCCTCCCCCTCTCGCTCTCTCTGTCTCTTTTTGCCAGACCAGCGTCCATCTTTGATGTCTGTGTACTTTTGCATTTTGAATAAATGGTCTTAAACTGCTCAATAACTGTTCTTCATTTTAGTAGCCAACAGGTTAGGAATTTACGACAGATGGCGAGCCAGCCAGGAGGTCTATAAAAAGGAATCTACGTTTGAAAACTTAAGCTGAATCCACGGCGCAGACGGTAAGAATTAAAATAGCGCTATTTTCTGTTTAAACCGCTAGGGGCGCGTGTGCAACAGCTGGGTTTTCAAGCGTTTTCTTTGAGACTAAAAACAACCTTCAACTTTAAGGTTTAAAGTACAGTAACTTGTTGGAGAAAAGGAAACACATCTTTCATAGTCTTTAAACTGGGGGTGAGAGCCGGGTTAAGAAGCCCGTATTTGAAAATATACGATTTGATTTGTAAGGTATTTGTAAATGAGGGATTTGATTTGCATGGTGTTATGGAATATCGTGTATGTGTGTAAAATTCGGTATTAGAGGAAGACGGACTCTAATAGTGTCTATATGAAAAAGTGTAGACTGCCAGCAACAAACTGATAAAGGCATTTTGAAGTGGACTGGTATATATATTATTGATTGTAAGTATATTAGATCAGAAAAGAGTCTGATGTGTGTAAAATTGAAATTTGATAAAGTGTAACTGGATTATGGAGTCTGTTTTGTAAATAAGAGCATTATTTGAAGTAGATTAAGAAATCAATTCTTCAGAACTGGGTCATAGAATCCATTCATAGACGCCATTGCCCTTTGTCCGGAGAAAAGACACGCACAGAGGGCGCGGTTTTCCCCAGAGGTTAGACAAAGGGTTGTTAAATTGACCCCCCTGTTTTCTGCCCTCTGGCCTTTTCACACATCAGGCTACAAACACGCGGTGATTTTTCAAGGGAAACGGGTTGTAGCCCCCCTCTTCTTGCCTCTGCAAACAAACACTCCTTTAGAAAGCATTCCTTTAGAAAGGAACCTGACTGATTAATTACATTCCTTATTTCTTACAGATCATTTCACATAGGTTGTGTAGTAATTTAGAGATAGAAAGATAGTGAATTGATCATTGGGGTATTTTAAAGTAGTTTAAAGTTTAAGCATTGTTTGTTAAAAGTAAAAGATAAATAATAGTTTAACTGGATTGAAAGATAATCGTGAAATGGTTGTGTTGTGAGACTAATCTCTTCACAGGAGCGGTTTTTCAAACATTGCCAAACCGCAAAGACCAAAGACCAGCCCCTCCCCCTCCTCCTTCCTCTCTCATACAAGGCTGTCTTTGTCTCCAGTTTCAAGGAGAAAAGGGGGGGCGGAAGAGTTGGCGCATGCGCAATCGATGCGCGTTAGCCGGAGCACAGCTCCATCTGCTGGTCAAAATACGACAAGACATTTTTAAAACATTGGCTCTCTGTAAATTGATGAAATACAACCCTCCTTCATTGATGATGTTTGTAGAGGATTGTTAGATATTACTTTAATTAATTTAATTAATTACTAATTGATTGAATTAATTATTCAGATCATTTCATTTTCTGTTTCACAGAACTTTGATCAATTGTTTTGTGATAATCTAATAATAACCATTTCTTTGTGTCGATAATAGCTAATTGACTTTACAGGTTTACATCAATGAAGTGTCAATGAATAATTCTAACTAATCATTCATTCTTTTCCAAATAACAAGTCGATTTCTTTACAGGTTATAATTAATATTTGTAATTTACATCTTTTATTTTAGTTAGGTCATTTCCACAGTGTTTGATTAAGGAATAGCAGAATAGTACATATTTGATAGTTGAGCAGTAAAAGGGTTTTTGTGGATCGGTGAATACTTAGGTGTGACCAGCTTTTGTGATTTAATAATTGTGTTGACCAGAACTGTAATTAGTATTGAATGAGTAATCAAGTGACACATTCATAAACAATTAGGAAACACATTTAAGTATAAAGTACTTACACAGCTATTAGATTTAAGTTAATACTGCACTGACATACACAAGAGGCAAGTCTGTTATTCTGAAGTTGCAGGGTTTTTGTGGGGATGGTCAATACAGTTATATTGGACTAGCATTTGTTTAGCAAACAAGACAAAATAAGGTGGGTTGTAAGAAGCGTACACCTTATCTAATATAGAATATTGTCAGCATATTGAGCAAAGTAGAATGGGGTCGAATTCCACGAAGCTGTTAAAAGATATTAGTGAACATCGTGGAATGTTGGCTACGTTATCCCCTATGGCTGTAGTGGAAAAAATGAATCCTCTTGTTAGGGAAATTAGCAAAATGTCTACGAAATGGAATAGCCGTTGGGCATACATTGAACAGCCGTGGCCGAAAGAGGGCAGCATTAATTTACAATTAATTGCAACATTGGAAATACTTATCAATGGGCACAAAGCACATCAAAGAGGAAAGATTAGATCAGAGAAACGCAAGTTAGAGTTAGCTATTTTAGATCTATTTAAGGTAGAGGGACAGAAAATAGCTCAGATGGAACCGGAAAAGAAAAAAGAATTGGCCAGAACACTGGAACAGAAACTGAACATTTCATCCCCAGACCTGTGTCCTGCCCCCAGTCCCCCTCCATATGCTAAGGCACTGGAGGATCATTCCCAGAAGAAGAAGAAGGAGCCAAGGGGAAAAGGGGACGACAGGAGTGACGAGGAAGATGACAGCGAAGATGGCAGTGCAGACTCAAGTGATGACGACAATGCAAATGGAGGCTACAACGCGCAGGTCAGGAAGATGATAGCCACAGCCGAAAGGAAAGGTGGGAGAAGACGCCCGGAGAAAGAGGGAGATTGTCACCGAATGTCATCAAATACATTAAAGAACTGTCCAGTGCTGATTCGGGGTAACAAGATGGAATATCATCCGTGGCATCATACAGATTTGTCTGAAGTGATCGAGAAACTCCCAGTTCTTCAAGAGGGAGGACATTCGTGGACGCGAGAGGTCGACGTGATACTGACAGGAACGCAGGCCGCGATGGGAGACCTGAAAAGACTCTTAGCTTTTATTGCAGGATTGGATACAATGCAGGAAATATTGATGAAGGCAGGACTTCATAGATATATCAATACATCAGTTTATGATCCAGAGCTCTTCGCAGCAAACAGAGGCAGGCTGTGGAAAGCAATCAGAGAGACCTACCCTACTCACATTCACCCAGACAATATCATTGTGAAGCCACTGGGGGGGGATGAGAATCCCAGGGGTTATGTTGCCCGTGTGCACGCTCAATGGAGAAGTGTGACAGGGAAAGACGCTGAAGATAACCCCTTAGAAAAATCCATAATCAGGGAAAAAATACAAGAAGGGCTTCCTACCCCAGTTAAGGATAAGCTAGCAGAAGTGGTGGGGCTACGACACATGAACAAAGCTGTTTATATAGACCACGTAGCTCATCAAGTTGAGTTATATCGAAAGAACATTCAGATACAGAAGGCACGAGACGAAGAATCCCTCAGAATATTGACTCATTTGCAATTGACTGAAAGCGAGAGGAACATAGAGGGAGTGCAGGCTTTAGCCCCACAGCAACAGCCACCTGGAGTGCAGACTGCTACTTACCAGTCCTACTCACAGGGGCCACAAGGGGGGTATCCTGCTACTTACCAGTCCTACCCACAGGGGCCACAAGGGGGGTATCCATACCCACAAGGGCCACCAGGGGTGCAAGCGGTTCCATACCAGATGTACACACAGCCTGGCCAAGGACCACCACCAGGGGGATGGACAGCAGCAGGGAAGGAGGTGCTAGAACCATGCCAATGCGACCAGAATGGACATCTAGCCTGTGCCTGCTGCAACAGGCCCCAGGGGGGCGCAGGGGGGAGCCAAGGAGGAGGATATTGGCCCCCTACTACACCTGCTCCAGGAGTGATGAACCCTTACGGAGGCCCAGCAGCTGGCCTATAGGGGTGCCCGGAAGATCCGAGTGGGAGGTGCCAGCTGGTGGTGACACAGAAGCCTGAAGGCGCCACGCACCTCCCTATGTCTAGAGAATATGTGAAGACAATCGGATTTGAGGGAATTAAACAGCTGATTCCTACAACTGAGCTTGTAGACTTAGAGTACAAGGGACAGAGAGCAACTCTGTCAACACTTGTGTCAGAACACACGCCAACAGGGCTGCTAGGGAGAGATGCTCTATGCCAATTGAATTGTACAGTAAAATGCACACCTGACGACTGTCAGGTGACGGTGCCATCCGGTGTTCAGATTCCATCGACAGCCCGAGTGATTAAGCATAGAACAGACCTACAAGCTTTGCCTTTAAAGGGAGCTGATATAGAATATTGGGTTGATGGGTCTTGTTACGGGGTAGGAGAAACTTTGTGCGCTGGGTATTCCTTAGTTAAAGCACAAAATTCAAAGTTTATTGTAGAACAGGCTGAGGCAGTTCCTCAGCCTTGCTCGGCTCAGTTGGCTGAATTGATTGCCCTCACAGAAGCATGCAACTTGGGAACCGGACGGAGAGTGACAGTGTACACCGACTCTGCCTATGCACATAATGTTTGTCATTTTAATGGAGCTGTATGGAGGGGGCGGGGTTTTAAGAGAACTGATGGTACGCCTATACAGCATCACGCACAGATCATGAAGCTGTTACAAGCCATGATGAAGCCAAAGGAATTAGCTATAGTGAAGTGTGCCACACACAGGTCTGACTCATCACATGTCACACAAGGTAACAGGGCTGCAGAAGATGCAGCCAAAGCCATTACAGGAGCAGACAAGGCAGGTAAAGGTCTTCTGGTCACACATGAAAAGCAATTACAGGGCATGGTCACACTTGAGGATTTATTGATGTTACAGAGTAGAGCAACTATGTTAGACAAGAACGTTTGGCTAGCAAGGGGGGCAAGTCAGGATGACACAGGTCTATGGAGGAATCATGAGGGGTTGGTTGTAGCACCCTCAGATTTAATAGGCATGTTAATACGGGAAGCTCATGGATTAGCACATGTGGCTAGGGGGGAGGTAAGACGCAAAATCACCAAGGAATATGGGTTTTGGAGTCCATATTTGATGGAACAGATTGACCATGCTTTGGGTCAATGTGGGGTCTGCTGGAGAAACAACATCAGAGTGGGTACACCAGTGGTGTCTGGGCATATCCCTACCCCAATAGGGCCACGGGTGGTGGACAGGGGGGTGGATGTACAGAGTAGGCAGGATGTTGTGCCAACAGGTGCCGAGGTCCCCAGAGAACCTGAGAAGGAGGAGCTACGAGGAGATGCTGTGGTGTTGCCAGAGCCAGTGGCAATGCCAGTGTTACAACCAGTGACATTACCGGCAGTGCCTGAAACCGAGGGGACAGTGGAAAGCTGTCCAGATGCCAATGAACCAGAAACCAACGAAGCAGAGAGTGCTGACAGTCTGGAGGTCCAGCCTGGGAGTGTCCAAAGCCTGGACACCTGTGCTACTGGGGATGCTGGCGAGTGCCTGCACCATGCTTCAGATGATGCTGAGGGCGACTCCCCAGACCTTGATCAGCGTGGGAGGGGACCAGGCGGCTGCCCGAACCTCAATGACACTGACGGACGACGACCAGTTAGGAAAAGATTAAAGACTATGAATAGGGTAGTGAAGCAGCAGATCAAAGGGAACGACGGGAATGGACAGCAGATGATAGCATGGCTGGAAACGGTCTTAGGGGCATGGGAAACTTACTTTGCTAAGATAGGCGCACCTATTATAGCAGACATGATTTTTGACTTTCTTAGGAGGCAGGGCCTCATTGACTGTTTTTGGAAAATCAGTCACTCAGTCCACGTTAATGAACTTTTCAGAAGACTAGTCCTCACCTGAGGTGAAGATCTATGCATTAATGCATTCCCTTTGTCCTATGCTTACTGTTGGAGAATTATGGGTTATGATAACTGAATGTCATTATTTGTGTATTGTTTGTGTATTTGTGTGATTGATGTCAGTTGAGAAGTGATGTGGTGGTTATGCAAAGATAGGAAAGAGGTTCTGTTCCTAGCGCAACGAAAATGGAAGCTCCTGACTATGAAAGTGTTATCAATCTGAGACAGCGGTAAAGGCTGTTCTCCAACTGGGTTCAAGTGCTAGCAACCTCTGACCCTGACGCTTCAAGGACAAAGAAAACATCGGTCGTTGGAAGTTTTTGTGTTGAAATATGTATGATGTACTGTGTTTAGATTAATTTGTATTGTTATTTTTAGGATTCTTTTTTATTGTTGATTGTTTGTATTTGGTTTATATGATATCTTTGGTTGCTGGTACTGGTGCTGGGTTGGTCTGTGTTATTATGTTTCTTGTGTTGTGTGTTGATGTAGTTTTTCTGTTGTTTATTGGAACATGTTGTTTATTTTTTGAATTTTTTATTTTTTTTTTTTTTTCTCTTTGGTTTCTTAGTTACAGTCGGTGGGGTTTTGTGTTTTTGTTTTTGTTTTGTGGTCATTTAGTTTCGGAACACCCTCTGGGTATTCCGAGGGGGGAATCTGTAGTTTATTTGTATTTAATAATGGGCCTATATGTTTGCTCCTGACTGTGGGGCAAGGTATTTACCTCCTGGCCCCTCCCCCTGACCTGATAGGACCACTGGCTGTGACTGCATCTTGACCAAGTTTATAAGTAAGGATGTGGGCTCTGGCCCTGGCTCTCTTCTCCCTCACCTCTTGAGCAAGCAGCTCCCTCTCTCTCTCTCTCTCTCTGTCCCCTCCCCCTCTCGCTCTCTCTGTCTCTTTTTGCCAGACCAGCGTCCATCTTTGATGTCTGTGTACTTTTGCATTTTGAATAAATGGTCTTAAACTGCTCAATAACTGTTCTTCATTTTAGTAGCCAACAGGTTAGGAATTTACGACAATTGCAAAAAATCAGACACTGCCTCTCCCCCCCCGCTGCTGAATCCCTAATCCACGCCTTCATCTCCTCCCGCCTCGACTACTGCAACTCCCTACTCACCGGCATCACCTCCCGCTCCCTCCATAGACTCCAGATGGTCCAAAACTCTGCTGCACGCCTCCTCTCAAACACCCGCTCCCGTGACCACATCACTCCTGTCCTCCACTCTCTCCACTGGCTCCCCATCAAAGAACGTATACAATTCAAAGTCCTCATCCTCACATACAAAGCCCTCCATAGCCTGGCCCCCCCTTACCTGACTGACCTCCTTCTCCCCCACCGCCCTACCCGTACCCTCCGATCCTCATCCATTGTTCCCCTCACTATCCCACCCTCAAAACTCAAAGGCTTCGGTCACCGTGCCTTTTCACGAGCCGCACCCCGCCTCTGGAACTCTCTCTATCAACCACTCAGAGACTCACCCTCACTCCTCACTTTTAAATCCCACCTCAAAACCTACCTGTTCTCCCACGCCTACAGCCTCCCCTACCCCTAGCCATCTCCCCCATCCCTGCCACCCCCGCCCCCCCCCTGGACATGCATACAACCTCCCCTATCCCTAACCTTCTCCCCTAACCCTCCCACCCCCCTCCCCCCATGGACATGCATACAACCTCCCCTTCCCCGTTCGTTAACTCTGTGTTCTATGTGCTCATGTTATCTGTTGCTTGTTGTTTCTGTGTTTTCCGTTTTTCCCATATTGTCAGCGTCTTTGAGCCTCGGAAAAGCGCTATATAAATCCAATGAATTATTATTATTATTAATTTAGTGAGCCTGCATCAACCTTAATGCTATTCAAGTGCAAGAAGATTACATTTGTCTTCGCAGTTTAAGATACACACATTAATCTGCTGCGGGAGTAAACACAGCGCACTAGAATGACGTCACAGTCGCCACCTGGTCCTGAACGTTCGAACGATTAGCAAACGATTAGCAAGAGCGTTCTAAACGATTAGGCCTGCCAGGTTTTGGCAGTGCCAGGTTTTGGCATGACAGCGGCGCTTTTTTCTAAAAAATAAAAGACGTCAAGTGTGAACACCCCCTTAGATGGTTCACATTTAGACCAATCAGGAGTAGCCCTTGTGTCACGTCGTCAACTGAATGTTTAATGTCATTAATCTGATTTTGGATCAGCGGTTAGAGAGAGATGGGCGTGGATTTAGGTGCACTTTTAGTCAACATCCATTATAGCGCTGATCTAGGATCATATATATATATACATTTTTTTAAATTAGTTTTTCAGATTTTATCCCTTTTTCACCCAATTTGGTAGCCAATTGAACCCAACCTAGCATCCAATTATCCCCTGCCTATTGCGAAGGATCCGCCGCACGACCCCGTGGCCGGCAGTCCCAGAGGAGGCCGCCAGGCAGACTAGCTGACTGGCTCCTCGAGCCCAGCACCGTTATTCCGGCACCCCGGGGGCGCTGTTGCGCGATGGATCCTTGTCCGGAACTACTCCTATACCGCCCTCGGGAGCGGCCGCCCAATATGCAGCTCCCCGTGTGTGCCCCAGCCATATCCGGATCTGGCGAGCTGGGATACGATCCCAGTCCCCGGTGGGCAGCTTGCACTAGTGGCCAGTGCTTAGACCGCTACACCACCGCGGGGCACAGGATCAGATATATTTTAATCAGCTAAAATGTTCAGAGGTGTATTTTTTTATTTTTTTAGTGGACTGAATCAATTAGTGGCGGAGGAAATTCATTCGTGGCGGCCCGCCACCAATAAATGCATATAGAGGAAACACTGACATTATATAGTGGACAGAATAGCCTATCTCTGCAGACAGAAGTGGTCAGTAGTAACATGTTAGACAGTGAGGCAGCGAGCTGAGACAAAGGCTTCTACTGACCTCCGACACTCAGAGTCTCCCGTTCTCCTTGTTGACTGTTGAGATGTTTTCCGCAGTAAAGGAAACCAAATACAGAGATTTAACTATTCGAACCGTTCTGGTTCTTCATGTTCTTTTGGGTTTAGCGGCAGCTCGCATCCCAGATGTTTAGTGATGTGTCCTTCCGTGTCGAGTAACTGAGGCAGATGTTTGTGATGCGCGTATCGAGGCATGTGTTGATGACGTATATGGTAAGAGGCAAGTGTTGATGACGTAACCTGCCGGCCGTACCACGTGACCGATTCGGGAAGTGGCTCGGATTTGGCGCGAGACTCGAAACATAAAAGGGACAGGTAAACGCGGGTGAAATCATAAAAATAATAATAAAAGAAACCGCCTGAAGCCCAGCACTGTGGAGAAGTTGTTATTTTTAAATAAAAATGAATAAATGAATACAATGTTGTTGTTCCTAGTAACACAAGCACATTTATTCAATTCAAAGCTTCGCACACCAAAGCCACGGTGTCATTATCACTCTGCCTGCTAGACATTTGTCCACTTGATGGCGCAGTAGAGCAAATGAAGCAACACGAAGCTTCGGCCCATGTGGGACGCAATTGGATGGAAAGCTTCAACAGTTCATGAAGCTTCATCTCGCCATCACTACAGATGTTGCATTGCTGCTGTAATGTTTGCCCTCTGTCACAGTTGTAAACTTAATAATCACTCGTAAGGTCTTCAGCTTCAGCACGGTGTGTGTTTACTGACTCCGCCATCTTAGATCGACTTCTCGTTCCCTGGTATCGCGGGAATAGACCACGTCGTCGTCGTCGTCGTCTTCTCTTGTTTTGGTTTTAACGGCAGCGTGCGTCCTTGATGCTGCATTACTGCCCTCTGCTGGAGGCAGTTACCTCCTACAATGTCCGTTCTGTCATGTGTCCCACCATTAATATATCCATCCTTTTAAAACACTTTTTTCTTTTTCTTAGAATGTTAATAATATATCATATTATACTATAGAATGATCATAGAATGATCAAAATGATTTTTTAAAATAATATAGTGGGGAAAAAATGGAAAATGAATATAGTATATTACTGTTCTTTTTTTTTAAACGTTATTTATTTTTTCCTTAGGATGATAATATATCATATTATACTATATAATGATCATAGGGTTGATGATCACAGGGTTTTCCAACCCTGTACCAGTGGTAAATGAGTCCACAACCCCCTTCCTCTCATGGTAAATTGCTTCCATGTTCTAAGAATGTTGCATACATCCTAAATATTCAATTTGATGTCATAATGCACTCAAGCATACATTGCAGTTAATGGAAGTTCTAGATTGCACAGCAAAAGTTTACAGTCTATAGAAACACTGTAGAAGGTTTCATGCTTTAGTCATAAAATGCACAATTGTTATGCCTATCAGCCTCACTACAAATGCAACTTACAGAGAAGCCACCCTTCTCTGCCCTCTCCCGCTCACTTGGCTTAATTCAGCCGCTATAATTGAGCCACTATCTCAGGGCGTAAATACAAAGCTCATTCTCAAGTATATTTGGTATTTGTGATCAATTTTTATTTTTTATTTTATGTACAAACACACAAAGGACAATGACAAAACAATTACCAAAATACACAACAGTCATACCTGCATACATTCCCCCTACCCACCCTCCCACACCAAGGTCTTACTCCGCCCAAAAACCCTCAAGAAGGATTTAAACCAGCTCAACATAAATGCCACCAAATAAAATAAATAAACATAATAGGATAAACATAAAAAATAATATTCAAATATCAATACCCACACCATTACAAACCCTAAGTTATGCATATCACCTCTGCATACATTCTATAAAGGAAGTCCATAAACTAATATTCTTTTCTTGAGCGCCAAGTATATTTGGTATTTATAGACTTTAGTACGTACACAATATTATTTTGCCTGTCTGTGTGCGGCTCTTTAATCCATTCATTAAAAGTGTGTGGCTCGCTCGCTGTGTCTCAATAGGCGTCGTTTTGGTTTAGCAATTCATGGCACTCGCCATACCTGCATTAAAAAAAAATCCCCTGAAAATTGTATCTGAACCACGTGTTGTCATGTTGGTGATTTTATAATTGACAATTTCAAGCCCAACCAGTCTAAAAGCTGCCGAATCCACCCGTCCAGAGTGACCAAAAGTAGCCCAATCTGGCAACACTGGAGCGGGACATCGGTTCCTCAATAAACAAGCCATGAGTACCAAAAATGAGCCTGCATGTATGATGTGGCTCTTTCTGGTACCCCAACAATTCTTTGGGGTTCTTAGTCTCCAACTGGTTGGCCACCCCTGGGGCCTCATTTATAAAAAGGTACTTGACGTCATCTTTGACTTTCACGTAAGCACATTTTTCTAAACGGACGTAAGCATTATTTATAAAACGAGCTGTGCTTGTTTAACATTACGTACGTGCTTCCTTCTATAAATACCAAAGAAAAGCGGCTGAATTAAGCCAAGTGCTAAAATATAGGGTAGGCGTTCGTCTAGAAGCGGGAGAGGGCAGACAAGGGTGACTTAACGTTTGATTACTAACCAGGCAAATGCTTAAACTCAAGTTGTAAAAGAAAATCATTTCTTAACTCATTTTCTCGGCTGATAACAACATTGTTAATTGTATTACGAGCCACATTCCCTTCGCATGAATTACAGTATAGGCAGTGCGGCTCACATGCCTGTAATAACTCTGCATAACCAGTAGGTAATACCCGACTTAGAGCTACGATCGTTTCCAGAGCAGTGGTATGGTTAGTCTCCTGTGTGTGTTCTCTGGTGTGTCTTCAGGCTTCCTCCTTCACTAAAACTCTTCCCACACTGGGAGCAGTGGTATGGTTTCTCTCCTGTGTGTGTTCTCTGATGAATCTTTAGATGTCCTGCTTGATTGAAACTCTTCCCACACTGGGAGCAGTGGTATGGTTTCTCTCCTGTGTGTGTTCTCTGATGCCTCTTCAGGCTTTGTCCTTCACTAAAACTCTTCTCACACTGGGAGCAGTGGTATGGTTTCTCTCCTGTGTGTGCTCTCTGATGAATCGTTAGTTGTCCTGCATGACTGAAACTCTTCCCACATTGGGAGCAGTGGTATGGTTTCTCTCCTGTGTGTATTCTCTGATGAATCTTTAGATGTCGTGCTGTACTGAAACTCTTATCACATTGGGAGCAGTGGTATGGTTTCTCTCCTGTGTGTATTCTCTGATGAATCGTTAGATTTCCTGCTTTACTGAAACTCTTCTCACACTGGGAGCAGTGGTATGGTTTCTCACCGGTGTGTATTCTCTGATGAATCGTTAGATTTCCTGCATGACTGAAACTCTTCCCACACTGGGAGCAGTGGTATGGTTTCTCTCCTGTGTGTATTCTCTGATGAATCTTTAGATGTCCTGCTGTACTGAAACTCTTATCACATTGGGAGCAGTGGTATGGTTTCTCTCCAGTGTGTATTCTCTGATGAATCATTAGAATTCCTGCTTGATTGAAATTCTTCCCACACTGGGAGCAGTGGTATGGTTTCTCTCCGGTGTGTATTCTCTGATGCTTCTTCAGGGCTCCTGCTTCACAAAAATTCTTCCCACACTGGGAGCAGTGGTATGGTTTCTCTCCGGTGTGTATTCTCTGATGCTTCTTCAGGTCTCCTGCTTCACTAAAACTCTTCCCACACTGGGAGCAGTGGTATGGTTTCTCTCCTGTGTGTATTCTCTGATGCTTCTTCAGGGCTCCTGCTTCACTAAAACGCTTCCCACACTGGGAGCAGTGGTATGGTTTCTCTCCTGTGTGTGTTCTCTGATGAATCGTTAGATTTCCTGCTTGAATGAAAGTCTTCCCACACTGGGAGCAGTGGTATGGTTTCTCTCCTGTGTGTGTTCTCTGATGCATCTTCAGGTGTCCTGCTTCACTGAAACTCTTCCCACATTGGGAGCAGTGGTATGGTTTTTCTCCTGTGTGTGTTCTCTGATGAATCTTCAGGCTTCCTCCTTCACTAAAACTCTTCCCACACTGGGAGCAGTGGTATGGTTTCTCTCTGGTGTGTATTCTCTGATGATTCTTTAGATTTCCTGCTGTATTGAACCTCTTCCCACACTGGGAGCAGTGGTATGGTTTCTCTCCTGTGTGTATTATCTGATGCTTCTTTAGATATCCTGCTTTACTGAAACTCTTCTCACACAGTGGGCAGCGGTAGGTCTTCTCTCCGGTGTAAGTCTGTGGGTGTGTTTTAAGGCGATTCTTCCGCCTCGAGCTCCTGTGTTGTTGATGGTTTCCTGGTGTGGTGGAGCTGGGCTCGCTGTCTGAACCTGGGTTCGAGCTCTGCTGGTCTGTAAGAATAGGAAAATATACAGGGTTACATAGGCAAGTTTATTTGTATAGCACATTTGATACAACAATCAAAGTGCTTTACATACTTTTTAGGATATTAATAAATAAAAATATCAACATTTAACAAGATAATAAATAAATACAAATATATGAATTAAAGTGTTCTCTATCTAAGTATGTCTCTCAGAGAGATAAACCTCTGCACCTCCTACAAGCATCGTACCACCATACAGGATTACGGTCAGATTATCACGGGGAGTGGCTGCACGGATGATGCAGAAGAGGTTGATTATCATTATTAAAAAATAATAGTAATAAATATGCTAATATTTGAAAATGTATATACATTATATACTGTATCATAAATACATTTGTATTTGTTCCATGAAAATCCGTTGAGGATTACAGACATAATTAAATGTAGGCTACTGCAAGTACTTTGCTGCGATAGCTATAGCGAGACCTACTGTACAGTTTATCATTCATAACGGTCTGTACATAGACATATAATATCCTATCACTACTGCGTATGTAACTTGGGTAAACCCTGTTATAGAAATTTATACTAGGTAGATTTTAAAAATGTAAGGATACTGGGTGGTAGAACGCACTTATCTCGGAAAAGTCATGAAAGGAGGGTCCTGAAATTTGATCGACTTCAAAGGTAGAATTTATTTTTACTCACTAGGTCAAATGACCGTTCTAGTGTTAATGACCCCACCCATGGCTGTTCTAGTGTTAATGACCCAACCCATGGCTGTTCTGGTGTTAATGACCCCACCCGTGGCTGTTCTAGTGTTAATGACCCCACCCATGGCTGTTCGGGTGTTAATAATCTCGTTCAAAGCTCTGAATAATTGTGTGACAGTAGAGAGCAGTAGAGGGCAGTAGAGAGCAGTAGAGGGCAGTAGGGGGCAGTAGAGAGCAGTAGAGTGCAGTAGAGGACAGCAGGGGTCAGTAGAGAGCAGTAGAGAGCAGTAGAGGGCAGTAGAGGGCAGTAGAGAGCAGTAGAGAGCAGTAGAGAGTAGGGATGCTCCGATTTATCGGCCACCGATTTAAATCGGCCGATTTCACTCCAAATGACTCGATCGGTGATCGGCAAAAATGGCCGATCGCAAAAACCGATCTTTTTTTTCTTTTTCTGGGGAAGACAGATAACTGAACAGAAAACATAGGAGGACGTAACAGTATGTAAACCATGAAGGCCACGTTTATGATGTCTTTTATACAGCCATATCGACTGACTTGGGCTTCAGGCCCTAACTGGGTGATAGGCCAGACCTTTACTATGCCATAAAAATGGGTCTGCGTTTGCTTGGTGCCTAATGGATCAAAACTTTTGTCTAAAAAGCAACAAATATTTAGGCTATCCAGTCAGTTATGTATTTAAAAAAAAAACGGTATCGGTATCGGTATCGGTTGATCTTGAGGAAACAAATCGGTGATCGGTATCGGCCCCAAAAATCCAGATCGGAGCATCCCTAGTAGAGAGCAGTAGAGGGCAGTAGAGGGCAGTAGAGAGCAGTAGAGGAGAGAGCAGTAGAGGGCAGTAGAGGGCAGTAGAGGGCAGTAGAGGGCAGTAGAGAGCATTAGAGAGCATTAGAGAGCATTAGAGGGCAGTAGAGAGCAGTAGATGGCAGTAGAGAGCAGTAGAGAGATGTAGAGAGCGGTAGAGGAGAGGAGAGGGCAGTAGAGAGCAGTAGAGGGCAGTAGAGAGCAGTAGAGGAGAGGAGAGAGCAGTAGAGGGCAGTAGAGGGCAGTAGAGAGCAGTAGAGAGCAGTAGAGGGCAGTAGAGAGCAGTAGAGAGCAGTAGAGGGCAGTAGAGTGCAGTAGAGAGCAGTAGAGTGCAGTTGCTATTTCTATCATATTTCTCTCGTCTGTTTTTATTATGTTTTATTCCCCACATTTTTAAACTGATTCACTTACTTTAGACAAATGTAGTAAGTCACTTTGGATAACAGTGTTTACATGTGGCTGTCCTGTAGTCCAGGACTGGGTTAGATTGGGGAACTAGCCCTGATAGTATATCAACCCCACACAGCGGGAGAGAGCAGGACTGTCAGACGATGCAGGTACTGACTGACTCACACTGCACTGGCAGCATTGGTTTTACAACAGTGCAATGACACTCACCAATAACAAAGACTCACCATCCATCTCACTGTCTTTCATCTCTACTCTTCCTCTGTCCTCTTGATTCACCATCACTCCCTCCTCCCTCCTTTGGTCTCCTCCATCCTCTTCTTTCACCATCACACCATTCTCCTCTACATCCTCTTCCTCCAGCTTCACTGCCACCATCTCTGGACCCCACTGTGGGCTTTTCACCATCACACCATTCTCCTCTACATCCTCTTCCTCTAGCTTCACTGTCACCATCTCTGGACCCCACTGTGGGCTTTTCAGGGCTGGAGAACCACAGCCAGATCCAGGGGACTCGGTGCATTCTGGTTCATACATGGTTACCATGGTTACATGAGCTGAAGAGGACCTGCGGCTGGAAACACTGGAGGCAGAAACAACGCAGGTCGATTAGACATGACAAACAAACAGTTCACTGAACTCCCATCTAGACTGACAGGACACGTCCTGCAAATGCAATAATAATATTACTGATTGCATTTGCTGTAATTTAAGGGTCTGGAAAGTAAACATTAAATGGTTCCAATTGTATTTTGTGTCCAGGAAAAATGTTAACACATAATAAACTATGAAAATAATCTTCTAGTTAGGCTCTACTTCCTGGTCATACAGTTCTGAGGCTGTGTGGGCGTGGCCTTTGCACGCTTGACTGGCTTGCTGCCTTATCATACATAACATTACATTCATCTGTTAGACGTGCTTATAGTTCTGCCCTTTAACTACCAACTGTTTAATTACCAACTGTTTAATTACCAACTGCCCTTTAATTACCAACTGTTTAATTACCTACTGTTTAATTACCAACTGTTTAATTACCAACTGTTTAATTACCAACTGCCCTTTAACTACCTACTGTTTAACTACCTACTGTTTAATTACCAATTGCCCTTTCATGTGTTAGGGTTAGCAGCATGTGTTAGAGCAGTAGAGTGTTAGGGCAGCATGTGTTAGGGGTTAGCAGCATGTGTTAGGGGTTAGCAGCATGTGTTAGGGTTAGCAGCATGTGTTAGGGTTAGCAGCATGTGTTAGCGTTAGCAGCATGTGTTAGCGTTAGCAGCATGTGTTAGCGTTAGCAGCATGTGTTAGGGTTAGCAGCATGTGTTAGCGTTAGCAGCATGTGTTAGCGTTAGCAGCATGTGTTAGCGTTAGCAGCATGTGTTAGGGGTTAGCAGCATGTGTTAGGGTTAGCAGCATGTGTTAGCGTTAGCAGCATGTGTTAGGGGTTAGCAGCATGTGTTAGCGTTAGCAGCATGTGTTAGCGTTAGCAGCATGTGTTAGCGTTAGCAGCATGTGTTAGCGTTAGCAGCATGTGTTAGGGTTAGCAGCATGTGTTAGGGGTTAGCAGCATGTGTTAGCGTTAGCCGCATGTGTTAGCGTTAGCAGCATGTGTTAGCGTTAGCAGCATGTGTTAGGGGTTAGCAGCATGTGTTAGCATTAGCAGCATGTGTTAGGGGTTAGCAGCATGTGTTAGCGTTAGCAGCATGTGTTAGCGTTAGCAGCATGTGTTAGCGTTAGCAGCATGTGTTAGGGGTTAGCAGCATGTGTTAGGGGTTAGCAGCATGTGTTAGGGGTTAGCAGCATGAGTTAGCGTTAGCAGCATGTGTTAGCGTTAGCAGCACGTGTTAGCGTTAGCAGCATGTGTGACTTACTGATCAGTTGTAGCACAACGGTGTTGGTCTGGTCTTCTAATTCGCTGCTGTATTTTCACAATATCCGCCGTGTTTAGTTTCTTCCCACACTGGACGTAGCACTGGCGCATGTCGTCATGACCACAACTATGTTTCCTTTGCTCAGAGGTTTGCCCTGCCGCTGTCCTTCTCTGCTGCTCCTGTAATCCAATCACTGAGCAGCTCTTGTGACCACCTGACTCAGGATGTGATTGGTCAGCTCTAGCGCGGCCTGTGGTTGGCCTTTGCTGAGAGGAATTCCTACCATAGCACTCTTCGATCTTGACCTCCTGACCTCCAGTCTTGACCTCTGAACTGCCGTTACTGTCACTATCCATGTCATTACTGTCACTATCCATGTCATTCGCTGCTTCAGAGAGGTGACACCCTGACGCAGATCTGCTGAGCATCTCATCTTTGGCCTTTTGGTTTTTGATAAAGTCCCGTAGAAACCTGTCCCACGGTGTGTCGTACTCTTCTTTAATGTTGGGAGAGTGATGGTCCCTGTGGGTGGGAGGTGGTGGTGGTGGTGGTGGCTGGAGCCTAATAAGATTGTCCTTCCGGTGGTTCTGTCCTTCTGCCTCTGCATCAGGGGACCCAAGGTGTGTCCTCTGGCTCTCTGACACTGAGTAAGCAGAAGCCTCCATCTCTCTGCCCAGATGGACAGTTCACAGTGTAGGGAATCCTACCAACACAGATGATCAAAATATTAAAACAGAGTGACGAAATTTAATTAATAATAATAATTGTTAATAATAAATAATAAATAATTGTTAATAAAACATTGAACATTTCTTTTTCCAGAATTGGAAAACAGTAGCCAAGCTACAGTTAGGTCCATTTGGACTCTTTGACAGAACTGTTGTTATTTTAGTTGTTTACCAAAACATATTCAAGTTATAGTCATAGAATGAATATGGCCTTAAAGTGCAGACTGTCAAACACCCTCTTTAATTTGAGGGTATCCAGATCCAAGTTGGAGGAATAGTTTAGATGTTACAGCTCTTTAATACGTGGCACCCTCCTTTTCAAGGGACCAAAAGCAACTGGCCCAATGACGTGATGTCCAAACCCCTTTATGAAGTGAAAATAAGGAAAAAAACTTTTATTTAATCTATTAATCTCTGTTTATTAAATTATATGAAAATGTATTGAGGGTGTAGCATAGCCTAGTGTTACTGACATGCTGGACACCCTCACTGCCTTACAAAGGTCAAGAGCTATTAGACTCTTTACTCAAAACATGTCATACCGGAAAACTGGCATGGGGAAATGTTAGAAATTAAATAAAACCTAAAACCTCTCTAACCCTAACCCATATATTTAAATATAACAAACAATATGACGTCATAATAATATGATTGTTATGCTTTGAAGCATTCTGTCCTAAACTGGCAGTCAGCCAATGTCATCCGGGATAACAAACAGTCTGGAGCAATTTGATGACATGTTATCTGACAGGACGTTACTCAATGATGACATGTTATCAGACAGGACGTTACACAATGATGACATGTTATCAGACAGGACGTTACACAATGATGACATGTTCGCCTTGCGAATCAAGACAAACCAGGTTCACTTTATTTCCTTTATGGCGCTACGTGTGGACACGGGATTTCTAGACGTTATTTGCGTTGATGGCCTTCCATAGTGGAGAAGCGCCATCAGTACCTCCGTGTGCTGCAGACCAGGCGACACGGACATAAACTGATAACAAGTTCCGCCAATATTCTATAGTGTTATATATATAACAACATTATATAGTGTTATATATATAACAACATTATATAGTGTTATATATACAGTATATATAACAACATTATATAGTGTTATATATATATATAACATTATATAGTGTTATATATAACAACATTATATAGTGTTATATATAACAACATTATATAGTGTTATATATAACAACATTATATAGTGTTATATATATATAACAACATTATATAGTGTTATATATAACAAAATGTTATAGTGTTAGATATATATAACAACATTATATAGTGTTATAACAACATTATATAGTGTTATATATAACAACATTATATAGTGTTATATATATATAACAACATTATATAGTGTTATATATAACAACATTATATAGTGTTATATATAACAACATTATATAGTGTTATATAACAACATGATATAGTGTTATATATAACAACATTATATAGTGTTATATAACAACATGATATAGTGTTATATATAACATTATATAGTGTTATATATAACAACATGATATAGTGTTATTACAACATTATATAGTGTTATATATATAACAACATTATATAGTGTTATATATATAACAACATTATATAGTGTTATATATAACATTATATAGTGTTATATATACTGTATATAACAACATTATATAGTGTTATACAGTGGGGCAAAAAAGTATTTAGTCAGCCACCAATTGTGCAAGTTCTCCCACTTAAAAAGATGAGAGAGGCCTGTAATTTTCATCATAGGTACACTTCAACTATGAGAGACAGAATGGGGGAAAGAATCCAGGAAATCACATTGTCAGATTTTTTATGAATTAATTGGTAAATTCCTCTGTAAAATAAGTATTTGGTCACCTACAAACAAGCAAGATTTCTGGCTCTCACAGACCTGTAACTTCTTTTTTAAGAGGCTCCTCTGTCCTCCACTTGTTACCTGTATTAATGGCACCTGTTTGAACTCGTTATCAGTATAAAAGACACCTGTCCACAACCTCAAACAGTCACACTCCAAACTCCACTATTGCCAAGACCAAAGAGCTGTCAAAGGACACCAGAAACAAAATTGTAGACCTGCACCAGGCTGGGAAGACTGAATCTGCAATAGGTAAGCAGCTTGGTGTGAAGAAATCAACTGTGGGAGCAATTATTAGAAAATGGAAGACATACAAGACCACTGATAATCTCCCTCGATCTGGGGCTCCACGCAAGATCTCACCCCGTGGGGTCAAAATGATCACAAGAACGGTGAGCAAAAATCCCAGAACCACACGGGGGGACCTAGTGAATGACCTGCAGAGAGCTGGGACCAAAGTAACAAAGGCTACCATCAGTAACACACTACGCCGCCAGGGACTCAAATCCTGCAGTGCCAGACGTGTCCCCCTGCTTAAGCCAGTACATGTCCAGGCCCGTCTGAAGTTTGCTAGAGAGCATTTGGATGATCCAGAAGAGGATTGGGAGAATGTCATATGGTCAGATGAAACCAAAATAGAACTTTTTGGTAAAAACTCAACTCGTCGTGTTTGGAGGAGAAAGAATGCTGAATTGCATCCAAAGAACACCATACCTACTGTGGGGTAGTGGTGGTCTAGTCAGTGGATAGTGAGTTGGACTTGTGATCGGAAGGTTGTGAGTTCAAATCCCGCCTGAAACCACACCACTACTAGTGTGCCCTTGAGTAAGGCACTTAGCCCTCAGTTACTCCAGGGGGAATGTCCCTGTAATTCGTAATTGTAAGTCGCTTTGGATTAAAAGCGTCTGCTAAATGGCAAAATTACTGTGAAGCATGGGGGTGGACACATCATGCTTTGGGGCTGTTTTTCTGCAAAGGGACCAGGACGACTGATCCGTGTAAAGGAAAGAATGAATGGGGCCATCCATGTATCGTGATATTTTGAGTGAAAACCTCCTTCCATCAGCAAGGGCATTGAAGATGAAACGTGGCTGGGTCTTTCAGCATGACAATGATCCCAAACACACCGCCCGGGCAACGAAGGAGTGGCTTCGTAAGAAGCATTTAAAAGTCCTGGAGTGGCCTAGCCAGTCTCCAGATCTCAACCCCATAGAAAATCTTTGGAGGGAGTTGAAAGTCTGTGTTGCCCAGCGACAGCCCCAAAACATCACTGCTCTAGAGGAGATCAGCATGGAGGAATGGGCCAAAATACCAGCAACAGTGTGTGAAAACCTTGTGAAGACTTACAGAAAATGTTTGACCTCTGTCATTGCCAACAAAGGGTATATAACAAAGTATTGAGATTAACTTTTGTTATTGACCAAATACTTATTTTCCACCATAATTTGCAAATAAATTCTTTAAAAATGTGATTTTCTGGATTTTATTTTCTCATTTTGTCTCTCATAGTTGAAGTGTACCTATGATGAAAATTACAGGCCTCTCTCATCTTTTTAAGTGGGAGATCTTGTACAATTGGTGGCTGACTAAATACTTTTTTGCCCCACTGTATATATATAACAACATTATATAGTGTTATATATAACAACATTATATAGTGTTATAACAACATTATATAGTGTTATATATATATAACAACATTATATAGTGTTATATATATAACAACATTATATAGTGTTATATATATATATACAACAACATTATATAGTGTTATATATATATATATTTATAGAACAGTTTGTTCCGACCAAGTAATTTGAGACTGCGGCCTCGTACCTACGACCGAATCACAGCCGTGCTGATATTCAGTATAACACACTCCCTCTCGTGTGATATTGCTTAATTATAGAACAGTTTGTTCCGACCAAGTAATTTGATTGGACAAGAGGCATTCAATGAGTGCTGATATACAGTATAACAGCACTGGGACACCACTGGGACAAAGTAGCTTGCCTGCAGATGTTTGTGTTCAGGTTACTAGGCAACAGTCCAGTTTCGGAACTATTTTTTGTTGATGGAGCCAAAATAAATGATTAAATAAACAAACAAATCATAATCTGTTGTCGCTTATTACTGTTAACTAATAAATGGCGCTGTAGAACTGTTGTATAAAAGCAATATCACACTGGAGGTCGTGCTGTTATACTGAACATCACACAGAGGGAGGCTGTTATACTGAATATCACACAGAGGGAGGCTGTTATACTGAATATCACACAGAGGTCGTGTGTTATACTGAATATCACACAGAGGTCGTGTATTATACTGAATATCAGCACGGCTGTGATTGTTTTCTACTCAGCCTGCGGCCTCGTACCTACGACCCAATCACAGCCGTGCTGATATTCAGTATAACACACTCCCTCTCCTGTGATATTGCTTAAATAACAACATTATATTCATAGCTTTCATGTGACGTCACAGCATAGTGGAAACGCCCACCTGACGGGCAAAAGGCACTTTTTGCGGGCAAAACCCACGGGCAAAACCCACTTTTTGCGGGTTAATAACTTTGATTTCCTGTGGGTTAGGAAAATAATTCCAACGTGTCCGGATAGAGTAGAAGACAGGGAATCCAACACTATTTGAATGGAGTCGATCCACCACTCCTATCACCGTGGACACAGCAAGGAGCGAATTCCCGGATATAAATATTCCCTCGCCTCGCTGACAGCGGGAGTTGGGAGTTTCGTCCAGCAGCCGGTGAACGCCCGGTTGATCGAGTTTCATATTAAAAGTATATCTTCTCGGGGTGTCAGCGCGGTGGTTAATTGCTCAAAATGACCGTATACTGATGGTGAATTTAGCAATAATAGTCTTATGTTTGTACCACCTCCATAACCGGTGTTATTCACGGGAAAAGCCGGTCAAGGAGGCACCCCTTGCAGGTCAATAACTTTGATTCTCCGGGGGTTAGGAAAATAATTCCAACGTGTCCGGATAGAGTAGAAGACAGGGAATCCAACACTATTTGAATGGTGTCAATCCTCCACTCCTATCACCGTCGTGTATCTTGATAGTTCTTCATGAGTGAGGTGGTCTAAATAGTAGGCAGCCATGTTGAGCGATGTTGCTATGATACTTTTTGCCCGTCAGGTTGGTGGTTGCTAGGGAAGAAACCACGTGACTGAAAGCTATGAATAGTGTTATATATATAACAACATGATATAGTGTTATATATATATAACAACATTATAGTGTTATATAACAACATTATATAGTGTTATATATATAACAACATTATATAGTGTTATATATATTACAACATTATATAGTGTTATATATATATAACAACATTATATAGTGTTATAACTAGGGCTGGGTTCAAAAAAATCGATTTCCCGATTCTGAATCGATCTTCATTGAATGAGCGATTATCGATTCATAAATCCCGAGATCGATCTTTCATGTTTTTTTTTTCTGCTTGCAGCTTCAACCCGCAACGAGATCTCGTGGCCAGATCTCGCGCTACAAGAATGTATCATATCTCACGCAACGACCAGGCTTAAAGGCAGATGTCTGGGTGCATTTTGGATGTAAAAATTATGACGATAGAGATGAGCAGGACAAAAGCAAAGCCCTATGCAAGCTGTGCGCAGTGGAGGTTAAATTTAGTGGAAAGTGGAAACACCACAAATCTACGGAACCACTTATTGAGGCATCACCCTGACGTAAAACATGGAAAAGCGGATCCGAAACAAGCCTCGCTGATAAAGACGTTTGGTTGCAAATTACAATCAAATTCTCCGCATGCCCAACAAATTACTACAGTGTCGTCAGTGTACTAGAACCACGCTATGTGTTACCGACACGCAAACAGTTGAGTGAAGTGATAGTCCCAGACATGTCCGCGCAGGTGAAACGTGACATCGCAACTTCACTCCAGCCAGCAGAGAGAGTTGCCATAACGTGTGACAGCTGGACATCCAGAGCAATGGACTCGTACCTGACAATCACTTGCCACTTTATCAGCGAGGCTTGTTTCGGATCCTCTTTTCCATGTTTCACGTCAGGGTGATGCCTCAATAAGTGGTTCCGTAGATTTGTGGTGTTTCCACTAACTTATTGTTACTGTATACTACAGTATTTTAATAATCATTGATTTTCCAATTATGTTTATTCCTGAATAAAATCTTCCAATCTCCAAAAAGTGAGAAAGCAGTAATGAAGGGCTTTAGTTTCATGGACATTATGGTTTACAATGTGTTTTTTTGTTCCCCAAAATACCCTCATCGTTTGAGTTTTGCACATTTCTATTTTGTATATATATATATATATTATGCAAATAAGCTATTTGAGACAGTCCTGAGGGATATGTGATGTCTTGTTTATCGATAGGCTATGTTTGTAGCCCCTTTATTTACACTGGCTGCAGTAAAGCACGTTAAAAAGCACTTTTTGTAGTGTCTGATTTAGCAAAATGTTGGTCAATGATGTTCATTAATGTTCCAATAAGAAGTACATTCATGTAACTGCTTTGGAGTCAATTCTTAATGTAAACATTGATATGTTTAACAATGCTACATGTTATAGGGTTCCTTGAACCATTTATAGCATTAGTTCTGAGAATGTCTTCATATTCAAGGAAAATTGATATTGTAACTAAATCGAATCGGAATCGAATCGGGAGCTGTGGATCGGAATCGAATCGTTTTGGGAAATCAGTGGCGATACCCAGCCCTAGTTATAACAATATCAGTGTTTCCTCTACATGCATTTCATCGTGGCGGGCCGCCACGATGGAATTTCCTCCGCCACCATTCCGATTTCGCTTTTCAGACTTTCACATCGCTAGACACACCCACAAGCGCGAAGCGACGCGCTTGCAAAACTGTTTTGTGATTGGTCGAATACATCTAGGCTGCGTGTAGTCTACAAACTACTTCAAATGTTACAATATGCGCGACGACGGTGCTGGATCCTGGATCTGTGCATCGGTGTGCAGGAAGAACACGGAGCAGGCGCCAGACCAGACTAGATGATCGTGGAGTGAAGATATTATGAAAGTGTACGTGCTTGTCGATCACCCGTCGCATCGCGTACGCTTTAATAA
The DNA here is from genome assembly GCF_963989245.1 of Nansenia antarctica. NCBI lineage: Eukaryota > Metazoa > Chordata > Actinopteri > Argentiniformes > Microstomatidae > Nansenia > Nansenia antarctica. The sequence goes on along the minus strand of NC_137681.1, from coordinate 10,970,057 downwards.
TCTCTTCACTCCACAATCATCTAGTCTGGTCTGGCGCCTGCTCCGTCTGTTTTTCTTCCTGCACACAGGTAAACAGATCCAGGATCCAGCAGCGTCTTCGGGCTCGCGCAAACAAACCCGGCGAATTTTTTTACTTGCCCCAGGCAAGCGTTACTGTTGAACCCTGCTGATACATGATTCTTCCCTGCACATTGACAATGTTTTCTCTCTCCTCTTTCTTCTGCGTTGTGAAGGGATCCACTGCAGCGTACACGAAAAGCGGCTACTGTGTCAACCGCTTCCCATAATAGTTACAACAACCATAAAGCCTCCATAATGATAATGAAAAGAAGGGGAGACGAATTTTTTATTGACAACGGAATTACATGCTGGAAAAACATGCAGACACAGACAATAAGAGACACACGGGAGAAGTACGGGAAAACATTTTATTTTTTTTGGCCATCCTCGAGTTTTGGCTGAAATTACGTCGTTGTTTTGAGCGCGCGTGCGCGTTTCATGCGCGTGCACGCGGAAAAAATCGCTACCCGCCACCATTGTAAAAATTCCTGGAGGAAACACTGAATATTATATAGTGTTATATATATAACATTATATAGTTAGGGTAAACGTCCCTATTAAGCCCACCAAAACCTGTTTGCAGACATTTTTTATATATACTGCTACAATATAATTAAGAAAATTATAGATTAAATTAAATATTAATCTCTCATTTGAAGTTTTGATAATTCATTTATACCACTTTTTAATGTTTTTATTGTTTAATTTAAGGAAATATGTCCAAAGTCTGGCATGGGCTTAATGGGTACCGAATGCACCCTTTAAGCCCATGTGTGTTCCCAATAAGCCCACTTCATGATTTATTGATAAATAAATAAAATATATTTTAAATGTAACAATACAAACTTGGTCTATTCAAATCTGTAATCTCTTACCTCTCAATAGCTATTTTCATTTTGCCTGTACTCCTATCCTGTGGCCTGTAAATTATATTTGAAATAGGCATGACCAGCCTATTTGCTGTGTTGTCAACACAGAAAAAGCTAAACTTACAACACGTCTTCATTGGAATGTAGCCAAAAAAGTATTTACATACAAAATCAAAACTATGGTGGAAATTACTCTTCAATACTTAATCTTTCAATATCTGCATCTGTATCCTATGGTGTGCTGCTGCCAATTGAAATTGCCCAATATGTCTGGTCCAGCCAGCTTGTTGAAAGTGCACGTTTTCATAACGATTTCTAAAGACCGACTGACTGAAAGAAAAACAATTTCCAGGTTCGATACGAATAAATAATCAAAATCCCATAACTAACATAACACAGTCTAACCTAACTTTTAAGGAACTGCTTACTGATAACTAGGCCTGCTTAACTTCATAATAGGTTATACCTATATACCTTCCCACTGCTTCATGTTATCTTGTTCTAATGGCGCATTTCCAGTACCGACCCGAACCGGGCCGCATTTGTATCCGAGCCGTTCCGTGCCGTACTTTCAGAAACGCTTCTCCATTATACTGAGCGACCCGGGACTGTAGGAGGAGTTACGTGTGTCCCCCCCCCCCCTTATACAGATCAGCGGGGGGAAATGTGATAAGAATTATGTAGGGATGCACGATATGCATTTTTTCCAACCGATACCGATAACCGATGTTTACCCGCTTCTCGTGGCCGATAACCGATATGATAACCGATATGAGAACAGATATAATTTCACTGTTGATAACCTGTAGTTCATGCACACCTGAAGGTAAGAATGGCTGTCATCCAGGAAACCGGAAACAAATGCTGCTAACAGCTAGCGGCTAACAAAGCACAGCACTACGAAAGTTTAAACTGTATTTTAATAACATCACAACATGCTGATAGAACATCAACATGCTAAAAACACATAACTACACATAATTAGATGATCACACAGTCCTTGCTTTTGAACACGTCCTAAAACGAAAGTATATTTACAAGCCATGTAAACCGATAGCCGATTACCTCCGGACAACAATAACAATGAATCAATTCGGTTGTTAAGTCGTAACGTGTTTCCGGGTCCAAAGTTGGCTGAGGCGCTCTCTTCGAAATGACTCAGTAATAATAATAATTCATTGTATTTATATAGCGCTTTCCCGAGGCTCAAAGACACTGACAAATATGGGAAAAAACGGGAAAGTGCTGCGTCCCTTGTTGTATGAATAGATCAGAGTCTAAAAAACGATTGAACTGTCATTCTACCGCTGTAGTACACTGGTATTATGGTGCAGGGAATTTCTGGTTTGGACCCGGAAATTGCTAAACATCACGTTTGACGTCAGACTTAACAACCGAATTCCTCAAAGTATACATATTAAGAGAGCTATTTATAGCGGTTTCACGTATGCGAGTGGTGTAGCCCATATATGCATTGTGCGCATTTCTGCGACACGCGTTTCTGTTAACTGTTTTTGTTCCCTCATCGCTGTATTCAATGCCAAAATCATATTCCTTCCATACAGCGTGCTTGCAATGGTGAATCTTCAGGTGACTTATGATATTCGTTGTGTTGCAACTCGTAGACCTTTGCCCTCCTCTCCGAACTTTTGCCGAACATGAATTGCAAATTGCAAACGCACTATCTGCCTCAGAAACTCTGAAAAAATGTCCACACCGTTTCGCTCTCGTCTCTACACTGCGTGGCTGTACGCAGGCGCAGCATCATGAGCGCGACAACCGGAACCGGAAATATTTTCGGCTTCATATTATCGGCTCTATATCGGCTAAAATTGTATAAAACCGATAAATATTTAATAACATTAATTTCCCAATATCGGGCCGATAAATATTGGCGCCGATAATATCATGCATCCCTAGAATTATGTCAAAATGCAGCACTATCGTGCACAGATCAGCCTTACAACATGTAACGTTAAGTGCCTGTTACTTGCCGCTTTCAGTTCTAGTAGACTAGTTTAGATCTCGCAACCAGGGAAATGCCGACACGATTCTATTTATATTTCTCCTGACACGTTGAGCACTGTGCTTTTTTTGTTGGTGAACTACCGTAATAAGCCTAAAAAAGTTCAACTGTTCAAAAAGTGCAACTTCTCTGCTTTCAGAAACTGTTTGAATTTTTTAGATTGGGCATATAGTTCATGAATTATGGTAGTTTGAAGGAACGCTGTAGAATCCGCTGTAGACAGCTCCGGTTTCGGAGCAAGACGCGAATCTATCGGCATTAGTCAAATACATGCTCACATCAAGTCATCCGCTCACTGCTCTCCATCAAAAATGGCACATCCATCAATAATATTACACAATAACAACTGCTCTGATTTGATTGCTTAGATTGTTTAATACATCAACGGGGGGGAAAGCGAGATAAACTCGCGAGTATCATGCTTCCTCCATTGAACGGAAAGTCCTATCTAGGCTGACTGACGCGGGGCTCATACAATCGCCGCATTTGTTATGGTTACGAGTGCTCCGGTGTCTTGCTGGTAGTCAAATATATTTATTTATATATACAGCATATGGATGTTATGTGCCTGTTACCTGCCGCTTTCAGTTCTAGTAGTTTAGATCTCGCAACCAGGGAAATGCCGACATGTGTTAAAGGGAGCAAGACGTGAATCTACCAGCATTTGACTGCCGCTGGACTGAGGAACAGCATAGGCACAGGACATCGCCATAATAGCGATTTTTTTGTTATGCTTGTTGTAAATAAAAGTTCTGTGATGCATTGAAATTAGGGATGTCCCGATCCGATATTGATATCGCCGCGATATCGGTCCTGAATGCTGGATCGCAGATCGCACCAGAAAAAAAATAGGCAGCGATCTGGGGCTCGCGATCCGGCGTGTCACTCACGTGGCAGTAGTAGTCAGTGGTCACGGGCATGAGAGTTGGCTAGTAGCTACCTGTGTGTAATGAGTCTGACAATGTCATGATGCTAGCTGGTGAAATCATAAACCATTTGCTTACGTAATTTTTCGTTTGTTTACATAGTCTGAAACTACAGATGGTAAGCTTTCAAATGATGCGTCATACATTGAAATCGGAAAAAAATTCAAGACGACACGAGTATTTGAATGTTTGTTTGTATCAATGTTTTGCTCAAGAATGGTGACTGCTAAAAACGCTGCTAGCGGCTAACGTTTTGTGCTAAAACGAAAGTATTGTAACGTCCCCACTTGGACAGTGGTTAAAATAATGACAGATAGCTTCTCTCATGTAATCTGTGCGTTTAATTGTAAACTCTCATACACAACTTTCTTAGTTCACCGGAGCTCTCTCTCCCAACGGTCTCAACAACACCAGCCCCCGCCCCCCCCCGTGACCTCCACCAATCACAGGGGTGCATTGGCACACAACACAGTAACAGTGCGAACATGAACATGAACTCAAGCATTAATGAACATTAATGAACAGGGTTGCTACACTATGTTTACAAGCCAGGTATCACTTACCGGTAGCCTCTGGCAACAGTGAATCCAACCCACAGATTATAAGTATTTAGTGATCGTTAAACTGTTGTATATTATATCGAGTGGTACTTTAAAACTTCTAAGTTGCCTGTTGTGAAAAAAACGAAAAGCAGATATTGTTGACACCCCTTTGATTCTGGGACTGGTTTCTGGTCTCACCAGCAGCGTCACTAGGCTACACTTTTAAAAAGGGTGCTATAATTGATTTGCCATTTGTAAGAGAAGATAAATAGAATAAAAACATGAAGGCACTAAAACTAGAAATCAGACAGTAACTCTTTTTTTTTTTTACAATGCTGAATGCTGCAGTTTAAATTGTTTTAACTTTAAACCAGTTGGTCACTGATTACTGCAGAGTACTGTTTTTGTTGCTTGAATAAAGGCTGGCAGTCTTTAATAGCCAACTGTTGTTGTGGACTATATACTGGGGAAGTATTTGTTATTATTCAGGAGTAAAAGAATAAATACAAATATCGGATTGATATCGGTATCGCAGATACCTGAAGCCCAGGTATCGTTATCGGTAGTGAAAAAATGGGATCGGGACATCCCTAATTGAAATTACATTAAACGAGAGCGAAATCTGTTGTGGTATTTAAAGATGGCGGTTAGAGAAGAAATCTATGAACATGGGATGACGATTTCCATTGACCAATCAACGGTGTGCAGCGTCACACGTCACATGCAGCCTGGCAAAAAAGTACCTTTCCCCAACTTTCGCTACCCATCCCGAACAAGAACTATTTTACCGTGCCGTGCCGACCCGAGCCGACAAATGGAAAAGCACCAAAGAACAGGGCCCGGGTTAGCCTGGGCTGACCCGGGCTGGCCCTGTAGTGGAAAAGCGCCATTAGTCTATCAGACAGTCACTACCCTACTGACATCTCCCTCTCTACTGCTGGACTCAGGTAGACTACATGTCCCTGATGTGCTTCCATACTCAGCTTCTCCTTCACTCTCTGCCTCAACCACTTCCTGTCTACTCCGTATCTTTTTGCCAGAGATGAGAGATTGCGTTTGGTTCCCTCCCTGTACATACGGCATGCTTCCATCATGCGTGGACATGAACTATAGTTTTGCCGTGTTTTAGTAATCTCAAAAGTATGATCTGAAAAGTAAAGATTTAGAAATTAGGTTATTGTTAATGTTACGATAGGATATAGGCTTGTCCAGACTTAATGTACCTATGCACCATTACTTATATTTAAATACTGGTATCAACGATTTGAATTATGGGACTGAAACTTAGCTCTGCTATGGAAAAGGTCACAAAATGGCTCAACAGCTCTTGCCTCCAGCTCAACGTTAATAAAACTGTAGGAATGTTCTTTAATCTTCTCCAAACAACACAATATGACCACGGCAAATATAACCATTTCAGGGCAAAACATTAGTATAGTTCCGTCGTTCAAATATTTAGGGATCATCATTGATTCAAACCTGACTTTCAAAGAGCACATCAAGAAAGTGTCTGGTAGGGTGAAGTTTGGCCTGGCAAACTTCAGGTACATCAGAAGCTCACTGACCATGAGTGCTGCCAGACTATATATGGACGCATCAATTATGTCGCACCTCACATATTGTTTGACAAGCTGGGGCCATGCATACAGCACTTCCCTAAAGCCATTAGCCACCCTATACAAGCGGACCCTTAAGGTCATGGACCAGAAGCCCAACAGCACACACTACTGTACCATCCTAGACAAATGTAAATACCTTAGCTGGGAAGACACCATCAAATACAAAAACATCTGTCTCATCCATAAAATTCTGCATAACAAAGCTCCTCCCCCGCTTAACTCTTTCATAAACCAGCGTGACCACAGCTTACGGCCCACCAGAAGCACCTCTCGTGGCGACCTTATAGTTCCATTCAGGAAAAGCACCTTCAGTAAGCAATCCTTCTCAGTGATAGCAATAGAAAACTGGAACTCACTACCCAACCAACTCAAAGACATACATACTTACTCCACCTTCACAACACACATAAAAGCCTGGCTGACACAGAACAATACATGTCCTCATTAATCCCTCTCTGTGCTGCCTCCCCATAATGCCTTTTTTTGTATGTTTTGTTTAATGTATTGCTGTTTGTAAGTGCTTAATGTTGTGTGGCCTGTAATTGTCCTGTGGCTTCTATGTGCTTGAAATGTCGCTGCCCCCATATGTGGTGTTTGTTGTAGCCCCTTCAACCACCTCAGCTTGCTTACGTGTGTTTTTTGTCAAGTGTGATGTTGGTGTACCTTGTCTCAGCCACGTGTTCTTAGAATATTTAAATGTTTTATTTTAACTAAAGACGTTACTTTTCAGGATGCCATGTTGCAACTGGCCGGGGACTTCAGCTGAAAATTAGCCGACTAGGCTAAAGCTGCCTTTTTTACTGTATTTTATATGGTTCATGTATTTGGATTGTCCTCGATATAATAAACTAATCTAAATTTATCAGGTGAGGTCAAAATTAGAAGGAAAAAGGGCTCCAAGGTCACAAGGGAGAATATCCCCATTGAATCACAGTCAACTGGGCTTAAAGGGAACAGGTGGGCTTAAAGGGAACATCAGTGATGTAACGGATAAAAGACGGAATATCTTATTCTACATACATGACATTAAAAAAACAATGATATGAGATAAATCTATATATGATGCACTAACATAACATAACAAGTTTAAATTGATCATGCAGAGAAGTAATTAACTATACTCATATACATCCACCCCAAACAGTGTGATTTTTTTGCTAGTGTCCCATTTAAGCCCACCTGATCAAAATGTTAATTTAAAAAACAATTCAGATAAACATACACATTTATTGACCATTGAAATGTATAATAATATAAACTGCATGCAAAAAGATAACCTATGCATTCTTATCATGCTTAATGTCATTGCAATGAACCATAATTTGCAGCTACTGTATAGTAGCACAATGGGGTCGGTAAGCTAACATGCTAAAACTCATATTTTGATTTCAAAAGAAACAATATTAATACTTCAAGTAATATTCTAACATTTGTCTTAATCAAAACATTAATCTCTTAATTTTTGATTACAAATGAGTACTTATCAAAAACAGGAGTAGAAATATGTTTAAAAAGTGTTCTTCTGAGGGTACCCACAGGACCAACGTTTTTTTTTTTACTTCTTCTCAGCTCACCTGGCGCATGTCACACATAACTCACCCTAACTCAAGATCAGAAAATCTGATTGACTTACAAAAACAACTGGCATGTAGGTAAGAAGCAGCTTCATTTGAAGAAACATTACACAGCACAAAATAATCATGCAGTTGTTTTACATTTGACTCAGAACTTACAAGTGGGCTTATATGGTACGTGGGCTTAATAGGGACGTTTACCCTAACAACATTATATAGTGTTATATATAACAACATTATATAGTGTTATAACAACATTATATAGTGTTATATATAACAACATTATATAGTGTTATATACAACAACATTATATAGTGTTATATCCAACAACATTATATAGTGTTATATATAACAACATTATATAGTGTTATAACAACATTATATAGTGTTATATATAACAACATTATATAGTGTTATATACAACAACATTATATAGTGTTATATATAACAACATTATATAGTGTTATATATAACAACATTATATCCGCACCCCCTTGCAGTCTTTTATTGGTTCAGCATAACATGATTCAGCATAACTTACAAGATAAGGTTCCGTGAGCTGTGTGTGTGTGTGTACGTTCTCTGGAAGGGTGAAAGGGTGGGGCACAAACTGTAACCCAGCCTGTGTGTGTGTGTGTGTGTGTGTGTGTGTGTGTGTGTGTGTGTGTGTGTGTGTGTGTGTGTGTGTGTGTGTGTGTGTGTGTGTGTAATGTTTCAGAGTATGTCACAATTGTAGTTTAACCCTCCGGTTGTGTTCCCGGTCAAATCTGACCGAGAGCAACTTTCATCAATCATAAATATTGTGTTTTACATTTGATTGCCTCAAGGCCTTATGATATCTTCCACACTAGGCATTTGAACATATAAAATTGCTGACTAACCACTGGCATTGAATTTTGAGGTTTTAGTCAACTTTGTAACATCGGTGGTGTTCCCGGTCAAAAATGACCGCCATAGGAAATTAATGGTTAACACAAGTTGTAACAAGCTACAACATTCCAGGATGTATCAGACCTGTTCAAATACCTCATATATAAAGTTTGACACATTTCAAACTAAACAATTAGGTGTTTGTTATGGGAACCCTTCTCTTTCCCGTGCTTATTTGCCCATCCGAACCAGACCTTCCAGACTAAACATTGTTTAGAGCAAGCAGAGCGAGAGTGGAAAACATCATAAGGATGACACCAGGACCAACGCGGTTTGCTACATCTCGTGTGGATGACATCTCAAGTCCAGCTTCCAACTGTTTTTACCAGAGTCCATTGAGGAAATTGTACTGGACATGACAAACCTGGAGGGGAGGCGTGTGTTTGGGGACACATGGAGAGCACTGGACCAGGTAGACCTTCAAGCCTACATAGGTCTGTTGATTCTATCAGGAGTATATCGGTCAAACAATGAGGCTACAAAGAGTCTGTGGGATGCGGAGTGCGGGAGGCCTATATTCCAGTCCACTATGTCATTACAGCAGTTTCATGTCCTGTCGAGAGTTATCCGATTTGATAACAGAGATACAAGACCTGCCCGCTGGCGAAATGACAAACTGGCTGCCATCAGGAACGTTTGGGACAGGTGGGTGGAGCGCCTACCACTGATGTACAATCCAGGCCCTGAGGTGACAGTTGACGAGCGCCTGGTCCATTTCAGAGGTCGCTGTCCCTTCAAGCAGTACATCCCAAGCAAACCAGGCAAGTATGGAATCAAGATCTGGGCAGCATGTGATGCCAGGAGCAGCTATGCCTGGAATATGCAGGTCTACACGGGAAAACCTGTTGATGGAAGGCCAGAAAAAAACCAGAGCATGCGTGTTGTGCTGGACATGACAGCCGGTCTCAAGGGGCATAATATCACATGTGATAACTTTTTCACCTCATATGCGCTTGGTCAGGAGCTGTTGAAACGCAAGCTCACCATGGTGGGGACAGTGAGGAAGAACAAGCCTGAACTTCCCCCTGCGCTGGTGTCAACCAGAGGGAGAGAGATACTCTCATCAAAATTTGCTTTCACTGCCACACACTGTCTTGTGTCCTATGTTCCCAAGAAGAATAAAAATGTCATCCTGATGAGCACGGTACACAAAGACGCTGCTGTCAGCACCACAGAGGACAGGAAGCCCCAGATTATCCTGGACTACAACAGCAACAAAGGAGGTGTGGACTGCCTTGATAAGGTAATGTATATTTTCATCTATCATGCATTTTATTTTACTTTTATTCGTGTGAAACAATGCATTTTTGTGTACGACAGATTCAATATTATTTCCAACCTCTTATTTATGTTTTCTTTCATTGCAGCTTACTGGCATGTACACCTGCCAGCGAATGACAGCCCGTTGGCCAGTGGCAGTGTTCCACAACATCCTGGATGTGTCTGCGTGTAACGCATATGTGGTATGGATGGCGATCGACCCAGTGTGGAATCGGGGGAAGAGTTTCAAGAGGAGACTCTTCCTGGCAGAGCTCGGGAAAGCATTAGTTACTCCTCTAACTCAAAGGCGCCAGCACCTTCCCCGCACACCAGCCTCTGCCAGTCTGGTTAGGAGTCAGCAAGCCCCAGCCGCTGCCCCCCAGCAAGGACAGGGGCGGAAAAGGCAAAGATGCAAGCTCTGTGCCCCTAGAGACAATAAAACAAGCCTTACATGCTACAAATGTGATGCCTACGTTTGCAAGGCACACTCTGACCTGATTGCAAAATGCCACTCCTGTGGGTGAACACACACACACAGGCAGAGAGACCTTGACCCTGACCACCGTTCTTGTGGTGTACCTCCTCTCTCAACCCAATCATCAAAATAGAATTATATGCACATGCAACACTACAGTAACAGCTATGATTGGGCAATGGTATAGTATATGTCCTGGCTTTCTTGCTTCTGCAAGCAAACACACACACACACACACACACACACACACACACACACGACTATTCATTCTGATGTTCTGTGAATTTGTTTTACAATAAATGTTCATTTTGGAATACATTTTCAGTGTCTATTCTTTCTATATTGCAGTTATTCAGGTTAACCAATAGTCTACATTGTTTATGTCTCATCAAATTTTGCACAGTATATGTTGAGATGTTGAAGAACCAGTTACGAAGGCCAGTTACACCCTGAAACTCTATCTCTGCCAAACAACACATTGGAATGTGTTGTTTGGCAGAGATAGAGTTTCAGGGTGTAACTGGCCTTCTTATTTGAAATTCTCAAAAACGGAAATGAAATATTCAATTTCTACTGTGTATTTAGTCACATTACAGTAATTTGGTCATATCTATGTTCATTTTTTTTAACATCTCACAGGTCTCAGCTTTCACCAGGTACCAAATTTAGCAAATTTGACCATGTAGTTTTTATGATATGAAGCAGTTAATCAGACCGATCTAATTAGACCGGGAACACCAAGGATGGGGGGGCAAACATGAACACAACCGGAGGGTTAAGCAAAGCAATACATTTCTAACGCAAAGTGCAAAAGGTGATTATGCCTAGGGATAAATATAATCAAAGCCTAAACAACAATGAACCACATCTATTGTTTAGCAGTTATACAAAATTGAAAACATATTGAACTCTAACAGTTATATCAACATTATATAGTGTTATATATAACAACATTCTATAGTGTTATATATATATATATATATATATATATATATATATAACAACATTGTATAGTGGACAGAATAGCCTATCTCTGCAGACAGAAGTGGTCAGTAGTAACATGTTAGACAGTGAGGCAGCGAGCTGAGACAAAGGCTTCTACTGACCTCCGACACTCAGAGTCTCCCGTTCTCCTTGTTGACCGTTGAGATGTTTTCCGCAGTAAAGGAAACCAAATACAGAGATGTATCTATTCTAACCGTTCTGGTTCTTCTTGTTCTTTTGGGTTTAGCGGAAGCTCGCACCCCAGATGTTTAGTGATGTGTCCTTCCGTGTCGAGTAACCGAGGCAGCTTCAGCACGGTGTGTGTTTACTGACTCCGCCATCTTAGATCGACTTCTCGTTCCCTGGTATCGCGGGAATAGACCACGTCGTCGTCGTCGTCGTCGTCTTCTTCTTTTGGTTTTAACGGCAGCGTGCGTCCTTGATGCTGCATTACTGCCCTCTGCTGGAGGCAGTTACTATGGAGGACCAAGTCTGTCAAAATTAACAATAAATATATAGATACATAAATGAATGTATGAACAAATAAATGAATGAATACACACAGTATAAAGAAATTCATTTCTATATTTATTTATTCTTTTACGCATTCATTCTTTGTTTTCCACTTTCATTCTTTGTTTTCCACATTCTTTTCCACATTCATGCTTTCTTTTCCACATTCATTCTTTCTTTTCCACATTCATTCTTTCTTTTTCACTTTATCAGATCTGTATGCAAATATCTGGGGGCGTATCTTGCATGTTGTCCACGCCCCTACGCATTTTCATTGGTTGATACCGCGCGTGACGTGTGAAAGCAGCAACGCAGTTATCATCACAGACGGGTAGAGAGTCGTAATGGTGCTTTTCCATCAGCAGCCCGGGTCAGTGCAGTTCGGATCGGTTCGGGTCAGGTCGGGTCACTTTTGATCTGTTCTGGTTTTCCATTATACACACAGACCCGGAGCTAGTAGGAGGAGTAGACGATAGTAGGCGGAGTTACGCGTCATAACAGCGCGAGATGGCTACTGCCTGATTGTCTGCATGTTTGAATCATTTCTATTGGATTTTGTTCTGCACATATGTTGTTCTACACATAATAAAGTCATGTTTTTTGAACCCTTAAAACCACTGCCTTCACTTGTCTGCTTTATGAACTGTAGTATCATTGTGTTTAACACAAGTATACATGTTGTTCATAATAAACCAGCACAAGAAATGAAAATAATTTTATAAAACAAGAAAAAAATTCAGACAATATATCATATGTATGAAATCTTAATAAAGAAATACAGTAGCCTACAGCACAGACTCTAAAAGAAAAATTGGCCACAGGACTCAGCCCCTTGGTCAGCAGCAGAAAGACCTGTGGTCATCATCTTATACAGTGCATTGCTCATAGATGGCTATCATGTTATACAGTACATACCAGGGTTTTTCCTGGGTCAGAATGAGGGCTTTTTTTTTTTGAGGGACCCCCAATTGTTGTATTTGTATTGTAAATTGTAATTATTTATAATAATTATTATTAAGGTACCTGGTTATGTTACAGTAGAGAAACAAAAAACTGTTACCAAAACTGAGTATTTACTAGCTAAGATTGGCAAAAGATTGGCGTGGTGCAACCGAAATGAGTAAACAACTAGTTTGAAACTAGCTAGTAACAACTAGGGGTTTAGTAACGACTAAATGCCTGCATTTATTAATGACTTACGCCATATTGGTGCTACCCAGTCCAGTAGGCTACCAGATACGATGTTGTAATGTATGCACATATTTTGCTACCACGGTTGCCAGACGGAATTGACAATGTCCAGCCCAACCGGTCTAAAAGCTGCCGAATCCACCCGTCCAGTGTGACCAAAAGTAGCCCAATCTGGCAACACTGCTTGCTACGTTCTTGCAGCTCGCGTGAACACAGGTTCTTCCATCAGCGCTCGCCTGCTGCTTCGATTGCAGACTCAAGTTAACGCGCATGATTCGCGCGTAGCTGTGCTGTGGTTAAGTGTTGTGTATATATATATATATAAAGTTTATTCCGTTTTCTGAATCAGTGTGGACTCGTGGTGTGTTTGTTCATCGTCTGACATTGGTCTCCCACCCTATTTGGGTGGATCCACGTTTTATTACAATATCAACTACGTACTATAGTCCAAAAGTTACATATGACTGTACTTATCATAACTGTACATGTCCTATTCTAATGGATCTTGAACGAAACGCGCATTTTTTAATTAAGTTGAATTGCTGTGCATTGTTTTAGGATGCTGCGTTTGCAACTTTATGAGAAATGATCTGCTGATCAGACCTCCGTTTCTTTCTTTTGAAACCGGGAGCACTAACCAATAGAGAATATTGCCAACATTGTATTGGACAGGGGGATATGATTTTACCAAGGTCTCCGCCCGAGACGTGGGTGCGCTCCGGGCTCTCTCCCTGCTGATTGCGCGATTTCCTCTGTGTGTGTGTGTGTGTGTGTGTGTGTGTGTGTGTGTGTGTGTGTGTGTGTGTGTGTGTGTGTGTGTGTGTGTGTGTGTGTGTGTGTGTGTGTGTGTGCGTGTGTGTGTGTGCTGTGCACACTTGCATTTTATAACGTTGTATTTAATAACGTTTATTCCGTTCTGCTTTTATTTGATAGTCGGGGTCTTATAGGGCTCTCCCAACCCGAGGTGCTCTCCGCGCTCTCTTCCTGCTGATTATGGAATTATATTTATCACTGCGATGTGGTTTAACTAGCCAACTCCGTACTACGTTAGCGGAGCGAGTTACGTGTGAAATTAGCAGGTGTTTTCATATAAAATGTTATATATTATATAGCTGACTAGTGAGCCTGCATCAACCTTAATGCTATTCAAGTGCAAGAAGATTACATTTGTCTTCGCAGTTTAAGATACACACATTAATCTGCTGCGGGAGTAAACACAGCGCACTAGAATGACGTCACAGTCGCCACCGTCCTGAACGTTCGAACGATTAGCAAACGATTAGCACGAGCGTTCTAAACGATTAGGCCTGCCAGGTTTTGGCATGACAGCGGCCAATCAGAGGCCCGCCTAACTCATATCAAAACATAAACCTAAATACAGGAAATTGTTGCATTTGTTGTTGCATCAGCAGTTAGGTAGTGGGGCCCAATATTTTAACAAAAGTGTTTTACTGTTCATATGATTCTCTTTAAAGCCAGTGTACTTTTGAGTCTGCATTCAGTGCTGATTTGACTGGCAGTTACTCACAATGGCCACCAGAATGCACTGCTGTTTTGCCCAGAATGTATCAATGAGCGTGAAAGAAGTATGTTAACTCTCCATGTTTCAGTATACTACCTCACAAACAGCGGAGGCTGGTAGAAGTAGAATTGGAGGACATTCCGTTCTCATTCCCATTCCATTCTCTGCATTACATAGAGCTATTACAATAGAGATATTACAATGAGCCTGTCCTCTGATTTCTGCCTCCACAAACCTCCCCTGATACATTTTCACTCTATTCCTTGAAGTTTGGGCATAGAAAAACAGCTCAGAAGATGCAGGACTTGTATGGAGTTTGTATATGACAAGTTTACAAAACAAGTCATTGTAATTGCTTTAGTGACACAATGATTTGAGGTGAAAGTTCTTTACAGACATTTCTAGTTGGATTAGTCAAGTTTTGGGCTGTAAAGTTGACAACATTGCCTGCTGTTCTTGTGCTCTCTACTCTGTCACTGCAGAGAGCATTGAACAGCACAGTGCCATGTGAATTCGCAACGGATTGTTATTGTGGAAGAAATGTTGTCCTCAAGCAGGCTACATAATTGGTAAATGGTACTAAAGTGCCCCCCCCCCCCACACACACACACACACATTAGCGCATAGGCCTAATATTGCTCTTGAACATTTTTTGAAAGCAGTTATTGTGTTATACCTCCCTCAGCGTAATCTAAATCATGCTCCCCCTCCCTTTCTTGCCGTGGCTCTTTTTCCTCACATTTATTTATTCTCTCTCTCTCTCTTTCTCTCTCTCTCTCCCTCCATTTCTCTCTCTTTCCCTCTCCCCCTTTCTCTCTCTCTCACACACACACACACACACCACATCCTCACTCTCCTCCATCTGCCCGTGACCCATTTTTGTTCTTCTCGTTTCTTTTGGTATGAGAAGGGTTAACTCTGAAGGCACTGAGAGAAGAAGCTTGTTCCTCAGAATCAGGACAATGGCCAGCAGAACCAGGGAGAGAAAGTAGGGCCCCCGTGGAGTATGGTGATAGTGAATTAGACCCAGAGAGAGAGAGCACCGATGTCGGGCTGGAGTATGATGATGATGACGATGATGATGGTGAATTAGACCCAGAGAGAAAGCACTGATGTTGGGCTGGAGTGTGTTGGTGATGATGGTGGTGAATTAGAACCAGAGATTGCGCTGTCAAACTCAGGCTGCATAGAACAGTGAACTACACCCAGAGAGCTCTTATGAAGGGCTACAGCACATTATGTGCATAGTGATGAGGCTGTGAATGAGTACCAGAGAGGGTGGATATACTGTGGGCAGGTCCATGTCCTTATGATGACACACACACACACACACACCAGCTTGCATTACCTCATGAATTAGCATTAATGGAATCACATCCTTCACATCTACCGGTACTCATTATTGTCATGGGAGATTGGGGCAGTGTGACTTCCAGTCTCCTGCCGTGCCACGCTCTCCTCTTCTGTGTCTCCACATGAAGAATCAGTAGATACACACCCAGTTGAGATGCAGGACTTTTTTTTTTTTATACTTTTTTTTCTTTTCTTTTTTTACATGAATAACAAAGAACAAAAAAAAACAACAAAAAAAACAGACAGGTCATTGTGGGTATCGCATTCTTATGTCTTCAATAGTTTGCTTTGTGTCACAGGTTACTTTGTCCATTAGTCATAATAGATTCAGGGAATATCAGTATCACTCTCAGTCCATCTTGTCCGCAGAGGGAATCAATAAGGTTGTTGTCCGTACAGGAACTCTGTGTGCCCTTATCCAATCATTCAGTCACAGAAGGAATAATTGAGAAAATAGAATAAAATAAAGTAAACTTAAACAGGTTGTGATCAATTATAAAAAGAAAAACATACAGAGACCATTTGCGTTTGATACCACACAAACCCCCATATAGAGCTACGTTGGGGAAGAGGAAGCAGTATCCACCCCTCTAATATCCATTTCGACCAATACCTATACATCTTATCAATACATAATCTCAAGGAGAAGGTGAGACTCTCCATCTCAAACATTCCCTGTATTATTGTTATCCACTCTCCTTTTGTTGGAGGGTTCTTATTCAACCATTTCTTAGTTATTGCTTTTTTGCTAGCTACCATTAATATTTTAAGGAGGTACTTATCCTGAGTACTAAGTGTGGTCGGTATATTACCCAAATATACAATATCGAATCTACATTCAATCTCCATTCCCATTATCAAATTTATTTCTGAAATTATCTCTAGCCAATAGGATTGAATTGCTGGGCATTCCCAAAAAATGTGATAGAAATCAGCCATTGAATTGTTGCAGTCTCTCCAGCAATTCCCGGTTCCCGGTGTACCATTCTGTAAATATTTTCTTCTTGGAGTAATAAAAAACCTAATAATGTTCTTCCATGAAAATTCTCTCCATTGTCCAGAGCTAGAGGTGGTGGATTGTATTTTACATATGTTCAACCATTCTTCCTCAGTTAGGACTATGTTTGCTTCCTTCTCCCACCTATCCCTAACATATACGGTAAGGTGGAGTGATTCTTGGTGGACTGTATACTCAGATACATTCTTGACACCAGTTTCTTGTGGGTGTTGCCCTTATACGCATCAATACAAATGTTGACTAGACTCATTTCAGAAACCTAATTATTTTTTATATTCTTATCGAAGTAATGCCTCAGTTGTAAATACCTGTAGAAATCTTGTTTCTCTAGGTTGTGATTATCAATAAGATATTGAAAGCTCTTCAAGCCTGTATTAGATGAAATTAGGCAATATGATGTAATTCCCTTCCTGGTCCATTGTTTAAATCTGAGTGTTTACATTCTTTGAACCAAATATTGAGAGCAACCTTCGTCCCTCTTCTTATCCACCTCATTTTTCTGGTTTTCTGCTCGAAATGACATGCCCACAGTGAATATAGAATATCTCCACAATCACAAGGGCCTTCATAATGATATTGTTATCAAATGAAAGCT
This sequence comes from Nansenia antarctica, assembly GCF_963989245.1. Taxonomy (NCBI): domain Eukaryota; kingdom Metazoa; phylum Chordata; class Actinopteri; order Argentiniformes; family Microstomatidae; genus Nansenia; species Nansenia antarctica. The sequence goes on along the minus strand of NC_137681.1, from coordinate 10,952,600 downwards.
AACACCTGTGGGGTGGCTGTAGAAGTGTCAGAATCAAAATCTATGTTACTGTGTCAGAGCAAATAGAGCTAGAACATTATAAAACATCTCAAATTCAGTCTCCGCCTAAAAAAACAACAGCTTTTACAGTGAATATCACCTTGGAAACCTGATAACGAAGCCAAAATCATCTAGGAATCAGTACTCCAGTACTTGTGCCAAAGTCGATGCTAGTAATGTGAGCAAATGCAACTTTGTACCTGTTTTAGTACAGGTATGTTTAGGCGGACACCTATACGTTTAGGCCATTTGGAGATATTTTGGCACCATCTTTGACCTTTGACCTTTCTCATGTATCAGATTTCTTTTTTTTTTTCTTCTTTTTTTGGGGGGATTTTTTTGGGTTGGCCGACCAATGGTATGGAAATTCGGCGTTGAAACTGGACATGACACATTCTCCAGTTGGAGAAAACTGGATGTGACTTAGGCCGTGTTTACCGTCTCGGGAAAAAAATGGTGGCATCGTATAGCATGCAAAATTGTGAAAAAAATGTGATATCGATGAAGAGAATTGATCGAGGTAAACTCTTTATATCACTTCGGATGCCGATGGGGTCCGTTGGCTCCTATGAGGTTAATTCATCTGAGTACACAGTCTTAGAAGTTGTATCACCCAGTAAGGATTGAAGGGGGACATTCAGTTGACTCAGTTCTATGTCTTTCCATTTTGCGTTGTAATCATCATTACACCAGCATACCAAGTATCTTAGTTGGGCTGCTTTATAATAATCCTCCAGGCAAGGGAGAGACATACCCCCCTTTTCTTTTGGTAATTGTAAGGTGTTGAATCGCACCCTAGGTTTCTGACCTTTCCACACAAACCTAGAGTTCATTCGGTTCCAATCATCGAACTGTTTCTTTGGGATCTCTACTGGTAAAGATTGAAAAAAGAATAACAACCGTGGCAGAATGTTCATTTTTATAGTCTCTATTCGATCATACATACTGAGCGTTAAGGGTAGCCATCTGTCTAAATCTGTTCTAATTTCCTTCGTGAGAGGGTTGTAGTTTACATTATAAATGTTAGTTAGTTTCTTTGGTATATTAACCCCTAGATATTTAATAACAGCTGCATTCCATTTAAAATTGTACTTTTTACGTATATTCTCCTGTGGTGAGTAATTGAAAGAAAGAGTTTGGGTTTTATGTACGTTTAATTTGTATCCCGAGTAGAGATGCAGGACTTTTAAACAAACTTCTGCTTTTCTTATAAAAAATAAAAAAAACACATCGACACAATGCTTGTAAATTCAATTGAATACTGTACTGTTTAGTGTTTACACAGTAAATCATTGTAATAAGAGTTGACTCTTTGTAATGCCAGTAGAGGTTTGAAGGCCAGTCATACAGTATAGATGATTAATGCGTGATGTCTCTAGTGTGACAGTTCATTAG
>NC_137681.1:10928666-10948666 GCF_963989245.1 Nansenia antarctica | reverse complement strand
GTCTTTCTGTGTCTGCACCAAGTTGTGAGAGGAATTTTTAAGAGAGGTTATGTAGACTAAATTGGGTCTTGTTAATGTGAATAATTGATTGAAATGAGAATCTTCATGTAGTGAGCCTTTTAATTGAGAGATTGGGGACATCTCAAGAGGGGGATGTGCAGTACTGTGATGGTAGTAGCTACAGTGAGAGCTGGGCTTTTATAGACCAAACCAAGCAAACCAAACTCACTGAAGCCCTTTTATGTTTCCTCTATAACACATGTAGTATTAAGTATATACAAATGTAATAAAGCATATAATATACTGGTATTTGAGAGAGAGAGAGAGAGAGAGAGAGAGAGAGAGAGAGAGAGAGAAAGAGAGAGAGAGAGAGAGAGAGAGAGAGAGAGAAAGAGAGAGAGAGAGAGAGAGAGAGAGAGAGAGAGAGAGAGAGAGAGGGAGAGAGAGGGGAGATACCATAGATATACCAGACACCATCTCACCAGAGAGAGAGGAGATACCATACCATTCCTCATTTAATTCCATGCATTACAATGAGCCCGTCCTCTGATTTCTCCCTCCACCAGCCTCCCCTGCTCTGGCGGTGGTGGGGAGACTGAGTTTGTGTAGAGATGTGTTGTGTCTCTCCGGAGGAGTTGAGAGGTTGCAGAGTGATGAGGATCGTCTGAGAGCTGATCAACACTTCATCTCACACACTTCCTGTGGAGCTGCTGCTACTGCGGCTTGTCAACAAAACACACACCTGCCTGTTCTGTCTGTGTATTCGTGGTGTCAGGTTGGCTCAGAACTGCTGCCTGCCTGCCTGCCTGTGGCCCAGATCTCCACCCTCCACTTTCCTGAAGTGTGTACTACTCCCTCACATGGATTTTTAACGGGGGGAATGGATTGGTTCATTATTGAGATATAGTGGAAACCGATCCTATACTTTTTTTAAATCCATGACGGGATGTAGTAGACAATTGCACACTTTAGGGAATAGGGTTGGAGAATTGGGACACAACCAAAGAGACTCTTCCCCCAGGGCACTGTAGGGATTTTATCAAAAGTGATGGTCTTGAAGATACAGATTACAAACGACAGACTCAGAAATCACCTTCTCAGTTTAATGAATACGACCGGTCGGGAAGAGGTACAAGATACAGTCTTCAAAGTATTGGTTCACATACATGAGTTTTTATAGTGTTCAGAGACAAAGAACTGTTATTCAGCCTATAGGATTTGTACACGCTCAATTACATAAGCATTCCTATATGAATATTAAGCAGTGGTTACCTAATGGTTCAAGTCTGTTAGGTAACACACAGATGCTGGACACTGAGACACATCAGGTCAAAGATCACCTTTAGAGTGGTTGTAACTCTCTAGTAAAGTCATGGTCTGTCTTAGGGCCCTTTCTAACAACAGATGATAGAGGCCCCAACCACAGTTCGGGAGAAGTCCAATCATAGTTCAACGACATAAATAAAGCTTGTCAACTTGCTAGGGAGAGTTAACATGTGGAACCACTTACACATTATACAAAATACACTCTTTAGTGTTTAGTGAAATATAACATAACTACAACTTAGATGAATACATAGCTTGACTTTCAGCCATTACCCATCATTCCCTCCTTTTAAACCAAAATTCTGAGATATCAGACATTTTACTTTACTTCAGGAAAACCAAAATAGGGGAAGGGATGGTCCGTCTTCACTGAGTACCTCACAGGTCAATTGTAACCCCAGTCATCAATACATGATTCTTAATATTATCACTTAGAGTTAACAATTTCCACACTTAATGCTAGTTTTGGGCTGTGTTACCATATTTGGCTTTGAGTCATATTGGATGGAGAGCATTGGGGCAGAGGGAACTGGGGTTTTTGTGCGCTGACGAGTATCTCTGTGCTCGCTCGACCCACCCTCTCTCTCAACGTTACTAGCCCATGTTAGGCATTGTGAGTAAGTCAACAGGAGAGCCCGCATAGTATGCAACGATTTGAGTAAATTGGTTGAGGTAACACCAGTAAGCAGCATGTCTAAAAATGCTCTATCATCCTCAGCAGGATTTGCCACTCCACTATGCTCTTTATAGAGCTTGAATTTCTCCTCGGCATACTCCTGGAACGACTCATCACGTTTCTGTTGTCTATCTGCATACAGACCATACAGATTGTAACCAGTTCCCAGAGCAGCCTTTAGAGCAGTTGTAAATCTTTCAACTTCATCTTTCATAGCAGTCAAAGTAGGGTATGGTTGAACTGCCCAAGTGCCGTTCCTGAAAGCATCAGCCAGCCCTGCCCACACTGTCTGTGGGCATTTCGCTTTACACACTGTATATATGTCATAAGCATGCAGTTGAGATACCAATTCCCACTCTGTCATTTTGTGCCAAAACACTGTGTTAGGAGAGTCTCGCCTCAATAGAGGCATTGAGCTCAACAGTCCTCGCATATCTGTAGTGGACATAGCTTTATACTGAATCTGAGTAATTTGTTGTGGACCAAGGGGGAGGGGGGCTCCACCTTCTGCAGCCGCTGGCTGAGCAGCACGGGGAGCAGTGAACATTTGAACTTGGATTGGAGCTACCCGTTCCTCAATGCTACACACATCCAGCCTAGGATATATTCTCGGGACACTTAATGTCGAGTTTGCAGTTGTGGGCCTTTGATTTACAACCCCTTCCTCTCTGTGCGACTGCAGACTCTCTACCTGTTTTTTCAACAAGGAAATCTCCTCTTTCATCTCCTTGCATTGAGTCCGCATGCCACTATTTTGCTGCAGTACCTTTTCGTGATTCAAAACTACAATACTAACAGCCAGGTTATTTTTGATCTTGTCTTTTTTTCCAATCTCATCAAACCATTTAACTTGCTTAGCAATTAGAGAATGGGGCTCCAGACCATTCTTTATCATTTTACAGATATTATCACAACATGCCGTTAGTGCTGCTTCTCTGATGTTTTGAGGCAACAACTCTTTACCTTCAGTATCGACTTCTTTAATGAAGTCTGCCGAAGAATATTTCTTAGGTTTTTCTTTTTTCTCTTTAACTTTAAGCATGGTGAATTTAAGATTTTACTGTGACTATCTATTTTCACACACTATAATTATATGAATTATCTTATAGAATAAACTAGCACAGATAATTAGCCTACCAATAGGACTTAGCGCATTATAGGCTGCCTATCAGTCTTCTTGCCAAAACAGTGCTCTTGGCCCGCCTTAGGCCTTAACGCTTTTAGCCTGCCTAAGGGCTTACTACCGAAACCTTATCTATATAATACTAGCACAGATAATTAGCCTACCAATAGGACTTAACGCAATTCAGCCTGCCTATCAGTCTTTCTGCTAAAACAGTGCTCTTGGCCTGCTTTAGGTCTTAATGCTTTTAGCCTGCCTAAAGTCTTACCACCGAAAACACAGACAGCCAGAACCCTGGACTTGCCCTTAACCTGCCTATAGGTCTTTTATCAAAACAAAACGTGCACAATAATTATTTTTAGTCGTGTATCATATATCAACAAACCATCAATAAAATTCAAGTATGTCTAAAAAGGGTTATTGGGTCACTTCCATATTAACAACAGAATAAGAAGAATCTCCATAAACTATTGAGGGTGGTGTTTTAAATTTAACTCACCTCTCTTTGGAGTCCTCAGGTTCTGTGGTCAAAATGAGAGATTGTTTCCAATCCCACCGCTGTCACCAAAGTACTGTAGGGATTTTATCAAAAGTGATGGTCTTGAAGATACAGATTACAAACGACAGACTCAGAAATCACCTTCTCAGTTTAATGAATACGACCGGTCGGGAAGAGGTACAAGATACAGTCTTCAAAGTATTGGTTCACATACATGAGTTTTTATAGTGTTCAGAGACAAAGAACTGTTATTCAGCCTATAGGATTTGTACACGCTCAATTACATAAGCATTCCTATATGAATATTAAGCAGTGGTTACCTAATGGTTCAAGTCTGTTAGGTAACACACAGATGCTGGACACTGAGACACATCAGGTCAAAGATCACCTTTAGAGTGGTTGTAACTCTCTAGTAAAGTCATGGTCTGTCTTAGGGCCCTTTCTAACAACAGATGATAGAGGCCCCAACCACAGTTCGGGAGAAGTCCAATCATAGTTCAACGACATAAATAAAGCTTGTCAACTTGCTAGGGAGAGTTAACATGTGGAACCACTTACACATTATACAAAATACACTCTTTAGTGTTTAGTGAAATATAACATAACTACAACTTAGATGAATACATAGCTTGACTTTCAGCCATTACCCATCAGCACTAAATAACACTGTACATGTAGAAAGACTCGCATGATTTCACATACATTTCCGAGGTCGTAACCTTCTATAGAGATGGGTGATAATACATATGAGCTATGTGTGTCAGCGGTGGGTATCACATGATGGGGAATGTGCTGTGCACCAGTGGTGTAACTACAGTCTGCAGTCAGGGGAGGCTGGACTGGAGGACGAGCTCATTGTAATCCTGGAATGGAATGATATCTACCTCCACCAGCCTCCCCTGCTGTAACTAATGCTACTGAGCTGCATTACTGTAGAAGACTTTGATCCTATAGAACACACAGTAATTGGCGAATTTTTAAAAAATGAGACGTCGGCGGCAACAGTAATGCACAGCTAGCAGTCTTGACGCTAATAGTATATTTTTCTATGAGAAAAGTGGGACCGGGGGGAATTCATTTGCAGAGTGGAGAGAGTAGAGACAAACGGTGTAACGTGAAGGAGGAGGAGAATGGTCCCAGTAAGATTAATGACTCCCTTACAAATACAGAACGATTTATCAACATGTATTCAGATGGAACAAAGGCTACCCGATGACATTATCAACCCAGTAATGAGACAGGCTGATCATAAATAATGCCTTCAAAGTAAAAAAAGTTCAAATAAAATAATGAAAGTGAAAGAAAGCTTTAATGTAGGCCACACTGCCTGGTGTCTCATGATAGTAGGTGTGTGTGTGTGTGTGTGTGTGTGTGTCTGTGTGTGCGTGCGTGCGTGCGTGTGTGTGTAGGTGTGTAGGTGTGTGTGTATGTGTGTGCGAGTGCATGCGCCCGTGTGTGCGTGTGTGTGTGTGCGTGCATGTGTGTCACCCTTTGTACCCATCCTATCATCATTGAATAAAAGAGTAGAATAGAGAGGTCACTGTGTAGCAGACATGGCTACAATTCAAGCCTGTACATGGTGCATTACCTCTCCTGGGGATAGAATGATGGACAGAGAGAATGGGCAGCATTCGTTGGCCCTGTTCTCTGTGGCAGGCTTCAACAGGAAGAAAGAGGGAGCAAGCTACTGTAGTCTGCAATAAGAATGTATCTCGGCAGAATTTGCAATATAATTTCTGCGTAATTCATTCCCAAGGGATAGTCATAACCAGGCTGCAGCAGATGGGAGAACACGCATGCATGTACACACACTACATACACACGCGCACACACACACACACACACACACACACACACACACACCTGCATGGGTAGCCATAGACATACACTACAGTAGCTTGGGGGCAGGGGCAGGAGTAGGAGCTGGCGTCTATTGTTCGCAAAGTCGGCAGATCGGCGGTTCGAACCCTGACTGGCCACAAGTCGAGGTGTCCTTGAGCAAGACACGGAACCCCAAATTGCTCCCAATGAGCGGGGAGCGGGCCGGCACCTTGCATGGTAGCTTGCCGCCATTGGTGTGTGAATGGGTGAATGAGATGCCATAGTAAAGCACTTTGGAATAAGGCTCTATATAAGTCAGTCCATTTACCATTTAGCTATTTAGTCTTGGTTCTAGATTCTTAAGAATCAAGACCTTTTCTATGAGGCCTTGAGGAAAGAAACACTTAATAAAAAAATAAATTAAAAATCCTTCGATATCCACTTTAATGAGCCCCCTACTTTTCTGTTTACTTACCTGGCATAACCAACCCCCGTTGAGAGACTCATTAAGCAGGTGGAACAACAGCAAAACAATGGTTTCCCCTGACTCAACAATCCTTTCCTATGCAACACAACCGCAGGAGTGCCCCTAGAGAGCACATCGAGAGGCCGGCTGCCTGCGAGCCACTGCAGCCGACCCGGCAGGGCCCGGTGGGGGGGGGGGGGGGGTCTGGGGGGCAAACAGCCCTGTTGCTAGTTGCTTCTCTTGTGAGAAGAAAGCCTCATACTGAGAATCAACGTACATCCCAGACCTTACTGTGGCCGGGTGTCTGATGGGAGCTACCTTCATCAGAGTGTCTCATATCCACCAGCTGGAGAAGGCCGTCCGGCAGGAACGTGGGGTGTTACCTGGGGAGGCTGGTAGAGGTAGAAATCGGAGGACGGGCTTAACGCATGGAATGGAACAAGGAACGGTATCATCCTCTGATTTCTCCCTAACCATCTCCCCTAAGCCTGCCACCCCGCTCTCCCCCTGGACATTGCTGTGCTTGTTCCCTGTGCCTGTTGTTAACTCTGTGTTCTACTGTATGTGCTCATGTTATCTGTTGCCCATTTTGTCAGCGTCTTTGAGCCCAGGAAAAGCGCTATATAAATACAATGAATTATTATTATTATATCGGAGGACAGGCTCATTGTAATGCATGGAATGGAATGATGAATGGTATCTCTAGTTAGTTTCTACCTCCACCAGCCTCCCCTGATATACGTCAACGGTTCTGATCCTCTGATACTCAGTCCTTTGAGTGGTCTGTAAGAATATTAGTGGTTGTGGTAACACTTTATGTTACATTCTCCTAAATGACCTGCTCTCTTTACGAAACTCCACAGTGACAGTGTAATTACATGATTATTACATACTAATAATGGGTATAGTATGGGTATAGTTTTGACGGCTGTGGCTCGGGAGGTAGAGCCGGCGTCTAATGATTGAAAGGTCGGCGGTTCGATCCCCGGCTGGCCGCGTGTTGAGGTGTCCTTGGGCAAGACACTGAACCCCAAATTGCTCCCAATGAGTGGACCGGTGCCTTGCATGGTATCTTGCCGCCATTGGTGTGTGAATGGGTGTGTGAATAGGTGAATAAGAGGCCATTGTGAAGCACTTTGGAATAAGGCAGGGCATTTAGTTTTGGTCTGCAGTAACCAATCACAGTGTCACCAATCACGCAATCTAATTCTGACAAGATCTTAACCAACCCTGACAGTCGTGAGTCACGTACTTCCTCTCGCAGGCATCACCATGGACACCACGTTGTCAACTGTGTCTGACAGGTCTGATTAGCACGTTTTGGCTTTGCTTTTTCACAACTGAAAACCAGAGCCATCCTACTGTACCAACAGACGCCCGTGGAGGCTGGTGGAGGTAGAAATCAGATGACGGGTTCATTGTAATGCATGGAACGGAATGAGGAACTCTTGACAATTCTAATCTCTAGTCTAAACTAGAGAAAAATGCTCAGAGAGCACAAGAGAATCAGATAGAATAGAACAACTTCATTGTCCATGCAATGTGGAAAGGTGTCTCTCCACAGTCTCCTGAATGGATAGTTTCATGCGGCTATTATCTATGACCCAGTTTCACAGTGTAGGAGGCCTGCAGGTCTTCAGTCCAGAGCTCAGGGACAAGCAGGTCTAAAAAGTGAAACATGCCCTTGATAGCACACTGCTGATGATGGATACACAGACTACTGAACACTGGGATGTGCTGCTGGTATTCATATACTGTGGTGTTGCATACTGAACCTCTGTGTTTCTCTCTCTGTGTGTCTTCCTCTCTTTCTCTAGCTCTTGCTCTCTTTCTCTTTCTCTAGCTCTTGCTCTCTCTCTCTCTCTCATTCTGGCCCTCTCTCTCTCACTCTCTTCCCCCACCCCCCAACTCTCTCCCTGCCCCCTTCTCTCTCTCTCTCTCTCTCTCTCTCTCTCTCTCTCTCTCTCTCTCTTCTATGGATGTGAAACAGTGGGAATCCTGCAGCACAGATCTCTTTGATGTTCTATCGCTCTTCATGGCATTTTAATACTCTGTCAAAGCATGAGAAGGGGTGGGTGTGGCGGGCTGGGAAGAGAGAGAGAGAAAGACAGAGAAAGACAGAGAGAGAGAGAGTTTTGTCTGATCTAATGTATGTTATCGAGTCAAACCACTAGTACATCCTGTACGACTGCCACCCTCCCCTAAAGCACTAAGTGAGTCTTTCCCCTCCCGCTTATCTATATGGTTACAGATAAGCACGCCCCTTGAGAAGGATCTGTATGTCTCATTTATTAAGGGAACAGTTGATGACAGAATTGCTTAAGAATATGAAATCTGAAGTCAAATATGACTCATTCTGTAATTCTTCTCTAGTGTGTGCTAGGTATCATCAGAGAGATTTTTGCGCTGACAGCACATTTCAGAAACGTTAAAAAAGATGACTTTTGCAATACTTTTTTTATTTCAGATTCAGATTCATTTATTTATTCAAGGGACAGTGCATATTAATAAAACAAAAATAAATTGTAAATACGCCAGAGTTAGCCCGAAAGCTAGTTTTCATCCGCAGTCCCTATGCCATGATGTTGTATACGGCTCCCTGGAGGAAAAAAGTACATTTAAAAGATCAAATATAGGTAGACCTAGGCACAAAAAAGTAGACAGGACAAGCATTTAGCTTAAGGGCATAACATAGAGGGTTAAAAGAGCATACATTAATCATAGGCGGTTAAAAGGAGGGTACATATAAGCAGAGGGTTAAAAGAGCATACATTAATCATAGGCGGTTAAAGGGAGGGTACATATTCGGTAAGCAGACTAAAAGCAAGCAACATATACGCACGGTAAGCAGACTAAAAACAAGCACACAGACTGTACAGGTAAGACATGTTAGGCGGTACACAGACAGGCGGTACACATGACATACAGGTATAGGACAGGACATTTCAATGTTGGCAGGTGTGTGTGTTGATCATCTACTGTTTTAGGTTCTTTCTAAATGATTTAAAGGTGCCTAATTCTTTAAGGTGCCCTGGAATCAGGTTCCATTCACGTGCCCCTCTAACTGACCAGGCAGACTGACTAAAGGCACTCCTCCTAAATGGGATGGTGCAGTCCCCTCTGGTGACACCCCTTGTGGTGCGTGCTGTACTTCCTGGTCGTGAGATGAAGGTGTTAAGTGGTGGTGGGGCTAAATTGTGGATAGTTTTATAGACAAGGCAGAGGTTTGTGTAGGTTTTCAGATTGTCCCAGCATAGAATGTTGTGTTTCTTCAGTATTGTGCAGTGGTGAAAGTGTCTTGGCTTCTTGTCTAGTGTTTTGATTGTTTGTTTGTATAGTGACTCGAGTGCTTTGCAGGTTGTGGGATTTGCTTGTGACCACCTTGTTATGCAGTAGTTGATGTGTGTGAAGATCATGGCGTGGACATACATGGTAGCTGCCTCTGTTGACATGTAGTCCCTTATAAAGCGGAAGTTGGACAGATTGAACTTGACAATTTTACAGACCTTTTTGATATGTGCCTTAAAAGTGAGGTTGGAATCTAACAGCACCCCAAGATATTTGAACTCGTTCACAACTTGTAGTTGTTCCCCTGAGATAATGACATATGCTTCTTCAGCAGAACGGTTTGTTTTGGTAAAAAACATGCTGACCGTCTTGGAAACATTAAGTTGAAGACGACAGTGGTTCAACCATGTAGTCACCTGAGCCATAGATTTGGTAAGTACAGCAGCTACCTCCGTCTTGGTCTGACCATGTACAAATAGTACAGTGTCGTCAGCATACATTAGTGTATCAACCTCAGGACACACTGATGGCAGATCGTTAATAAACATGCTGAATAAGACTGGCCCCAGTATGGATCCTTGCGGAACACCGGTAGATAGATTCATTTAATATGCTTATTTTGTTCACTTTATCAGATTTTAAAGTGTTACTGAAACTATTCTGCCTGATCCTAAAGCTATTGCTTCACCATTGAGAGTAGATATCATTCATCTGAGCATTGAGATGGAGGTGTATGAGTTCAGCTGCAATCGTGAATATGACAGTTATCGGTTTGAGAGCTCAACAACTACAGTTCAGTTAGGAAGGGATATTTCAAAAACAGCACAGAATGGGACATTCTATGGGCTCCCCCCACCCCTCTTTCCCTCCCCCATCCCTCCACACTCCCCACCCAGTATAACCCAGGCCAGCGAGGCCATCAGCACATAATATTTCACCTGACCCATTTACATCCAGTAAATCTGGGGTGGTGTTTTCATTTTTTCAAGTTTCAAGTTTCAAGTTTATTGTTACGTCACAGTGTAAGAGAGTAACATTCTTAGGCTTCGATTCCTGATATTGCAGCACAAGGCAATAAGGCCATAGGCATAATTCAAAGATAATCCAAAAAGTGTTTTATTTTTTTATGATCCTCCGGACTTTGCTGGCACACCGTTTGCTGTATATGTCCTGGATGGAGGGCAGCTCATATCCACTGATGCGTTCGGCTGTCCGCACCACCCTCTGCAGCGCTCTGCGGTTGAGGGCAGTGCAGTAGCCACGCCAGACAGTGATGCGCCCAGTCAGTCAGTCTGCTCTCGGTTCTCGGATGTTGGGGCGTAGAGATAGCCTGCTATCTGACTGGTCTGGTCTAACTGACTGGTTGACTGGTCTGGTCTGGTCTGGTCTGGTCTGGTCTGACGTGACTGACTAGTGTGTTATTGTCTGATTGTCTGGTCTGTTCTGACTGACTGGTCTGGTCTGTATGACTGATCTGGTCTGGTCTGGTCTGACTGACTATCTGGTCTGTATGACTGGTCTGGTCTGGTCTGGTCTGACTGGCACTATAAGCTGATTTCTATTAAACTTTTCCAGAAGAGACGAGTTCGATGTGAAAGCAGTCTAGCACAGGCCTATGGTAAGCATGTGATTCTGCGCTGTGTTTGTGTGTGTGTGTGTGTTTGTGTGTGTGTGAGTGTGCGTGTGCGTGCGTGTGTGTGTGTGTGTGTGTGTGTGAAATCTTCCAAACCTTGCTGCCTGTGCCTGCCTGTGTCTAACCTCTGAGGAGAGGATGTGGCCCCTTTTTCCTAAAAAAGGATCGCCCTTGGTGAGACGGAAAGGGAGAATATGGAGCTGGAGATGAGATCAAAGGAACAGGGAATTGTTGACTGTGTGGAGAGGTAGCACTGTAGTAGGCTTTGGGTAATTATTTTAATCAACCAGTTAATTAATGATTAGATGTAATTTGTGTTTGAATAGCAGGTTGATCACCATCACACACACACACACATGCACACACATGCACACACATACACACACACACGCACACACGCACACACACACACACACACACACACACACACACACACACACACACACTCACACTCACACACACACACACACACACACACACACACACACACACCACACACACTGATTGGTTATTTAGATGCATGAGTTTCTCCCTTCCCTCCTTGATAACTGGCGGGTTAGAGAATCATGCAGTTGGAGAGGATGCTTGATTATGATATTATTTTGATCAGATTGTTATTGCTGTCAAGGCAGCAGAGATAACTTTACATGTTCTGTATTGTGGTTTGAAAAATGAAGAAAATCAAAATACTGTACTTCACCACAATACAAGAAGTACCTACTGTATATGGTTTATGGCATACTCTACTAGGAGTAGTTAGCATTTATTGCTAACACATACTGGTCCTCTAGGTGTTGCCTATATTGGATTTCACCCAGGGGAGACTGGTGGAGGTAGAATTCGGAGGACAGTGTCATTATAATGCATGTAACGGAATGAAGAATGGTATCAATAACCTCCACCAGATACCACATTGCCACTCCATCATATAGCATAGCCTAGCTTAGCTCCTCCTCCATATCATCTCTCATGGGAGTGTCTACTAGCTTCGTCAGAGTTTGTCAGAGCACTGACTCGTACCACTTCTTGCTAGCTAACGATCCTGTCATAGCTGCTGCAGCATATACGTAGAACCTACAGCATTAACCTCATTAAATGGGTTTATTCTGTCACCTTATCTGTGAAGTTGGAAATGGTCGACTCTACAGCACTTTATATTCCTGAATGTTCCATGTGTAAGTGAGGGGTGATAGTGGTGGTAGTGGAAGGGGTTGAAGGATGGAGACCCAATGAAAGAGAGGACAGACGGACAGACAGACAGGCAGACAGACAGACAGACAGACAGACAGGCAGACAGGCAGACAGGCAGACAGAAAGACTGATAGATAGATAGATAGATAGATAGATAGATAGATAGATAGATAGATAGATATGTATGTATGGAGGACAGAACTTGGCCGCTCCACTTTCGCAGGACGCAAAAGTGGGACAATCTGTTCCTTGGATGATCTCCAATTCAACTTTCTGGGGACCAATATACTGAAAATATATCTATACACACGCTCTGTCCTACATAGAGAGAGGGAGAGAGAGAGGGAGGGAGAGAGAGAGAGAGAGAGTGAGAGTGTGTGTGCGCATGACTAGTCCCTTGAGACCGACCCGAAGGAGGAGAAAACCCTGCAAGAGCTCCGGGCAACTACATTCATACAGTATGTCCTAGCGTATATGCCACTGTGATAGACCACCTGACGTGAGGTATCTCCCAGGGGAGACACAGAGGCTACACAGACCAGTCATGGTTAAGCCTACTGTTGTAGCTCACATGTGAAGGCCTATATTACTGCCAGTAGAGGCTAGTGGAGGTAGAAATTGGAGGATGGGTTCACTGTAATGCATGGAATGGAACATGGAATGGTACGGAACACATGTTCGTTATTCCATTCCATGCATTACAATGAGCTTGTCCTCCGATTTCTGCCTCCACCAGCCTCCCCTGATTACCGCAGCTTTCAATTGCAATGCATGCATCACATTGGCCTATAGGCTACGCATTAATCTGAATAGATCTTTAGATCTGTGTAGATTTTATCCATAATTCCAACGTTATAGAATATTTTGCTGTGTGCTGGTAGGCAAACTGGTAGTAGTCGCTCTATGAGTAGAGGGCTGCAGGGGAATTTTCCTGGCTGCACACAGTGTACAGGTTTTTCACATTATGTGAAGCGCATTGAGTCACATCTTGTGAGAAATGCGCTATACAAATAAAAACCTGATTTGATTTGATTTGATTTTGAAAGCGTGTTCCTGCTGCATGCATTGTATTATTTTAGGCTTTGTCAAATTCTGAGCATTTTAGCAATGTAAAAATGTCTCCCATAGTGTATTTATATGAAGGTATCAGTGGAGGCTGGTGGAGGTAGAAATCGGAGGACGGGTTCATTGTACAGTAACGTGGGATACCATTCCTCATTCCATCCATGCATTACAATGAGTCTGTCCTTTGATTTCTACCTCCACCAGTCTCCTCTGGAGTTTATAAAGTTTTTCTGGTAAAACCCTGAGGATGGTGAAGTGGCCTCACTGGCCCTTAATGTCACAGTGACTTTGTTCACAGTTCTGAAGTGATAAGATCCAGATCCCATCTCTCCATACAAAGATGAAAAGATAGATGAAGAAAGAGATATCAGGATCCCTCTCCTCTTCTCCAAATCTATCCATCCATCCATCTTCACTTCCTGTGCGCTGAAGGAGGTTCATCCATCTCTGTCGTCGTTACGGAGATTAATACTCCTCCACCTGATCCCCCTCTTAATCTCTCAACTCCTCCATCTCTATCCACCTCTAGTCTCTCTACTCTCCTCCCACTAGCTCTCAACATCACACGCACGCACACACACACACACACACACACACACACACACACACACACACACACACACACACACACACACACACACTCATCGCATGCTGTTTCCCAATTCTCCACCCACTTGTGCACTCCCATACAAAGCATTTGATTGGTGTAACCTTGGGCTCTTACACCCATCCATCCCATTATACATCAACAGGGAGAAGTGCACACAAGTCCACACTTTAGGGAGAAGAGTGGAGGACGATTGGGACACAGCTAATGTCTCTCAACACACCTCTTCTGTTTCAATATCCACCTCTGCTGCCCACTCGCTCTCAATAGGATAGAAAGTCACAGGGCCTGCTTTTCAGCCTAAACCCTCTGTTTGCTGTATGCACCTAGCTAGTCAGGTTGTTCCAGGATTTATGGTCCACCACTGACTAGGGGTTCCCTAAGGCTTTGAAGCATTAAGATCATCCTATGTCCATTGTTGGCGATGGATGGCCAGAAAGATGATTCTAGTGTTATGAAGCATTTGGGAACCTCACGCCAGAGTTCAGAGAAATTGGCCAACCCGTTCTTCAGGTTGTGTCCAGGGCTCTGGTGCTGGTCGGAGTTCCAGTGGAGGTAGAAATCGGACGACGGGAACATTGTAATGCATTCCATTCCATGCATTACAATGAGCCTGTCCTCCGATTTCTACCTCCACTAGCCTCCCCTGAGAGGTCTATGAGTAGAACTTACGATGATTGTGCATTCCCATTGGGCATCTCCTCTCCCATAACTTTGCAGTCTTTTAAAACTCTGATCTTCAGATAGCCAATCTTGAGTGGGAAGGAGTCATGCAGAACTCTTTTCGGAGTTTGAAAGCACTTGTCAGTTTTATCCTCATTTTCTGTGGTTTGTTTGGTCTCGATACTGGTGAATAGGGCTCTAATGTATAATATCCTTCCTGTATCAACTCCTTGGCCCTTGCATGCTATCAAGCAGTGCGTGTCAATAGTCTAAAATGGCCTCATCTCCTTGCCTTCATTTACGCTCATTTCAAACCACATGATGCCACTTCAAACTATTGAGACGTGCCAGGTAGTTCTCTCTCTCTCCCCCCGTCTCGTCCAATCACTTATACTCCCCTTTTCTCTCCTTCAGCTGTCTCCATCATCCTCTCATCACCCCCTTCCTTCCTGTCACCACTCAATTGTTCCCCGTCTCTCCCATCTGATTACTCTGCTTTATGCAAAACACATCTTTCACACGTCTCTCTCTCTATTCCTCTCCCTCTGTACTGTGTTCCCCCTCTTCTTTCTCTTCCCAATTAGTTTGTTCTTTGATGCTCCGTCGCCCCGTCTACCCTCCTCCCGTCTCCTTCCTCTCTTATCTCAAACAGTGCAGCAGATTCAGACGTCTTCAATGTTTAATGAGACAGTGTAGATAAATCACACTCTCTGTCCCTCTCCTTTGACTGTATGATCATGTTAACTTACTTAAAGACCTTTGAAAGTGTTAACACTGCACATCAGATCAGATCAGATCAGAATTGCTTTTATTACATCCCAATGTACAAGTACACAAGAGTTAAATTATTTGGCTTTGGTTCCTCAACATTGGCATTGCAGCATCAAGATACAAAATCACAATAATAAAGTAAGTGAAATAAGTAATACCGTACTATAGTATTAAAGTAATAAAGCGATGGTGCTACAGTGGCTTCAATAGTGCAAAATGTTGTGTTGCAAAGTACAATGAGATGAAATGCAAATACAGTACAAGTAGTTTATGAATGAATGAAATGAATGAATGAATGAATGAATGGTCTTTATTGTCATTGCTATAGTACAGGTACCAAACAACGAAATTTAGGAGGGGTGGCTCCCCCGGTGCTAGGAAAGAAAATAAAAACAAAAAAAAACACAAGAAGGGAAGGAGCTGGTTTACATAAATAAATAAAGGCTATGTACACTATCCACTATACTATACTGTACAGATAGACGACTAGGGTTGTCATATTGCACATAGTGTTATTGCACATTCATTTGAAGTGTCGCAGTTTGCAGGCTTGAAATGTACATATTTGTGCCTCAGCACTACACCAGATTTTTTTCAGTCCAGCAGCTGCCATCAATCCGTCCAGACTGTCCAGGGCCCCGAACCTAGGTAGTTCGAACTTAGAAGTGTACAAGTAATACAGTAGTGTGCAAGTAGTTATAAAATATGTTTATTTCTGTAGTGTGCTTAGGGTTGGTTTAGGGGTGACAGTATTTTGTTTTTTTTCCAATGCATTTTTCCAGGAGCCTGATTGCTTGGGGGAAATAGCTGTTTGACATCCTCTGGGTTTTTATCCCAAGGCTATCTAAGGCTTCAGGATCGTCTTCCTGACGGCAGTAGCTTGAACAGTTTCTGATTGGGTTTGGCTGAGGTTCCTAATAATCCCGAGGGCCTTTCTGATACACCGGTCCTTGTAGAAGTTCTGGATGGAGGGAAGCTCATATCCGCTGATCCTCTCAGCTGTCCTCACTACCCTTTGCAGCGCTTTGAGGTTTTGAGCAGTGCAGTTCACATACCAGGCAGTGATGCATCCTGTCAGGACGCTCTCGGTTGTGCTTCTGAAGAAGGCCCCAAGGATCTTAGGCCCTAAGCCGAACTTTTTCAGCCGCCGATGAAAGAGACGACGTTGTCCATACCGGAACCATTGATGGTGATGGGGTCTAGTGCCTGACTCTTGACCTGAGGACTCCACCAGCTCCTTGGTTTTGTCGGTGGTTGAGAGCAAGGTTATTGTCCTGGCTGTACAGAGCCAGGCGGTCGACCTCACTCCTATAGGCTTTCTCGTTGCCATCGGTAACCAGGCCAATCACTGTCGTGCTGTCGGAAACTTGATCATCACCGTGTTGGAGCTGCTATGCAATCGTGGGTGTACAGAGAGTAGAAGAGGGGGCTTAGGACTGAGCTTGCTGTCGAGTCTGGAGGGGACTATAGTGTTGAATGCTGAACTGTAGTCTATGAACAGCATCCTCACATAGGACTTTCTCTTGTCAAGCTGGGTGAAGGCTGAGTGGAGTGCTATGGCAACGGCGTTGTCTGTCTAACTGTTGTTTTGGTGGGCGAATTGGTGAGGGTCCAGGGTGGGTGGCAGCATTCTGCAGATCAGGACCTTAATGAGATTTTCAAAGCATTTGCTCACTAGGGGGCGCATCTCATAGGGGTGAGAGCAACAGGGCGCCAGTCGTTTGGGCATATTACCGTGCCCTTTTTTGGCACTGGGATGATGGCAGATGATTTGAAGCAGGAAGGCACTATGCCCGTGGAGATTAGAGGACTGGTGGGTGGAGACAGGGAGACTGTTTGGCAATTTGTGAAGGTTGTAAAAATCCAGCGGATCGGCGCCAATGGGAGACTTGGGTGAATTGTGTATGTCGTCACCAAATAGCAACAATAGCCTGCAATTGTTAGGTTTTTGGAGGTGGTTTGTGTTGTCCACTACGTAGACTTTTGTCTACTGTTCATGTATTGATGCATCCTTCCTAAATTGTCAGTAGTCTGTACCTTTACCAAAACAACAACAACAACAACAACAACATCCGTATTGATTTGTTCTGTGGTATCGTGCCAAACTGCAGAAACGCTGACCCTCCAGCTGTTGCTTCATTGACCTCCCCTCCCAACCGTAATGTCTGTGCACTGCTGCTTACTCAACTCGTTACAGTTAGACACATTTCCTCCCTCCCTGTCTCCACACACCAGTCCTCTCATCCCTCTGTTCCCCCCCCCCCCCCTTCTTCCCCTCACCTCACCCCTCACTGGTACGCTTATCCCCTTGTCCCCCCTTTCTCTTCACCCAGCCCCCCCCACCCCCCTCTCCCGGTCCTCCCTGCCTCACTTCCTCTGATGGACAGTTGCTACGGAGAAGTGGCCCCTTGCCTGTCACTCACAGACTCCCTGGGATCACTCCTCGACCGTGGTCAATCCTCTTTCATCTGTCTCTCTCTCTCTCTCTCTCTCTCCATCCCTCTCCCTCTCTCTGTCTTTCCATCTCCTCCCCTCTCTCTGTCCATCCCTCTTTCTTTACACCTGAACAGAGCTGCTGAGCCAGCTGACTTCCTATCTCCCTAGGCCACAGAGGCATGAAGACACTATATCGATTTATATCAAACCTCTTTTACCACTTGCCATTTGATTGTGCCACCACTGAAACTATGGGGTTTCTTTTCATAATATATGACACTATATGGAGCATGAGGGTAAGTGCAGTCCTGTTTTCTTTGATGATATTGTATAGCGATATTCTCCAGGAATCTAGCACCAGCAACTAACTTGGGTTTGAGCTCTCTCTCTCTCTCTCTCTCTCTCTCTCTCTCTCTCTCTCTCTCTCTCTCTCTCTCTCTCTCTCTCTCTCTCTCTCTCTCTCTCTCTCTCTCTCTCTGTATACTTGCCATGTATGTCATTGATGCGTCTCCATTTTTCATAAGTCTGTGATTCATTCTAAATCAGGCTCTCTCTGCCCTAGTTTGCCTCCGCACCCAAAACTAGTGACTGTCTCCCTGGTCTCATGTGATGTTTTATTGAGTTCCATCTGCCCATCTAAGTATACAGACTCGGATTGAGGACTATTCTGGGCTCGGAGCGCTCTTCGTTTACCATACGGAGCACTACACTGCCGTTGGGACAGTGGGGAACCCCGACGTCATTCACAGTCGTTACGGCAGGCGTTGACAACTATCCAAAGCACCACAATGACAAAGCCCTGTAGCCAGATTACACCTCGCAGTGAGGCATGTGCCCTGTAGCCAGACTACACCACGTGGTGAAGAACATGCCCTGGAGCCAGACTACACCACGTAGTAAAAAACGTGCCCTGGAGCCAGACTACGCCACGTAGTGAGGAACAAGACCGAACATATGGCTGGTTTTCTCAGCCAAATATACTAGAAACTAGCAGTATCAAACTGTTAAGCATGCAGCTATTACTGGGTTGTGCTTGATTAGAACAAAAGGCTAACGCTAGGCACAACACTGTTAACAGTCTGCACTCTCGTCTTGAGGATGTTAAACTGCATTATCCTCCTAGTACTGAGGACCAAACAAACCACACAAAAGATAGAGGATAAAACTGGTAAGTGTTTCCAATAACTGCTAACACTATTGGAAATGCAAGATAGAGAGAGCAGTATCATCTGAAGAGTTGGGCTTGATTACAAAATAAATGTAATATGCATTTCCAACTCATTCCGGATTGAGGCAACTCTTGCGGTTTCGAGGGGTAGCAATGTTGTGCTTGTTGTAGTGTGGGTGACAGGCTGCTATACTGATTAATAGGCCCCATCCCATTTCCCTTTTTAACCCTACCCCTCATTTTGGAGTGCCACTCGCTTTTTAGCTTGGCCCTCGGAACAGAGTCACAAGGGGTAGTGGTTGAAAATCTTCCCCTATGAAATGGGATCATAGAAAAGTATCATAGAAAAGCATTGACGCTCGCGATTCGTTAACTACTTCAATTTCACTCTATCAATCGATTAATTATCAGGCCAGTTGATAGAGTAGCAGGTTCATAGAGTAGCAGTAGCAGTGTTCTGTAGGCTTGCAACCCTGCCAGTCTGCACTGATATAGGACCGGTAACAACAGTGCAACAACTTTGCTTTAGTTAAAATGGAAATCTGTCAAAATGCGGAACTGTCATGCAAAAATCTGCCTTAAAACATGTAACTTTAGATAGCTAACATTAGACACACAGTTACTAGCTGCTAGACACAGGCATAATAGCAATTATTATTAATTTTGGGGGGGTTATGCTTGTTATAAAGAAAATGTCTATAATTCATTGAATGACATTAAAATAACATAATATGATGGTTATCATAATATTTAAAATCTTTATTAACCAAGAAAATTATTAAATTTGTGTAATTAATAATTACATTTGTTCCACTATGTTGCCAACGATTCGCAAAGCATTCTGGGATTTCATAACACGGAGTGTTGTGGCTCTCTTTGGAGTCTGGTCCTTAAAAGCCTCAGTTTGGAGGGCTATGTAGCACTACCACTTGGCCCGACCCCTACATGAAAACAAGAATTGGGACACCCCTACACATGAACACCCAAAACGAAGGGGTAGGGCTAAAATGGAGGGCCAAGGGGGGAAATGGAATTGGGCCCTAGTGTCCATTACTGGCACGGTTCTAGATTACCTGACTGATGTTTTTTTCTTCTTTTTTTTCTTTTTATTTATGTCTGTTTATGGTTGTGTTCTTTTTTTCTCTACATTTTAGAGGGTATATGTACCTTTTTACTTTTTGTAAATGCTATGTTTACAATTGTATGCTCTCAAAAAATCCAATAAACAAATATACAGTATATAAAATAAATAAATACATGTAATCAT
>NC_137681.1:10918666-10923666 GCF_963989245.1 Nansenia antarctica | reverse complement strand
ACATGTACTGTACTGGTATGAAAGTATGTTTATGGCAGAGTGAAAAATGAAACTATTTGAGAAAGAATCCCACGTGTGTTTGTGTGTGTGTATGTGGGGGGGGGGCGGCGACGACGACAGATATTGCTTATCATATTCCTCTACTGATATATATGCCTGTTATCCTCTCCCCCTGTTCATTGATATCTGTCTGTCCTCCGCTCCCCTCGTAGGCCAGTCTGAGAAAGTTTCTAGACTACGTACGGACCGGTTCTGTAGACAAGATAGTGAAGGTTCTAGACAAAGGCCTGGACCCTAACTACCAAGACCCTGACAACGGAGGTAAGGCTTAACTACTCTAACAAAACATAACGTTGAGTAAATAAACACAGACCATGCTTCAGTGAAACAGGAACCATACAATACAAGTGTGAGCTTGTTCTCAACATCTGCGTTCAATTGAGTTCCTCAAACACTGACTGTGTGTTGTTCTTTCACTTCCTCTGTCTGTGTCTCCCCGTTTTCCTTCTCCTCTTTGTCCTCCATTTCCCCCTCTTCTTATTCTCTCTCTCTCCACCCTCCCTCTCCCTTCGCCTCCTCTGTCCTCCTCATCTCTCCTCTTCCTCTCTCCTCCTCCTCTCTCCCCCTCCCTCTCCCCCCTCTCCTCCGCTGTCCTCCCTCTCCTCCATCTCCACCTCTCTGTTAAGTTAATTAATAACCAATGGAGGCTGAAGCTTTATCAATCATCTCAGAGTGTTTGTTTAAATCTTGCAAGAGGGGTCTCTGTACAGTCAACATAGGGTTGTACAAAGTACAAAAGCCCACCCCTCCATGGGATTGGTTGGTCTTATAGTTTCAATCATACAATTCTTACACAAGATTACATGGGTACAGATAAGACATAATTATTTCATTTTGGCCTTGGAGGGGGAACAGACAGTCCCTTTTCCCCTTATCAGGCACCTGGCCTTTATTTATGTAAACCAGCTCCTTCCCTTCTTGTGTTTTTTTTCTAAAGTGTTTTTTTAAAGGTTTTTTTTTCTTTCCTAACACCAGGGGAGCCACCCCTCCTAAATTTCGTTGTTTGGTACCTGTACTGTAGCAATGACAATAAAGACCATTCATTCATTCATTCATTCATTTCATTCAGCTTTAAATCACATACTTCCTTTGCTATTCATACAGTCTCAAGCGAACATAATAACATCATTATTAAATACATTTTTCTCACACTCTCCCAGAGTCTCCCCTCTCTGTGGCAGTCCAGGCTGGTCTAGCTGTAGAGGGGATCAGAGTTCTGGTTCAGGGCGGGTGCCATGTGGACTTCAGAACCAAAGACGGACTGACCGCTGTACACAAGGCTGTCAGAGCTCAAAATCAAGCTGCGCTGCTGGTAAGACTACACACACACACACACACACACACACAGACACACACACACACACACACACACAGACACACACACACACACACACACATCCTCAATTTCCTCCCCTCACACGTGTTCTACAGAAGGGCATAGAGAGGAGTGGCAGGTTAGAGTATCTGATTAATGGTTAGAGTGTCTCTCCTTCTCTTTTGCCCTGCTCTCTCCTCCTCTCTTCTCTCTCCTCCTCTCTTCTCTCTCCTCCTCTCTTCTCTCTCCTGCTCCTGCTCTCTCCTCTCTTCTCTCCTGCTCCTGCTCCTCCTCAGGCTCTCCTGTCCCTGGGAGCGTCTCCTGATTATAAAGACCATTGTGGCCTGACCCCGCTGTACCACACCGTGCTGACAGGGGGCGACACCTCCTGTTGCGAGACCCTGCTCTACTACAGGGCCAGGCTGGGGGTTAGGGATGAGAACGGCTGGGACGAGTCTCACCAGGTAGATATCTATCTATCTATCTACCTACCAATTTCCTCTTTCTCTCTCTCTCTCTCTCTCTCTCTCTCTCTCTCTCTCTCTCTCTCTCTCTCTCTCTCTCTCTCTCTCTCTCTCTATCTATCTATGGAATTCACATTGTAAGTGTTTTTGTCCAGTTTTATGTGGTTTCCTAATCATATTTTTATATGTAATTGCAATATATTTGTGTATTTCACTGTCTGTGTCTATGTTGGTTTCTGTACTATACTGTCTTTTATGTGTTGTGAACATTAAACATCGACAACACCCCCCCTCTCTCTCCACTATCAGCTCCCCCCCTCCTCCTTTTTCTCCTCCATGGAGAGGCATTCTCTCACTCATCTCTCCATTCTCTCCCTCTCCTCCCCTCTTCCTCTCCTCCTCCTCCCCTCGCCCTCTCTCCCCTTAGCTCAGGGATGAAGATGAATTCGGAATGCAAGAAATACACAAGGTACCCATCATGTCATCCGTTCACCCCATCGTCATTTCATCCTTGCATTACCCCATCCTTCCATCCATTTCTCACAAATAAAAGTCATGCCTTTTTAGGGAGTTGGGAGAGCTGAAGAAGAGTGAAGGCCTCTTTGGACCAGTGATCCTTCCCTGTAGTCTCAGATCCACTAGAATGCTCAATATAATCTCATAACTATTGCGTCCAATGCTGATCAACATCAGACACCATCTCCATGTTAGAGATGAGTGTTCGTATGCTACTATTCTTCATGTATCCCTGGCATTCTTCTGTTCATCTCTTTGTAGTATTGTTCACCAGTAGGTTGTTTTATCTTAAGTTTTTTTGTCTTTCGCTTCTTCTCTGTCCTGTGTTGGCTGTCGTCACTTCTCTCCTGTCTGTTTCAGTTTGTTTTGTCTCATATTTATTTCTGTCCAAGTGCAAAAATATGAAAAAGAGGAAACCTGCTTAAAGCTTATTCTGTGCTTGGGCGCCTGGGTGGCGCATGCCATGTAATCGCAGGGTCCCTGGTTAGATTCCGCCCAGCGACCTATCCTCCATGTCATCCCTCCTCTCTCTCACCCATCCTTCCTGTCAGTCTCTACTATCTCTATCGCAATATAGCAGAAATGCCCTAAAAAGTCTTTATTGGGATAGAGATAGTAGAGACTGATAGGAGCTGAGGATGCTCTGTAGCCAAAAACAACACAGAATAGTTTTTTTTTTCTTCTTTAAAGAAAAAGAAAAACAGCTTATTCTTTGTTGTTTTTGGCTACGGTGGAGCACCATTCTAGTGCCAGCTTCGCTGTATAGTGTTACAGTTTTCTAGGTTTTCCTGTACTTGTACATCTGTTCTCTCTCCCTCTCTCCTTCTCCTCCTCTCCCACTCTCTCCTTTTCCTCCCCTCTCCTTCTCTCTAGCCCTCTCACCCATGTCCATGTTTCATAAGCAGGAAGTATGTCATGCAGTCATTATGTAAATGCCAAGGTCCAGTTACTACAACCCTTTTATTCTGCATTGCCCTAATAACTAAGGAAACCACTCCTGCACTCTCTTTGTTGTCTAGGTAACAGCAAATGTCTCCCTCCATCTCTATTTCAATGGAGGTTGGTGGAGGTAGAAATCCGAGGACGGGCTCGTTGTAATGCATGTTTAAACCCATTCCTCATTCTGTTCCATGCATTACAATAAGCCCTTCCTCCGATTTCTACCTCCACCAGCCTTCACTGGTGCATTCTAAGTAATGTAAAGATAGGTTGTTCCAGCACCTCTCCGGACCGCCAATGCATTGCAATGTTATTTCTTTACCTTCGAGCTACCCCCATTCTCTTTGGCTCACAGTGTCCATTTTGAAACCTTCCTTTAACACAGTCCTTTCCCTCCCCCCCAAAGGCCTGCCAGAATGGTTTTGCCCAGCACCTGGAGCACCTTCTGTTCTATGGGGCAGACACCACTGCTCAGAACGCCTCAGGGAACACCGCTCTTCACATTTGTGCCCTGTATAATAAGGTACGTGTCATACAGGGACAAACACGCATGACGTATCGATGGTGAATGGACAATGAGTTCAAATGACTGAGTGATATTGCTGGTCCAAATCAAGTTAAAGAGTGGCTGTGTCTCTGGCCAATCAGGAAAACTGTGTCCGCGTTCTTCTGTACAGAGGAGCCAATAGGGAGGCTAAGAATAAGCATGGGCAAACCCCCTTCCAGGTAACAGAAACTGAAGAGATCAAACATTTTGGAATACAATAAACCATTGCTTAATAATGTCCAATAATATGCAGTTTTCATATAGTTTGATTGTGTATAGGTGTAGAGTTAGGTAATAACTTATGTCTGTTTTGAAGGTAGCAGTAATGGCCGGCCATTTTGAACTTGGGGAAATCATCAAGAACCACAGAGACTCTGATATAGGTGAGTGTGATGATGAGAGGGTTGTGAGTCTCAGCACAGTGCAGGGGAGGCTGGGGGAGGTAGAAATTAGAGGGCGGGCTCATTGTAGCGCATACTGTAGAACAGAATGAGAAAACGTTCCTCATTCCATTCCATGCATTACAATGAGCTCGTCCTCCGATTTCTACCTCCACCAGCCTCCCCAGTCGTGGTCATATGCAGAGCTGTTCCAAGTATTGGTGTTGCTTGTCCTTTTGTCTGCACAAAAAACACCAGTCAGTCACTGTTTACCCTCTCACACTTTCCTCCCTCTCCCTCTTTTTCTTTCCCTCCCTCTTGCACTACATGTAACGTCACTGCTCGCCCCTCTCCCGCCCTCATCCCTCCTCCCTCTCCGTCTCTTCCTCCCTCTCTCCCTTTACTCCCCCTGTTTCGTCTCACCCCCCCCCCCCCATTCCTTCTCCCTCTCCCTCTCTTTTTTCAGTGCCCTTCCTGGAATCCCCAAAGTATGCTCCTAAAAGAGGAGAGAGCGCCCGCACCCTCCCTCTCGCTCTGCCTCAGTCCCACCCCCTCTTGCGTGCTAACAGTGACATCAGCATGACCCTGCCTGACCCCATGGCCCCGCCCACCAAGACCGCAACCAATCCCTTCCCAGGACAGGTACTGCAGTTAGAGAATGCACTGTAGGCATTTTTTTTTTAATATTGGGGAGTTACTGTATAGTACTGAGTGATCTCTGTGTGTGTGTGTGTGTGTGTGTGTGTGTGTGTGTGTGTGTGTGTGCCTGCGTGCCTGTG
>NC_137681.1:10898666-10911166 GCF_963989245.1 Nansenia antarctica | reverse complement strand
CCAGAACCAACACCTTGGGTGGGTGTAGGGGGGTGTGTGGAGGGGGGTGTGTGGAGGGAGTGGGGGGGGGGGGGGGGATAGGGGGGTAGCCGTAGCAAGGTCGTCGAGGAGGGGGTGGTTGGCGGTGGCTATGGGCAGCGCTAAACCGATAAACAGGGTATATGGACCTACTGTTGTAAGTACAAATATGACATGATATGTTCAGACACGCTCCCGGAATATCAACAATTCAGAAAAATACACGTCTTAACTTTTGATTGGGTGGGCAAGACGCATGTTTGGCTGAGACCTTGCTGTTGTGCGGAAGCCTAGCGTGTGAGAGCTTATAACACTGTACTGAGCTCTCTGCAGAGAAGGTGCCGGAATTAGCTGGTTTTTGGGTTTGACAGTCTGGAGTGTGTGTGAGGCTCTGGTGGTTGTGTGTGTGCGTTAGTAAGGCAGTTGTAGTGAGGCTCCACGCCTTGTAGCTGTGTGGCGGTTTAGAGTGTGTGAGGTTTCAGTGTGTATGCTGCTGTAGCGATTACATAAGGGAAAGTGGTATAATGCAGCGAGGATGGACGAGGGCAGATGGGTCGAGAGACTGTGTTGTTGTGTTGCGGCAGTCTGAGGTCTGAGGCTCCGGTATGTAGTGCTGGAATAACTGTTACAGAGTATGAGAGGGAGTGTGTAGGCCGGGTGTGTGTCCTACTGAGTTTTATAGTAACACAGGTGTGTGTGATACCGTTCCTCATTCCGTTCCATGCATTACAATGAGCCTGTCCTCTGATTTTTACCTCCACCTGCCTCCCCTGATTGAGAGACCATAATATAACATTTTATATAACAACAATACATTTTCAAGCCTGCAAACTGTGACACTTTAAAATAATGTGAAAAAATACTTTCTGTGCAATATGACAACCCTAGTTGACTATCTGTGCAGTATAGTACAGTGGATTGTGTACATAGCCTTTATTGATGTAAACCAGCTCCTTACCTTCTTGTGATTTTATGCATCTATGCTTTTTCTAAAATGTGTTTTCTTTTTCCTTTCCTAAACACCAGGGGAGCCTCCCCTCCTAAATTTCGTTGTTTGGTACCTGTACTGTAGCAATGACAAATAAAGTCCATTCCATTCCATTCCATTCCATATAATATCACAATGTTATTGTTGTGTGTGATTAGTGAGGCAGTGTAATCTGAGCCTTGTGTCCTACTGAGCTCTCTATCTGAGTCAAAGTGCTGGAATCAGCTGAGACCTTGTAGTGTGTGGCAGTCTGGAGTGTGATGCTATAGCGTGTACTACAGGGGAGGCTGGTGGAGGTAGAAATCCATGCATGGAATCCATTCCAGGCGTTCCAATGAACCTGTCCCGTTACAATGGATTTCTGTCTCCACCAGCCTCCCCTGGTGTCCTACTCTAGTGGGCTATCTAGTCTAGAGTTGTCCTGCGGCCGTAAATCAGGACGGCTACCAGACATGGTTATAGAGTCATGAAACTGCATGACTTACTACCGGCGTGACAGGCAGCCGCAACACACTATGTCACTGCTCATATATACCAGAACCTGAACATGATGGACATGTCAATCGATACAAAGCCATTATCGTCATGCAGCCATAAGCTAAGCTCAGCTCTCGTTAGGCTCCCAGCATTTGATGTTGTGAGCGGACGAACCCTCGTCATGAGGAGAGATTAGGAGGCTGCGACGCCAATGTGTCAAATCCCTCCAGGGGGAGGCTGGTGGTGGTAGAAAAATCGGAGGACGGGCTCATTGTAAATGCATGGAATGGAATGCGGAATGGTTTGAATACATGGAACAGAATGAGGGATGGTATCAAACACATAGGATAGAATGAGGAATGGTATCAAAAGCCACGCGTGATACCATTCCTCATTCCATTCCACGCCTTACAATGAGCCTGTCCTTTTTTTTCTACCTCCACCAGCCTCCCCTGATCCGGGCCCATCTTGGCAATAAGCACCCTGGTCGTCAGTCCCTTTGTACCACGGTCCTCGCTCTGTGACATCGTCTAGCACCTCTCATCCTTTTGGTGCAGTGTGATTTTATAATGGGATGCAGCATAGCAGCTAGCTTAGCTAGCTGTCTTCCACATTAACCAATGCTTTATTTGCATGACAATGAGACTTTCTGTCGCTAAAGGAGAAGTCATATATATCTCTCTCTCTCTCTCTTTCTCTCTCTCTCTCTCCCTCTCTCTCTCTGTCTGCCTCCCTCTTTCTCTGTCTGCCTCTCCCTCTCTCCTTCCCCCCCTTTGTCTCTCTGCCTCCCTCTGTCTCCCCAACCCCCACCCCCCTCCCCTCCCCTCCCTCCTTCTCCTCTCTAAGTGACTACATCATTAAGGAGAAGACCGTTCTCCTACAGAAGAAAGACAATGAAGGCTTCGGCTTTGTGCTTCGGGGAGCCAAAGGTGAGCGAACACTTCTCTTCTCGATTCTCTAAAATCCCTATGTTTCCAAAGTTTCCTTTTTCTTTTTCACTCTCCCCTTAGTTCCTCTCTCAGCTCTTCCTCACCCCTTTGTCTCTCCTCTCTCCATCCCTCTTTCCACTTTCAAAGTCTTATTCCCTTCTCTTCTCTTTTCCAGTCTCTCACTCATCCTCTATTTCTCACTCTCTCTCACTCACCCTTCTTCCCTTCAGTCCATCTTCTCTCTCCATCCATCACTTTCAAAGTGCTTGCTCTCTTCTCTCCTCTAATTATTCCCCCTCTTTCTTCTCCTCTCCAGCTCAGACTCCTATAGAGGAGTTCACTCCCACCCCTGCATTCCCTGCGCTGCAGTACCTGGAGTCAGTGGATGAGGGGGGCGTGGCCTGGAGAGTTGGTTTGAGGATGGGGGACTTCCTCATTGAGGTATGGAACATTGGTCTCCAGTCCCAGATTACCCCCTAGTCCAGTCCCAGATTACCCCCTAGTCCAGTCCCAGATTACCCCCTAGTCCAGTGCCAGATTAACCCTGCCTATGGAACACTGGGCTCCAGTCCCAGATTAACCCTACCTATAAAACACTGGGCTCTAGTCCCAGATTAGCCCATAGTCCAATCATTTCAGATCTTCACAGATGCTAGACAAGATTAGATTAAATTAAATTCAGCATTATTGCCATTGCATAGTACAAGTACTATGGTGTCTGTTGTGCAACATTGAATGACCTGACGTGTGTGTGTGTGTGTGTGTGTGTGTGTGTGTGTGTGTGTGTGTGTGTGTGTGCATGCATGCGTGCGTGTGTGTATGGGTATGTGTGTGTGTCTGTACCTGTGTGTGTGTGTGTGTGTGTGTGTGTGTGTGTGTGTACGTGTGTGTATGTGTGTGTATGTGTGTGTACGTGTGTATGTGTGTGTGTGTGTGTGTGTGCATGTGTGTGTGTGTGTGTGTGTGTGTGTGTGAGTGTGTGTGTGTGTGTGTGTGTGTGTGTGTGTACGTGCGGTGTGCACGTGTCTCTCCCAGGTGAATGGTCTGAACGTGGTGAAGGTGGGCCACAGACAGGTGGTCAACATGATCAGACAGGGGGGCAACAGCCTCATGGTCAAGGTTGTCATGGTAGCACGCAACCCAGAGATGGAGGACACCACCAGGAAGAAAGGTTATCTTCCTTTATTTTTCAGCGACCCTGAATGCAATATATTGCGTACCATACGTCACTACAAAGCTAGATCTGTGGTCTCCTGGGCATATGATGTTTCCTGTGTGATACAGTTCCTGTATACAGTATTCATACAATAATACACTTCATTATACTGAACATTTCAGAGTATTTCTCCAGAATAGTTCTGTTGATTCATTGATTCGTTGATTGATTCAGTTTATCGCCATAATATATATATATGGATATATAAATGACAATCAAGCAGATTCTGATTCAGTCTTTGTAACACGGTAATGTTATGACATGTTTATAACACAGTAATAACCAGTTATGTCATATTCATAACACAGTAATAAACAGTAAGACTGTGTTTTCCTGTTTCTTTTATTAGTCACCCAGCAGGCCAAGCGACTGACCCCTCCAGCCATCGCCATGCGCTCTAAGTCTATGACCTCCGAGCTGGAAGACATGGGTAAGACAACAACGAAGGAGGGATGGAAGAGAGGGAAGGAATAAAAAGAGCAGAGAGAGAGAGGGACTAAAGGAATGGTTGAGTCTAAAATCCTGACCCATGAAAGAAAATGTTAATTTAAAACATACATGAATTATTAAGCGAGTTGGTGCAGTGAGCTTTCGGAAATTATCGGGTAGGTGTGACTTCTTTATTTAATTAACTATTGGTTTAACGAGAGCTGTCCTCTCTTGAGCGGATTTCTGAATGTTTGCTCTGTACAGTAAAGTCACCTATATTGTAGTCTCACTGGCCAGGCCCCAAAACTTGAACCAGCTCATCCATGTAAGCCTAGTCAAGTGAGACTAACTGTCTTTATAGAAACTACCAGGGGAGGCTGGTGGAGATCGAAATCGGAGGACGGGCTCATTGTTATGCCTGGAACGTCATGAGGAATGGTATCAAAGGAATGAGAAATGGTATCAAACATGTGTCTTTGATACCATCCTCATTCCATTTCATGCATTACAATGAGTCCGTCCTCCCATTCCTACCACCTCCAGCTTCCCCTGCTAATGTTCCACTCTAAAGTCCCCCTGTGGAACTAGGAAACATGGGAACTCACGTACCGTTGAGATCTCAGAGTTTCAGAGGAGCACTTGAATGAACCATTATAGTGGTAGATTAGACAAATCATCGACATTCTTAATCTCTTGTTTATCATATGTTTGTTTGTTTGTTTGTTTGTTTGTTTGCTTGTTTGTTTGTTTGTCTGTCTGTTTGTTTTGTCCCTTGCTCAACCTGACGCACCAACAGTGGAGAAAGGTGGGAAAATCATTGACTTGTTTGATGATTTCATTATCATCGTTGTTTTCCTCCTCCTCATCATCATCATCTTCATCACCACACCAACATCATCATCATCTTTGTTTAAAGTATGTATCTCCTCATTATCATCTCTCTATGTGCTATACCAGGGGAGGCTGGTGGAGGCAGAAATCGGAGGCCAGGCCCATTGTAATGCGTGGAACGAAATGAGGAACGATCTCAATACTCACACGTGTTTGATCCCATTCCCCATCCCGTTCCAAGCACTACAATGAGTCCGTCCTCCAATTTCTACCTCCACCAGCCTCCCCTGTGCCATACAGATGGCTATAGATATAGGCCGACCTAATTATCTGTTCCTCTAATTATCTCTCTCTAATTATGTGTGTTCTACTACAGCCTCTCCGTGGAAGAAGAAAGCAGGTGACTATCTCCCTTCCTCTCTTCTCTATCTCTCCCTCCATCTGCCCCAGGACCTCATTAAACATGAGGCTGGTTTGATCCTTGCATGAATCCTCTCCCTCTGTGTCTGTAGAGTACGAGTCTTCTCAGGTCCCTGACAAGAAGAGGACTGTCTATCAGATGGCGCTCAGTAAGTTAGAGTTGAACACCCGACCTTTCCGGAGTTAGAGTTGACCCCCTCTCTCTCTCTTCTCTCACTCACTCCCTCTCTCTACCCCTCTTGTACCCCCCCCCCCCCCACCTCTCTCCTTACACCCTCCTCCGCCCCCCGCCCCCCTCCCTAGATAAACTGGATGAGATCCTGGCTGCGGCCCAGCAGTCCATCAGCACGTCAGATGGCCAGGGTCAGAGAGGCCACGGAGGCAAGAGAGACAGGGGCAAGAGCATCGCTCCCAATGAGGTACAGTAGAGAACCACAATGAGGTACAGTACAGAA
Source organism: Nansenia antarctica (assembly GCF_963989245.1). NCBI lineage: Eukaryota > Metazoa > Chordata > Actinopteri > Argentiniformes > Microstomatidae > Nansenia > Nansenia antarctica. The sequence continues at coordinate 10,905,403 of NC_137681.1, read as the reverse complement.
CCACAACAGGAGTGTCCACTGAATGACACAGAGCTATGGACATGACAGAGAGTGTGGCTACACTGTTCCAAAGTCCACACTCGAATGAATGAATGAATGAATGAATGAATGAATGAATGGTCTTTATTGTCATTGCTACAGTACAAAGTCCACACTCGCACCACCAATCGAAATGAAGCAGTGCATTGGCCATGCATTGTGAATGGTATGCGACAGTAGTGTGTGATATTGGAATGTAGCATCGTAGCATTTAGCGCTGTTTGGTTGAGGAAATACATTCACACATTCATTATCGCTGCGAAAGAAACATTGTGTTATCTTTAAACCCTAGCTTTAAAATCCGCAGTTGGATGAATTTGGGCTCATTCTTTTGTTCCCAGACATACAGTAGCATAGCTCTTTTGAGAATAATTGCTTTATCTATATCACCCTAAATCACTATTACTGCCAGTGTCATGCTCTTTTATTAGTCATGTATATGAGTAAACACTTCCCTCCTCCCTTTCTCTCTCCCTTCTCTCTCTCTCTCTCTCTCTCTCTCTCTCTCTCTCTCTCTCTCCCTCTCTCTCTCTCTCTCTCTCTCTCCCTCTCTCTCTCCCTCTCTCTCTCTCTCCCTCTCTCTCATCACCTGAAGCCTACCTATGACCAGTCAGCGGCTGGTATGATGGCTCCAGGGTCAGGACCAGGATTTGGGTACAACCACGCCCAGTTTCCCGCAGGACACGGCGGTCCCCAACACGGAGCCATGCTGCGGCAGAAATCTATTGGTAAGGACACTGACGTCCAGAAGACCTTCAAAGAACATACTCAGGGGAGGCTTCCATGCGATGAGCCTGTCCTCAGATTTCTATCCACCAGCCTCTCCTAAGCTTGTAAAGTCAAGGGGAGGAAATAGGTGTGAATAGCTGCGGCATCGGGCTACAATGCACCTGACCTTCGTTAATGTAATGTGTCAGTGTTTCCATTGTATCTGTCTGTTTCTATGAAATGAGAGTTGAAATAGGTCAAGGAGAGCTTGCTGTTAGCAAACCACTGGCTTTTACTGCTCGTTCTTTGATCAGTGATTTTTGATGGTTTCCTATAGATAGATAGAGAGAGAGATAGAGAGATAGAGAGATAGAGAGATAGAGAGATGGAAAGATAGATAGATAATCCCAGTGTTTCTGTGTCCCTATGCAGGTGTGACGGAGGAGGAGAGGGGGTACCTCCACACCCCAGCTATGAAACTGGCTCGTAGCCTGTCGGTCCCTGGACCCGAAGAGGACATCCCCCCACCCCCCAACATCGTCGCCCCAGAGCCCCCCCCACCCCCCGCTGGCCCCCACCCTGGACGCCGAGGGGAACAGGCGATGCAAGCCCACACCTCCCAAGCCCACACCTACCAGCTCCATTCCCAGCAGGTAGCCCTGGCCAACCAGACGGCCTGGGAGAGGGGGGGCCCCGGTCCCGGCCCCGGTCCCGGCGGGGGGATGAACCAGCACGGCATGGCCCCCACCCTCCGGAGAGGGGCGGGGCACTACGCGGGAGAGCCTGAGGTGTCGAGGAGAGGAGGGGGCAAAATGGGAGGGTTGAGGAGGGGCTACAGTAGTGCCACTCCACCCACGAGCGCTACCCCAAAGCAGCAGCAGCAGCAGCAGCAGCCCCCCCTGCAGCACCACCCACACCCAGGCACGCGGGAGAGGGGTGGGGGGGTGGCCGGCAGGGGGGCCGGGGTTGGGGGGGGCAGGAGAGGGGGGAGGGGTGCTCTGATGAAGCAAAACAGGGTGGAGGATGGTCTGAAGCACCACCGCGGCGGGGGCCAGGGGCAGGGGGGGGTGAAGAGCTCGGCGGCCAAGGAGAAGAGCTCCATCGCCATCCCCACCATCATCGTCAAGGCCCCCTCCACCAGCAGCAGCGGCCGAAGCAGCCAGGCAAGCAGCATGGAGGCTGAACCCCCACCCGACATGGACGACCCCGACCCCCTCGCCTCCCCCTCCGCCACCCCCGACCCCACCCCCCCCATCACCATCACCGCCCCTGGCCTGCCCTCCCCTGTGGCCCCCCCACCCCCCCAGCCCCCGGGCTCTGTCACCAACATGTCCCCGTCCCCTGGCGGGATCCCCTCTCTGCCACCCCAACACAACGTAGAGAACGTGGACTTCAACACCAACCCACCACAGCCACAGTTCGGGACGGCGTTCGTCGGAGCGGCGCGGCGAGACCGGGAACGCTTCCGGGACATGCGTAGGAAGAGCGCCTCCTTCTTCCTGGAGGACATCCAGGGGGAGGAGGAAGGAGGAGAAGGAGGAGGAGGAGGTGGTGGAGGGGGGGGGAGGCCCCTGCCCCAGACCCACCCCCAACCCCACCACCACCACCACCACCACCACTACCAGGGCTCCCAGATGGAGGTCCCCACCCCCCGGCTCCGGCCGTCCAAGTCCATCGACGAGGGCATGTTCTCTGGGGAGAACTACGCCCACTACGCCAGCAGCATGCCCCCGGCTTTCGGCCTGCCAGAGTACTCCTCCCCTGTGCCGGTTCTGGGCCAGGACGGCCAGCCCAGGTCGGCCACCTCCAATTACGGCACCAGCCAGCCCACCGCCACCACCTTCATCCACCCGCTGACAGGGAAAGTTCTAGACCCGTCGTCCCCCCTGGGGCTGGCCCTGGCCGCCAGGGAGCGCGCTCTGAAAGACGATCGACGGACGCGCAGGGAGGAGAGGCACTTCGGACGTCAGATGTCCAGCGTGGGGGCGTTCCCCAGCTACGGACCCGTCTCCAGCCACACCTCCCCCGCGCCCTCGCTGTTCCCCACGCCGACGGGGTCCGGCTACCCCTCCCCCATCCCCCTCCAGCTCACCTCCCCCACCGCCACCGCCTCAACCGCCTCCCTCAGCCGCCCGCAGTCGCCACGGATACTACGCCTGGGCGGGGGAGGCGGAGGGTTGGGGGGGGGAGGAGGAGGAGGAGATAGAGCGGAGAGGGAGAGGGAGAGGGAGCGGGAGAGGGAGAGGGAGCGGGAGAGGGAGAGGGAGAAGGAGGCGGGAGCCCGAGAAGGTCTCAGAGTGCGTTTCTCCGAGGACAGGTCCAACCAGTACCAGGCGCAGTATTACCAACAACAACCGCAGCCGAGTCCCAGAGATAGAGACAGAGAGAGGGAGGGCGTGTACGACATCAGACCGGCCCCGCACATCCTGCAGCCCTCCGGCCCGCCCTCCCAGCCCGCCCCCCGCAGACCCTCCTTCCTGCAGATGGAGAGCAGCCCTAATGCTGCCTACATCCCCCAGTACACCCTCCCCGCTGGCCCCGCCCACACCACTCCCGGGGGAGAGGGGGGAGGAGAGGGGCTAGGGCTCATGGTCCTGCCCCCGCCCGCCCCCTCCATAGACGTGGACGATGAGTTTGTGTTCGAGGACCCCCTGCCCCCTCCTTTACAGTTCGCCAATGGAGGCAGAGGAGAGCCAGAGAGAGAAGGGCAGAGAGACGTGCAGAGGTATCCTCAGCAACAACAACAACAACAACAACAACAACACCAACACCAACACCCACCACAACAACACCCACCACAACAACACCCACACCCACACCCAACACAACAACACCCACACCCACACCCACACCCACACCCACTCCAACAACAACAACAACAACAGCACCCACCCCAACAACAACAACAACACCCACACCCAACACAACAACACCCACACGCACCACAACAACAGCAACAACATCAACAACAACAACAACAACAGCACCCACCCCAACAACAACAACAGCACCCACTCCAACAACAACAACAACAGCACCCACCCCAACAACAACAACAACAACAACATCATCCACCCCAACAACACCCCCACGCACACCCGCCCCACCAACACCAACACCAACACCAACACCCCTCCTCTGCTGTGGTGCCCCCCCCACCGCCCCCTCTCCCCTCACCCAAGGTCCCCCTGACAGGCTACCCCCTCCCCTCCCCCCAGGCGGGCGACTCAGCTGCCTCCAGTCTCACTTCGTATGACAGCGAGGTCGCCAACCTCACCCAATCAGCTCCCTCCCCCACCCTCCCCTCCCCCCAGATCTTCCCCTCGGCCTCCTCCAACACCGTCACCACCAATGCCCCTGCCCCCTCCCTCCACAGACCCCAGCCCGTGTCCCACCCCCAGCCCCACCCGTACTACAGCGGGGGGCCCGCTAACCCGTCGATGGACGCCCCCCCTCCAAGCATCACCCTGGCCCAGGACCGGGGCGCCGCCACCCTCACCACCACAGTGAGCTACGCCACCACCATGACCGCCACGTCTGCTGCTACCACCACCACCGCCTCTGCAGAGTGCCCCGATTACAGCCTAGCTACGACTGCTCCCGCGCCCGGGCAGGGCGTCACCTCGGCGGGCAAGCCTGGTGGAGAACACCACCCCCATCCCCGCATGTCCTCCTCCGTGGTGAAGGCCGGAGACTGGCAGGACACCGTGGTGGATTCTGGGATAGAGGAGCTGGACAGCCACAGCAGCAGTGACCACCATCTGGATAAACTGGGGAGGGGGGAGAGAGTGGGAGGAGGAGGAGGAGAAGAAGTGGGGGGAGAGGGGGAAAGGGAGGAGAGAGGAGGGGAGGAGCCCCCGGATCCCTACATGACCTACACAGGTGGGCAGGCGTTCGAAACGCACCACAACGCCAGACCGGCCAACCCACCATCGTATCCAAAAACACCACACTACAAAGAGGTCAGCGGTGGGGAGGGGGGGAGGGAGTCGATAGCGCTGCGGCGTCAGAGCAGCAGCAACCCCCCCTCCCTGCAGCTCCAAAGACAGCCCCACCAAGAGGAGGAGGCCAGGAGAGACGGAGCAGGAGGAGGAGGAGGAGGAGGAGGAGATGAGAGCAGGCGCAAACCCAGCAGATCCAAAATGGAGGACAGCTTTGGCTCCACCCTGGCTGCCTGTCTGGAGAGGCCCAACACCCTGGAGGCCCGGTCCCTGGTCTGGGGGGAGGGAGACGACCCTGGGCTGGGGCTGGAGCGGGGTGGGGGTGGGCAGAGAGGGGGGGTGTCGTTGGAGGGGCGCAGGGTGCACTCCCCTCTGTCAGGGGTCAAGGCCAGCATCATCAACGAGCTGAGCTCCAAATTACAGCAGATGGGCAATAAGAGCATGGAGGAATGGCACAGCCCCAGGTCACCGACAATGCACACAAGGTGTGTGTGTGTGTGTGTGTGTGTGTGTGTGTGTGTTTGTGTGTCTGTGTGCCTATTTCTCACATTTTCTCACATTTTGGGGTCACCGCCAATGCACGTGTGTGTGTGTGTGTGTGTGTGTGTGTGTGTGTGTGTGTGTGTCTGTGTGTGTGTGCGTGTGTGTGTGTGTGTGTGTGTGTGTGTGTGTGTGTGTGTGTCTGTGTGTGTGTGTTTGTGTCCGCGTGCCTATTTCTCTCATTTTTTCACATTTTGCCTATTTGCATTGCATACAGTTGTGCACGGCACATTTCCACATTGTGTGGAAAATACAATTTTCTCTATTCTATTGTATTGTATTATATTGTAGTCCGGTCTAGTGTAGTCGATGATTGCCTCTCCTACTGAGCCCTGTGTGCAGTCCATTGACCCTGACCTCTCTCCGTCTCCTCCAGATATTCTGCGGACTACTCGTTCCAGAGCCCCCCGATGGGCCGCTCCACCTCCCCCTTACCCACCTCCTCCCCCCAGCACCGCCAACACGTCCTCAACCTCACCGCCACCCCCTCGGTCTCCCCCTCCTCCCAGCCCCCGCCCCAGTCTACCTGGTCCCGCTCTGCCCGTTCACCCTCCCCCCAGATGCCCACCTCCCCTGTCCACTCCCACCCCCCCACCTCCCCCACCTACTCCCCCTACCCCACCTCGCCCAAGCACCGCTCCAAGTACCGCACCAAGACCTTTGACTTTGTGAGTCAGCCCAGTCCAGAGCTGAGGTCGGCAGTCTCCCGCCGTCGAGCCCCCAGCCCCCTCATCTACTCCACGGACCGCCCCAAACCAGGCCCCCCTAGACCCTCCTCCCTCCCCATCCTCCCCAGCACCCCCGTCTACAACTTGCTCTTCGACTACCCCGGCCCCCTCACCCCCCCCTCGCCCAGCCACCCTCTAGGAGACCCCTACACCCCTAACACCCCCCCTCTCTTTGCCCAGTCAGGTGCCCCCCCCCCCAGCGTTCTCCTGGTCTCCCGCTCTCTCTCCCCCACGCAGTTCATCTCGGGCGCCTCCTCCCCCTGTATGCACATGCCCCCCACCCCGCCCTGCCTCAGCTACCCCCACCTCACCCCCCCTCCCCCGGCCAAGCCCTTCGCCATCAAGCCCCTGTCCTATTGGACCAAGTACGACGTCGCTGATTGGCTGTCCTACCTGAACCTCGGGGAGCACAAGGAGCGTTTCCTAGACAACGAGATTGACGGGTCGCACCTGCCCTCGCTGACCAAGGACGACTTCCTGGATCTGGGCGTGTCACGGGTCGGTCACCGCATGAACATCGAGAGAGCGCTGAAGAGACTGGCGGACAGGTGAGGGAGGGAGGAGAGGAACGGACAGACCAGAGGAACGAACAAGTACACAAAGAGGCTAACATGTCGGTCAACCCGGGGGGGGGGGGGGGCAGTTGGACCTGGAGATGAGTGGAATAAAAAGAAAAAAAGGAACGGATGGATGGAGAAGGAAAGACAAGCCTCTTTCCTTCATTCCCTGCAAGAAAGCTGAGTCCATCCCCTTCTAGGAGTACAACAACTATCATTAGAAA
>NC_137681.1:10891166-10893666 GCF_963989245.1 Nansenia antarctica | reverse complement strand
TTTAAATCCTTTCAAGGAGTGGAACAACCCTCTGTTGATATTTCTCTAATGAGGTCTAACATGAATCCCAAAACGCTCCTGCCTTTGCAGTTTGTTATGATATTTTACATAGCGTAGGTAGGTAGTGAGTGAGTGAGAGATTGTGTGTGTGTGTGTGTGTGTGTGTGAGAGAGACAGAGAGTGAGAGTGGAGGAAGGCCCAGCTATTAGACAGGGCCGTTAGTACGACTCATGGAAAGATGACCTTTCCCTGGCTGTTTATTTTAGGACAGCAGCAGGCGGAATGTCCAAGCGGGTGTTCTATTCCCGCTGTCAGATTCCAGACTGTAAATTCCAAGCTGGAATGCCACTCCCCTCACACACGATGGAGTTGGATGTACGTTAGCAACGTTACGTACAGTACAGTAGCATAGGGCTATAAATGATGTCTCATCAGGCCTTGACTGGTCCTGACATGTTCAAGCAAGCTATGTTATGAATACTGTTGGATTCAGTTGGATTCAGCTAGCTTTTTTCCAGATTATGTTTTGCTGAATTTGATAATAAGATCATTTGATGATATCATTGATTAAACATTACATATGGCTGCCTACAGTATGGTCATACATAACAATGCAAATTCCAGATGCATGTACACCAGGGGAGGCTGGTGGAAGTAGAAATCGGAGGACAGCCTCATGGAATGGACTGGAATGAAGAACGGTGTCAAGGAATGGAATCACACACAGGCAATCCTTATTCCATTCCATGTATTACAATGAACCCACCATTACCTGAAGTATAGCTGTATGTATCTGCCTGTCATGCTTCATGTAACACTGTCTGTAGGTGTAGTGGAGGTGGTCTGAAATCATGCTCTCCTTTTTTTTTTTTTTTTTTTGAGTGGGGCAGTCCCACTCACTTTTACATTTTTGTTATTGTGATAGAGACAGTAGAGAGTGACAGGAAGGATGGGTGAGAGAGAGAAGGGATGACATGCAGGATATGTCCGCAGACGGAATCGAACCGGGAACCCTGCGGTTACATGGTCAACACTTAGTCCGCTACGCCACCTAAGCGCCCCTGAAATCATGCTCTCCTGATTAGGTAGCCCTGCCTGAGACATGTCACCTCATGTGTCCCCCTCAGACCTCGAGGATGTCCTGTTGGCCTCATGGTAGATGCTGGGGTCTTCCACGGGAGAGACTTGGGTCGGAAACCCTTCCGTCATATTGGGGGCATGTTCACTTAAGACTGTCATATTTGATTGAAATATGAAATATAATGAACATGTTCTCTTGCCTTCCTCAGAGACGTTTCACAAGATGGCGACTCTCCCTAAAGAACCCCCGGAAGGCGTTAGGGGTCAGAGCTTCTGGATGGTGAGGAGGACATATAGAACCAGGGGAGGCTGGTGGAGGTAGAGATCTGCCTCCACCAGCCACCCGGTGTGAACAGGAGGAATAGAAATAGACACTTTTAGCCTTTTAGGTTGAGAGGTATAGTACAGTATGTTGACCCGATGAAGTCCATGGAGTCAGCAAGACACCATTTGAAATGTTTTATAATGTAATAATAATAATAATAATAATCACTGTGCTCTCATGACAGTTAGTCATACCTCTTTCATTATTTCCCCTTCTTCTCCTGATCAACTGCTAACATTATAGCTCTATCCCCTCCTATCCCCCTCCCCCCTCAGCCAGGGAACTATGACCGGACGGTCCATCGTACGGACCAGTCCTTCCAGGCGTGTAATGACATCATGGCGTGTTTCCTGGAGAGGGCCAAAGTAGAGAAGCAGTACGCCCAACAGCTCAGTGAGTGGAGCAGCAAGTGGACGGCCATAGTGGACGGACGTAAGTACAGCACCCCACAACCCACCACCTGTACCCCACCACCTGTACCCCACTACCTGTACCCCACTACCTGTACCCCACTACCTGCACCCCACTACCTGCACCCCACCACCTGTACCCCACTACCTGCACCCCACTACCTGCACCCCACTACCTGGGATGGAGGGCTGCAGGTTCCTCTCAAGGTTTCTTCCTACTAGGGAGTATTTCCTTGGCTTGCTTTATGGTTCGGTGTTAGTCTATATCGTGTGTATCGTTCTGGTTGTAAAACACTTTATATTGTAAAAATAATCCCACGCTATACAAATACATTTGATTGATTGATTGATTGATTCAGTTAGTACTGTAGTGCTCAGGACTAATGTATGGAGAGACTGTATTGTACTATGCACTATGCCCATTTCAACCATCTGTGTTGGAACAGTGTCTAAGTATTCAATCAATTAGCAATCAATTATTCCCTAATCACTTAGAGTCTAACTTGTCTCTCTCTCTCTCTCTCTCTTCTCTCTCTTCTCTCTCTCTCTCTCTCTCTCTCTCTCTCTCTCTCTCTTCTCTCTCCACTCTTCACTCTTTCCCTTTCCCTCTACTCTCTTCTCTTTTTCTTTTTCTCTCCCTTCTTCTTTCTCCTCTCCTCTTCTCCCTAGGACCGCTCTATGGGTC
>NC_137681.1:10876166-10886166 GCF_963989245.1 Nansenia antarctica | reverse complement strand
TGCTCTGAGTGACTAGGCAGATAGCCAATCAATCAGGGTGGCACCTAGGGTGGCCAATCAGATTTCAGGGGTGGCACAAGCCACCCCTGCCCCCCCCCCTGGACACGCCCCTGCCTTCAACATGCCTAGTGCGTTCCACAACGGACCTTGCCCTGCCATGCGCTAAATTATACTGGATTTTCTCCGGTGTCTGGGAATTCGCAAAGGGAGTGAGCAGCCATATAAGAATAAGACCACCTGATAAGAATAAGACCATTATATTATTACAGTATAAGCAGCACTTATTTTCTGGCATCCCCCCAGAAATAAAAACAGTCAAAATCGTCCCCCTCTTTCGTCCCCCTCTTTCCATACGTCATTTTATCAATGAAAGTGGTATTACTGCTATTTCAAGGTGCGAGGGGGCACGCACACATGCAATGACATTTTTTCCAAGTTACTGACACTGAAGTCACTGACGCTGAGGGGATGCTAAAATTGTCCTCATATGATAAAATCCACCACCTCCCCTGATTTTCTTTTACAACTTGAGTACTGAGTATAAGCATGTGCCTGGTTAGTTGTCATGATCAAACGTTACAAATGCAACTTACCGGGAAGCCACCCTTCTCTGCCCTCTCCCGCTTCCAGACGAACGCCTACCCTATATTATAGCACTTGTCTTAATTCAGCCGCTATAATTGAGCCGCTATCACAGGGCGTTAATACAAACCTCATTCACCTGCGTTCATTTTACCTGCGTTGGTATTTAAAGAAGGAAGCACGTACGCAACTTTAAACCATCGCAGCCCGTTTTATAAATAATGCTTACGTCCGTTTAGAAAAATGTGCGTACGTGAAAGTCAAAGATGACGTTCAAGTACTTTTTTATAAATGAGGCCCCTGTTGTCTGTCTGTCTCCTCAGGAGTGGGTCCCACCTGTGAAAAAGCATAAGAGGCGAAAAGGCCACCGCAAAGGGGCGAAGGACGGACCGTAAGATTGATTGATTGATTGATTGATTGATTGATTGATTGAGAATGTTTATCTTGGTCCCTTATACAATTCATAATACAGATATTAAAAATGTACACAGTCACAATGCGTAACACCAGGTCCAAAAAGGTGTAGGCTGAAGCCATGGCTTGATGAGAGTAAGATGAGATCAATCCCGAGATGAACATGACAGCTACCATCCATACAGCATTGTTTGTTTATAATGATTGTCTCCTTCCCTGTCCTTCCTCTCTCCCTCCCTCCAACCCTCCCTCCATCCCTGCCCTTCCTCTCTCCCTCCCTCCAACCCTCTCTCCATCCCTGCCCTTCCTCTCTCCCTCCCTCCAATCCTCTCTCCATCCCTGTCTTTCCTCTCTCCCTCCCTCCAACCCTCTCTCCATCCCTGCCCTTCCTCTCTCCCTCCCTCCAACCCTCTCTCCATCCCTGCCCTTCCTCTCTCCCTCCCTCCAACCCTCCCTCCATCCCTGCCCTTCCTCTCTCCCTCCCTCCAACCCTCCCTCCATCCCTGTCTTTCCTCTCTCCCTCCCTCCAACCCTCTCTCCATCCCTGTCTTTCCTCTCTCCCTCCCTCCAACCCTCCCTCCATCCCTGCCCTTCCTCTCTCCCTCCCTCCAACCCTCTCTCCATCCCTGCCCTTCCTCTCTCCCTCCCTCCAACCTTCCCTCCATCCCTGCCCTTCCTCTCTCCCTCCCTCCAACCCTCTCTCCATCCCTGCCCTTCCTCTCTCCCTCCCTCCAACCCTCTCTCCATCCCTGCCCTTCCTCTCTCCCTCCCTCCAACCCTCCCTCCATCCCTGTCTTTCCTCTCTCCCTCCCTCCAACCCTCCCTCCATCCCTGTCTTTCCTCTCTCCCTCCCTCCAACCCTCCCTCCATCCCTGTCTTTCCTCTCTCCCTCCAACCCTCCCTCCATCCCTGCCCTTCCTCTCTCCCTCCCTCCCTCCAACCCTCCCTCCATCCCTGCCCTTCCTCTCTCCCTCCCTCCAACCCTCCCTCCATCCCTGCCCTTCCTCTCTCCCTCCCTCCAACCCTCCCTCCATCCCTGCCCTTCCTCTCTCCCTCCCTCCAACCCTCCCTCCATCCCTGTCTTTCCTCTCTCCCTCCCTCCAACCCTCCCTCCATCCCTGCCCTTCCTCTCTCCCTCCCTCCAACCCTCCCTCCATCCCTTCCCTTCCTCTCTCCCTCCCTCCTTCCCTCCCTCCCTCCCTTTCCTTCCTTCCTCTCTTCCTCCCGCTAACCCAAACCTCCCTCCCTGTCCTTCCCTGACCTTCCTCTCTCCCTCCCTCTAACCCTCCCTCCTTCCCTCCCTCCCTCCCTCTCTGACCTTCCTCTCTCCCTCCCGCTAACCCTCCCTCCTTCCCTCTCCTCCCTCTCTGTCCTTCCTCTAACCCTCCCTCCCTCCCTCCCTCCCTGTCCTCTCTCCCCCAGTGTGATGATTGGAGGAGTGAAGGTGCGAGCTCTGTATGAGTACGTGGGAGAGGAGGGTGATGAGCTGTCCTTTAAAGCAGGTGACAACACAGTGGAGTGGCATATGGAGGATGGGATTTACAGTAGTGTATACAGTAGCACTTCTCTAATACTCAGAGGGCATTGGGAATATGTTAAATCAAATATAGCATCTTAGTACAACGTGCATACATAGTAAGGCTTTAACAATGATCATCAGAAAATGTTAGATCTCTTTAAATCACTGCACTCACACTCAAGGCATGGACATGCTACAACATGTCTGTGTCCCAGCCAATCAAATGGCTCGTCCTAACACCTGTCTCTGTTCTTCTCCCCCTAGGGGAGGTGTTCCTGAAGGTGGAGGAGGAGGACGACCAGGGGTGGTGCAGAGGGATGACGGACACAGGGAAGGAGGGATTCTACCCAGCCAATTATGTTGAGATCGCGCAGTGATGTCTTGTTCTGCGAAATGACTGTGCATGTCTTCATTGAACATATGGTGCAAGATAACTTTCAAATTTAGATTTGTACTTTTAAATCTTACGAAGTAACAATTAACATGAAATGTTAAAGTCCATGGTTCAAAAAGAGAGATATTTTCAATTTCCTTAATTTTAATCTTAATTTAACCTACCACGGTTTAAGTATTTTGTGCAATATGAATTAACTTATAAGTGCCTAGACCACGCTGTGTATACTATCAGAGCAGGGGCTCTCCCCCCCCGCCCCACCCCCCTGTGTGTGTGTGTGTGTGTGTGTGTGTGTGTGTGTGTGTGTGTGTGTGTGTGTGTGTGTGTGTGTGTGCGTGTGTGTGTGTGTGTGTGTGCGAGTGTGTGTGTGTGAGTGTGTGTGTGTGTGTGCGTGTGCGCGTCTGTGTGTATGCTCATGTGCACAAGAGAGAAAGTATAAAAGAGAATGTGTGTGTACTTCTGTCACTTAAGTTATTTGATCATTATTCTAGTAGATAGCCCCTGACCAGGAGCAACAGGTTTACAGTGATTTGATTTGTGTGTATGATGTCACAATCAAAAAGTTGTATGTTTACGCATGCTATAGATGTAGAATTCAAGTCCGTCCTGCAATAAGGATGGATTGCATTTTCAAAATAAAAGTCCTAACTCTTCAATAAGTTTGCTTATGTTTGTCGTCAATTGTATTGACACATGGCTACATTCTGACAGGGTGAAATGATATGCCAACTTCTTTGATCACCCATGTTCAGATGAAGTGCTCTTTGATCTCTGTCAATATTTCACCACCTGTTGTGCATTGATATCTGTACACACACACAGAGTACGCACTCAAGGTGTTAATGATGTGTACACTTGTATCATTAAAAGGTGGTGTATAATTAAAGGGTGGAGTACCGCAATGTTTACTGCGTTATCTCTAAGCCTGCTGAGCCATCGGCTATTCTGGGCGTCTACTGTATTTAGAACCTGTATTTACTCAACTGTCATATTTCCGACAGTCATCAGGACTAACCTGTCGGACAGCTTGTTTTAGATTACCCCATACATACGCACACACACACACACACACACACACACACACAAGATATGAGTGAATGACGTCATCACACACACATACTTCAAGCAGCTCAGTAAAGGAGTAACCTTTATGGTCACACTATACCGTCAGTTTCCAAGGCGTTGTGCGCCTAAGAAAAGCTTGAGGTAAGATGACAGAATAGCTGGTCATTTCACGCAATACTATCGTATGTGTTCAATGTATGTTTGTTGTCTTCAATTTGACCATTGTTCTGACAATGTTACCAAGAGCACTGTTACTGATTAGCTTGTGGTGTCTGGCTGACTACCACTGAATGGGCATAGACAGACTGAGGATTAGGTTACATAATCGTGGGTGTGTTTATTATTATAGCCAATGTCAGAAGTCAACAGCTTACAGTACGTTGACTATACTAAATCGCAAAACGACATAAAGAGACCAGGAATAAGAGCGTCATTGTGAAAGTGAGGATTATGCACATGTTTCATTTTAAACCTAGTGTCTCTGTCTGACTTTAACCCTCTGTGTCTCTGAGTGACTGATTGCATAACTCAACCGAACATTGAGTGATCCATGACCTTACCCGGTTCAAATGGTAAATGCTTGGTATGGTTAATGGTTCACAGACAGGTAGAGCCCCCAATGGAATTTGCCTGTGGGTACGTTTACGTACCTCCGTCAACCAGTCAGAGGGTGGGCCAGAAAATAAGTCCAAATCTCATCAAACGCTCAGGTGAGATTGTTTTCGGAGAGCTGACTCCATGTGTATAATAATGTCAGTTTTCACATCATATATACTAAACACAGTCCCTCTCATCTCTCCCTCAGCTCTCCTGCCTCCCCTGAAGGCGGTCCGCCCCCGCATCCCTCCCCCTCCTCCCCCCACGCCCCCCAAGGAACCCCAACACCCCCACCACACCCCCTCTCAGAGGATCATAGGACACATCACTAGCAATGTAGAGGTGAAGAGAGCTTCAAGCCCCTTGCCATCCCCCTCCCCACCCCCCTCCCCTCTGTACCAGAATGCAGCCTTCCACCAGAGAGGAGGGTCGGAGCTCCCAGATGCACCCCCGTCTCAACCGATCACATCCCAAACACCTCGCAAGACAGGTATGGTATGCTATTACCTGTATATCAATGCTTTTGACTAGTTTGGTTGTATGAGGCTCTTAAGTATTGCTACACTGAAATACTATATCTTATTACAGCTTCACCATTTGTAATGAAAACATACAGAACTGCAATACAGCAGGTCAACTACTGTAAGTTCATTGCAACGAATGAAGCCTGTGTGTAACTACCTTTATCATAGATAATCGAACCGTAACAGGTGTCATAAACTGTTTAGACCATTTAGAAATGACCATAGGCTAACCACAACATTTAGAAATGACCACAGGCTAACTCTGTGTCCACCTCCCTCTCCTCCTCCAGCTCTGCTACCTCCAAACATGCAACGCTCCCTAAACAACCAAGTACAACCTTACATCCAGCCAATGCCGGCAGCCCAGACCACTTTCTCCCTCAATGGGCTGATCTATGACCTTCCTAAGGAGGAATTGGACGTTGGGTTACGTCAACATCCATTAGATCCAAACGCAAAAAGCATTGGGGGAGAGACAAAGCAGCTGGTCGCCACGGGCAATGGTCAATCAACTACACAGAAATCAGGTGATAATTGTCAATTACATAATCTTTATGTTTTAAATCATTAAGTTATGGTGAGGTTTTAGTATAAACCGTAGCACTATTTTTAATCCATTTTATTCTTTCACCATTTTGTAATTTCTTAAATAAATACAATAACAACAACAATAACCTTTTGTGTCCAAGGCCAATATAGTCCAGAGTTTGAGTCTCCCAAAAGTTCATTGTAGGCTATAGATGTAAAGATGGGAATGATGAATGTGATGAAGGTTATAGCCAGGGCCAACGTCAACATTGAATGCCTCTGTCTCTAGCCTCAGCTCCACCCCTGCCTCCCAGACCGCCATTCTTGATGTCCTGCCCTGAGTACCTGGTTCTACTGCCTACGTCCTCCACCAAGTCTTCTTCACCCACCTCCTCTTCCTCATCCAGCAGATCCCCCTTGTCTCCTCCCATAGCCAGAGGTTTGTTCATTCTATTCTATCATTAGGTAATCTGCTAGCTATGTTCAGTTGCTTGCAAATTCAACCTTTATCAGTATCCCTGGTTAACACAATCTTGATTTCTCCCTACACACAACTGCAACAAGCACAACTGTAAGTGCAAAGCTGCAAAGCTGCAAAGCAATGCTTTCCATGACAACATCAGCCTGCTCCAAAAAAGCGATACCTGATTTATGAGTACTGTGCTGTGCAACCATGATTGACAATGATGAAGTGTTTCATTTACTCCACAGGATCCGGGGAGAAGCAGCCGTTGCCAGGGAACCCCAATGTGATCCTGGTCAGCCTGGGCAGACTGATAGAAGAGGAAAACGGTTGGAGCATATTTCTCTTTACCGCCATTCTTCAGTGGTGTTGGATGATGATGATGAGTTGACCGACATGTGTGTCCCTCCGCAGTGCTGACCATCCAGGGACAACCCACCTCCTGCTCCCAGTGCGGCTCTGTGCTGGACTCCTACTATGACAATGTGGTAATATGGCCTTTACCTCTCTACTGGACATAATGATACTGTAAAATATGAAAAATAGAATAGTTTTCAAGCAAACATTGTGATTCCCTCTAAGGTATTCAACGATATTGACCTAGGAGACTATGATATCATTCTCTATCTAGTGATGACAGCTGCACAATGTAGTGTTCCACCCTTTTCCCACCTTCCCTCCTGTACTCCAGGTAAACGTCTGTTATTTCTGCCAATCATGGGAGCCAGCGACACCCTCCCCTCCCACCCCTCAGCCCCGCTGCCCTCCGATTGGCTGTGAGGACAGCCTCTTCCTGTTGACCCCTGACCTCAAATGCCTATCAACCTCAGACGCTCTGCTGCTGTTCTGTATCGACATCTCTGGGTCCATGAGCATCACCTCACAGGTACAGATCAGTGGAGGCTGGTGGAGGTAGAAATCGGAGGACAGGCTGATTGTAATGCATGGAATGGAATGAGGAAAGGTATCAAACACGTGTGTAAAATTGTAAAACATTTTCAAAGACTCATGAGTTTCAAAGACCTAAGGCCTATTTCTCTCAAATTGTGTTCACAAATTTGTTTACATTTTGTTTAAATTTGTGTTAGTGAGCACTTTTTATCTCATGTGCCGAGGTAAACCATCCACCTGACAGGTGTGTTATATCCAGATGCTGATTACACAGCATGAATATTGCACAGATGTGCCCTAGGCTGGTCACAATAAAAGGAAACTCTAAAATGTGCAGTTTTATCACACAGCACAATGCGACAGATGTCGCAAGTTTTGAGGGAGCGTGCAATTGGCAGGAATGCCCACCAAAACTGTTGCCCGTGAATTGAATGTTAATTTCTCTACCATAATCCGTCTCCAAAGGCGTTTCCGTGACATGGAATTAGAATTGGAAATGACTTTGGAGACGGCTTATGGTAGAGAAATTAACATTCAATTCACAGGCAACAGCTCTGGTGGACATTCCTGGAGTCGGCATGCCAATTGCATGCTCCTTCAAAACATGCAAAACCAAAAGTGTTGCGTTTATATTTTTGTTCAGTAAATGGAAGGTATTCTAAGCTTTTTTCTCACTCTTAGTTTTCTGTTAGCTACATAAAGGTAACAGAGTGCAACAGGATCATCGAGAGAGCCCTTTAGCATAAACACTGCAATTTCAGTTTTCGGGACATTCAAATAAGCAGATCATCCATCTCTATGCCCCCCGTGCTAGGTGATGGAAGGAGAGACCACTATCCATAGGTCACGTCTTGAGGTAAGCTCTTTGATGATTTGGATGGAGAGCGCTTCAACACAATGACATTGAAGTTGGAGGAAGATAAGACTGCAGAATGTAGTAGTGGTGGTCTAGTGGATAGTGAATTGGACTTGTGATCGGAAGGTTGTGAGTTCAAATCCCGCCTGAAACCACACCACTACTAGTGTGCCCTTGAGTAAGGCACTTAGCCCTCAGTTACTCCAGGGGGAATGTCCCTGTAATTCGTAATTGTAAGTCGCTTTGGATAAAAGCGTCTGCTAAATGGCCAAATTAATTAATTAATTAATTAGAATGTAATAACTGATTCACAGTAATGTGCCAGAGTTGATCCTGGGACTGTGGCCTGTGTAGGGCAGGTGAGGCTGGCGGAGGTAGAAGGAGGACGGACTCATTGTAATGCACAGGATGGAATGAGGAAAATCAGCATTACAATGAGTCTGTCCTCTGGATTTCTACCTCCACTAGCTTCCACTGGTGTCGAGGCTGCTACTGATCAATGTTGCTCTCAAACCAGTTTGTCCAGGAGGCGGTGTTGCAGTGTGTTCACAAGCTGAGTACAACACAACCACACACACGTGTAGGACTCATCACCTTCAACAACCAGGTAGAGTATTATTATTATCTATTATGTATCGCTGGTTTTCCCTTTCCTAACACCAGGGGAGCCACCCCTCCTAAATTTCGTTGTTTGGTACCTGTACTGTAGCAATGACAATAAAGTCCATTCATTCATTCATTCATTCATTCATTCATTCATTCATTCATTCATTCATTTGATCAACTGTAGCCTATACCTGCTGTGTTTGCCATCTTTGAATGCCTCAGTTAGAATATTGTGTGTTTCCATGTATTTTAGAACACAATTTTCAATTGTCATTGGTTTAAAATTGTCAATTTATGTTTTGCGTGCTCTTTCATGCACTGAAAATATTGGATGCTATAAGCTGCTTCTTCATAGTGAATCCAACATTTTTCAGATTAGATTGTTATCTGTAGTGAAGATAGTCATGTGATGTTTCTGTTTCCAGGTGACTCTGCATGGGTATGATGAGTTAACGTCGCGCTTCGTGAGGGGAGCTGAGTTGATGGACAGCGAGTACCTGAAGGAAGCAGCGTTCAGCTCCCCGAGCCCGCCCCCTCTCTCACGGACCAGAGACGGTCTACAGAGAGAGATACTGGGGTAAGGGAAGCAAAGGAAGGGAAGGGGAAGTTCATCAACAACAAACAAGGGTCTCAACTTGTGCATCATGACGGCATGTGATCCAAAAGTGGAAAAGGGATTATATGATGAACAGCTGATTTTCAATGCAATATCCGAGCAACTCAAAATATAGAAACACACTATTGCGTGTCTATATAATAATGTATTGTCCCCTTTATTTCTCCTCATGAACAGATTGGCAGCGTGTGGAGCGACGGCTCTGGGTCCAGCTGCTCTTCTAGCCATTGCAATGGCCTCTCGGCAACCAGGGTCAAAGGTCAGTACATGTCCTCCTTATGCCTTAATTACTATCATCTTCCTTATGCCTATCAAGTCCTTTCAGATCTACTCGAGTGCCTGGGTGGGAGGGGTTAGGGCTTGATTTGGGATTCTGTTTGGCTTATAACCAATAGGATCTCTCTCTCTCTGTCTGTCTCCTCAGGTGATCATCTGCACAGATGGGAAGGCCAACACAGGGCTGGGGAATCTAGAGGTGGAGGACAATGATGCTTGTACGCTCCTCTCCTCCACCATCTTATACCAGGACCTGGGGGAGTACGCTGCCAACCAGGGGTGGGTTTGGACCTGTACTATACATTTTCACTGTCATCTAGGCAGTCAATAACATGAGTTAATATTTACTCAAAATTGCTTGGTGTTTGTTGTATAAACATTGGGGTACTGTGACATTACTGCCATTAACAGTGGGTCCAGTCCTTTGGTAGCCGCACTATAGCTGTTAACGAGAATGAATTGTTAACCTCTCTATTTTTCTCCCTCTCTCCCCCCCCCCCCCCTCTCTCTCTCTCTCTCTCTCTCTCTCTCTCTCTCTCTCTCTCTCTTAGTGTGACAGTGTCAGTGATGTCCATAGAGGGGACAGACTGCAGACTGGATGAACTGGGGAGACTAGCAGATCGCACAGGGGGTAAGGTGGGTGAGACGTTACTTTAGGGATATGGCTTT
>NC_137681.1:10816166-10871166 GCF_963989245.1 Nansenia antarctica | reverse complement strand
GTGCAGATGCTATTATGCGTGCCATTGCAGCTGAAGTCAGCATCCAGCTTGTACCAGGGCAGCTCGGCCACGAAGAGGATCACCAGACGGATGCACAGGAAACCGAACCACATTGAGCGACACTTGTAGGTAGTGGTGCTGTCCACAGCGGTACGGAGGATGGGGATGAGGCCCGTTACTAATGGGGCAGCCATGGGGTCTAATGGTGTTTAGTAGGATATTGTTCTGGAAATGGGATAGCAGAAAGAAAAACACCAACAATGAATGTGCATGATATTGCATGACTTGCACCCATGAATAAACATAAGAAACTGTTGCCAATGGTTAGTTTGTGGTCATTAACTCATGTATCCATAAGTTTATACACTCTTACCTTGTATTTTTATTTGTTTTACTTTCGCGGTTTACCTAATAATGTGCAAAATAACAGATTACCATACGTTTCTATGGGCTACTGTCTCTCTAGAAAACGGTATCATTTCACACTTTTTAACTGCTGACTCAACTGACCCTGTCAGCGCTCTCCCGTCCACTCACTGCAAGATCTTGTAGACTCAGAGGTCTTCTAACAGGTGACTGTAGTGTAGTGCAATGGGACATTCAATGCAGATTTTATTTCATGGGCGGCATTTTACAAAATACAAAAAAAACACTGTCTTACCGCAAACGCGAGCGTTGTCGAGGACGCTGGCGGTGGAAATAAATAGTTGTGCTGTTTTCCAGAGCAGAACTTTTCGGCGCAGCTGATAGCACTTGAACAGCACATTGTCATAAACACGCCTCTATTTACCGCTACTCCACTCAAGTGAGTGGTACTTCTATCACAGAGACCTTCGGCTCGAATTCAATGGTGTGCTGTGCTAAAGAATAGTCATCATTCATTTATCAGCTTCAAGGGGAGAATACTCAGGCGCCTGTTAGTCCATACACGTTGATGGTAAATGTTGAGCATGCCGTATCTACTATAGAACGCAATATTCTAATGTTCTTTCATAATCGTATCCTCAAGCATTTTGACCTAACATTTTTTTCCGTTTTGTTTGCTTGCATTTGACTTTCTTCATTCATAAATGATGACAAGAAGACAACTCTCAATCCATCAACGCTTTTTAAGTAAATACTTTACTTATTCCATCATCACAACAATGTATGTACAGACAGGGAAGTAGTAAAGACAGTCCATGGAAAATAGGAAAAACTAATATTTCTTGATCATGATTAAAAATCGCGTTACATGTTTTTAGAATTAAATGGTATAACCGAGAAAGTAAGATTAGTTGTTTACATGCACGTATGCATGTATGACATCATCAATGTAAATTAACTATTTGATAAACAAATAAATCACAAGGTCATGAGTTTGAAATTAGTGAATGCTTTCCTGAAGTATAAAACATGATGCATTATAGATATCATAAATAACACATTTAAATCACATTAAATCACAAGAAAATACATCAAAGAGAAAGCTGCGGGCAATGAACGAAACATCTCATATTTCAAAGTCAGTTATAGGCTGATGTTTTATCATGTTAAATTGAACAGTATATTTACTGCCAAGACCAAAAATCATGGTTTTCAAAAAACGTTTAAAGGCCTTTAGCTGTATAGTAGCGACATTTCCAAAATAAATGTTTGATGTTTTATTCACAGTCCTCCTTGTCAATGTACACAGGCATAGTCTGGAAAGCAGTGACAGGGACGGCCACAGGGACAGCTAGGGTGACCGTACTGGGCTCCCCTGAGGTGGGAGACCCCTCCATGGGGGGCGGAGGAGAGGGGAGGGGTTCAGTATGTGCTATGTGTGTTTCATCAGAGAGGGAGGAGGAGGATGTTGCAGGGAGGGGGTCGCGGTGCGTACGTAAGTGTTTGCGGAGGTAGGCAGCAAACAGAAAGCCTTTGTTACAGTGTGGGCAGATGTGTGGACGCACGGCGGAGTGGATCCTCTGATGTTTGCGCAGCCCCGCTTTGTTGAGGAAGCCTTTGCCACAGCTGTCGCAGACGTGGGGCCGCTGCTTGGGATGCATCTTCTCGTGGGCCTGGAGGTCGGCCAGCTGTACAAACTCAGCCTGGCAGGACACACACACGTGGGGCAGGGTTACCGCGGAGGACGGGAGGGCTACTGTGGTGGTGGAGGAGGAGGAGGAGGGTGAGGGGATGTTGTGGAAGTTCTCATGGGCCTGCACATCCTCCCAGGTTCCAAAGGTGATGTCACAGTGGGCGCAGGAGAACTGGGGGAGGGTGTGAGGGGGGAAGACGGCCGCTGACTCGGCTGACACAGCTGCCTGCTGTTGCTGGTTCTCAGGCCGCTCTGCCAGGTGAGTCCTCTCGTGCTTCCGCAGGCTGGAGGAGACCACGAAGGACTTGAAGCACAGCTCGCATTTGAACGGGCGTTCCCCGGAGTGCACCCGTAGGTGCTTGTTGAGGCTGGAGCGCTCAGCGAACGACTTCCCGCAGTCGGTGCATGAGAACGGACGCAGCCCCGTGTGGACCAGCATGTGGCGCCGCAGGTCCCACGACGCCACGAACGCTTTGTCGCAGCTCTGACACTTGTAAGGGCGCTCGCCCGAGTGCACGCGCTGATGCACCGCCAGGTCCGCAGGCTGCCGGAACCGCTTGTCGCATTTATCGCAGGGGTAGGGCTTGAACCCGGAATGGGCTCTTTGGTGGCGTCTGAAACTGGAGGGGTCAGAGAACATCTTCCCACACTGGGGGCAGAGGAAGGGCTTCTCCCCGGAGTGTGTGCGCAGGTGGGACTGGTAAGAGGAGAGCTGGGTGAAGCCCTTACCGCACTGCTCACACTGGTAGGGTTTGCTCTGGGAGTGGATGCGCAGGTGGCAGGCCAGAGAGGAGGAGCGGGAGAAGGCCTTACCACAGTCCGAGCACAGGTAGGGCTTCTCCCCCGTGTGAGAGCGCTCGTGGTTCTTGAGGTCTTTCAGCTCGGTGTAGGTCTTACCACACTCATCGCAGGCGTAGGGCCGGTGGCCCTGGTGGTTGCGTTTGTGTTTCCTGTACACAGAGGGGTCGGCAAAGCTCTTCCCACACTCTGCACAGAAGTAGGGCTTCTCCCCCGTGTGAGAGCGCAGGTGGACCTTCAGCTTGGATAAGGTAGGGTAGTTCTTGTCACAGTGGGGGCAGGAGTACGGCCGCTCTCCGCTGTGCTGAGTCATGTGTATCCTCAGACATATGGCCTGCATGAAGGCCTTCCCACACTCTGTACATACGAAGGGCTTCTCCCCTGTGTGGGAGCGGCTGTGGTTACGTAGCTCCGTAGGGGTCTTATAAGCCTTGTGACACTGGGGGCACTGGAAGGGGCGCTGGGCAGAGTGGGAGCGCAGGTGCTTGGAGAGCTGCATCTTCCCTGGAAAGGCCTTGTCACACTGAGTGCAGGTGTGCTGCTGTTGAGGCTTCTCTTTCTCCTTCCCATGGGTGGACAGCTTGTGGCTCCGCAGGGCTGAGGGGCTGCTGAAGGCCTCCTGGCACACAGAGCATTTAAAGGAGTGCTGGGACTTTTTGGGAGGTCTGCCTTTGCGCCTCCGTCTAGTAGCAGGTTTCTGTGCCTCCTTCACCTTATTGACCTCCTCTTCGACCTCACTATGTTGTTCAGCAGGGGGGGTGTACTGCTCTGCCAGAGGGGGGCTGCCAGGCTGGGGGGACGCCATCCTCTGGGTTGTTATGTCCTTGTAGTGCTGTTAAAAGAAGAATGGATTGTAAATCTAATCTGTTAAGGATTCTATTGCAGCATTGAGTCACATAGCTTTAGAATAATTTATATTATTATAATAATAATAATAATAATAATAATAATAATAATAATAATAATAAATAAATAAAAATATTTCGTGTAGCACTTTTCTCAGTACACAGAGACTTTTACACAATAGACACTTACACAATATATAAAAACACTTATAGAATAGAATAGAAAACTTTAGAATACCTAGCCTAATCTTGAGACAATCCCCATACAATGAGTATAGATAACAGAGACAGGTTGTGTCATAACAACGCTTAAACATGGTTTACATGTCAACTATAGTGGTATGGGACATTGGTGGAACAGTGGTGTATAAATGTATACGGTGACTTCAGTCGCATTGGTGACTGTGTGGGGAGGCAAATCTCAAAATGGCTGGCATTAGGACCTCAGGGACAATTACAGCTAAACGCTTGCTGTCACAAGAGGAGGAGGTTGGCATGTAAAAACACAAATCTCAAGTCAATCACACGTCGTTGGAAACCACCTTTTGTTTTTCTTAAGCATATCGTTCAACAGACGCGTAGCTATTATACATTTAGGAGACATAACATTGCGGTGCAACAATGGGGCATTTGTGGGTTTTCAGCCTGTACTTGTCTTGTGCTAAACTCAAAATGGCTGGCTTTAGGACCGGCTGATGAAGCGCTTTCTTCGCCTACTGCTGTCATCATCGCATGGGGTGGCCGTGCATCTGACCTGTAAGTTTGTATTCTAATGTTGATTGTAATTCTTACCTGATTTTCCTCGGTTCGGACGTGCAAAGAGTAGTCAAAATGTGTAGATTAGAAGCCTGGGAGTAATCGCGTTCACAGTAAACCACTAGGATCGGTGTCGGACGGGGGGGACGGCTCTAGGACCATGACGAGAGTCCTGTTGTCGAGCGTGTCAAAGTGCAGCACTTGCGCTGATCGCAAACATTGAAGTTATTTTATGGAATTTGTCCCATTTGATAAAAGTGTACTGCATCTATGCCAATTAGGATAAACACGTCTGAGAGACTGGTAGAAAGTTATACCACATAAACATATAAAGCATTGTAAAAGATCTGGTTATATTAGGAGGCACGGTGGGACAGAACAATTTAATTTGTAAGGTAAAAACAGCAAACGGGCTCCTGATTTTGGCGAATGTTTCGTCCATAATAATTCCGTCTTGTTCATGATTTACGTGACATAATCTGCCTGCAAAACATTTTTAGTAATTGGCCCAAGTTAATGAATTGCAACTTGTCATAGAATAGACGTATTATTCTCACGTCTATAACCAAGTCCAGGAAAACAGAGCTTAGTTACCATGCCCGTGACTGAACCCGCTCACTGACAGCTAAGGGGGACGTATTTCAGTGGGACACATTTCCTGTTTCCTAGCAACAAGAGCAGGAAGTATGTGGAACGAGATGGAAGGAAAAAGACAATTGAAGAAGACTTGTGTCCTTTAGAATAGAAATTAAAGATAAGGGTTTATCAGAAACATAGCCCCGGGTCTGGCAACTACAAATACAAATCTACGGGATGTTTCTGGTTAGACGCACGACTCAATACATGGTACGTAAGAAGAATGGCTTTTTGGTGCAATGTTTGTTTAGCTAAGCATGATGATGCTAGCCAGCTAGCGGCAGTTATTATTTGTGACCAAGCATCACTGGCTTTACCCGCAACAACTATTATAGCTCGCTAGCCAACACAACTTTTCCATCGCTGTGAATCGTCGCATTGTTGATTGTGAAGTGTACTTTTAGTAAGCCTGTTATCTGGCTTTTTAACGTCCTTTTTCAACAAGGCGTTGGTCTCCCGGATTATTGACACAGCTAGCTGGCTAGGCAGCGAACTAGCGAGGGTATTGTGTGCTTCTAGCCACCTTCAACTTGAATCTGGCTAAACTAAAAATCAGTGTCAGAGTTTGAAACCAAGCAATTAAGCTCACTTTTTTTTTATCCGGTTTGTAGAAACAGCATACACGGTAGCTATATGTGGGAAAAAATTGGTGAAATAATTATTTATTTATATGGATTAAAAAATGTTTTAGGATAAACGTGTTATGCAAGGTAGTACAGGGGAAACTTAATATAAAGTGATCGCCCACTGTTACCATGGCTTTAGAGCATTTAATATATATATATTGTTACTCTTGAATGCGAGCAAGCCTCTGTTTGATTCTGTAAGCACAATACAATAGCAGCTCCATTCAACACAATAATACACTAAAACAACAAATACAATTAATACACCAATACATTTTGTTAGACACACTCACTGTATTATATATGTTACAGATAGACTGCTGTTATTTTATTATTGTCTATTGCATATTATTGTGTTACTATTGTATTGTGCAACTATTGTGTTTTCACTTTTCGGAGAGCGGAACATACAAGTAAGAATTTCATTCTACTGTCATACACTTGCATGTATCCCAGAACATTATGACAACACATTTTGAACCTGGAACTTGAACTAAGCTTCACATCTATAGGCTAGGGCCTACACATACGCAGAAATGAAAGTGTTCTCATATTGCATAAGGCTGTTCTTTTTCACCCTGTGATGCTATCATATAAACATTATTATTATTTTTTTCCTTCTTTCACAGGCCTCAACGTCACAGTGAGCCCACATCCTTTCTAGCCCACCAACTTAATGCCTCACCAATGGAGTGGTGCTGAATGCTCAGGTCCCTCTCTTTGGCTGCTACCTTCCTGTTCAACAGTAAACATAAATATGATCTGGTGATTTAGAGGAGGAGTTGGAAATCTGATGTATATTTCCCTCGACCATTCCTACAAGCTGTATCTAGCCCAGACATTATCCACCCTGTCCTGTTATGGCTATGCAAGAGCCAAGCAGGACCAAAGGCTTCCCTTGCAAATACTGTGGCTCGGTGTGTGCCAACATGCCCAGCCTTCTAGAACACATGGATAGCCACTTTGAGCTGGACGAGGATCGCAAGTTTAAATGTGAGGAATGCGGACGGGGCTACAGGCACGCAGGGAGTTTGGCTAACCATAAGAAAACGCACGAGGTGGGCTCTTTTCAGTGTCAGATATGCGGCAGGAACCTCTCCAACGCTCTGGCCCTGAAGAGCCATCTACGCAGCCACACATCGCAGAAGAAGTACTCCTGCATGGACTGTGGGAAAGCGTTTCGATTGGCTACTCAGCTAGCCACTCATCAGAGGGTCCATCTCTCCAGGCAATCACAGGGGAGATCCACTAGGAGATCAGCAACTCTTGAGAGTAGCGAGGATATTGAGGATAATGATTCCCATCAGTTTGATGAGCAGCCAGGCAGTGTATTGTCAGATCAGCAAGAGACGGGGTTCGATAGTGAGTCCGAAAATAGCCCTAGCAAGGAGGCAGGGGGTGTACCTAACCCAGGCTCTGAAAGTGACAAGCTGGACTCAGAAGAAACAGGGGATCGGCCGTTCAAATGTGATCAGTGCGACAAGACGTACAGACATCACGGAAGCCTGATCAATCATAGGAAGTCTCACTCGGTGGGGATTTTCGAGTGTCCTATCTGTTTCAAACAGCTCAGTAACCTGGCTGCCCTTCATAGTCATCAGAGGATTCACAACAAGACCAGAAGTGGTCCGGGAGGACCTGACGCAACACCTGAGCAGTTTTCACCCCAGAACAGGGACACACCGCCGGTGCATTTTTGTCACCTGTGTCAGGTGTTGTACCCCAACGATGAGGAGTTCCAGGAACACATCCAGATGCATAACTCGTCTTCTATGTCCTTCGGGCTCCATGAAGGTCTATCAGAGGACCATAATGTCGCCTATGACCATAGTGTTACTCAGTCTCCAAGCTCAAGCTTTTACGCTTCCCCACTTAACCATACACCATCAATGCCCTCGTCGATGGATAACCATGGGGATCTTGACCATTCACAGGAGCAGCTCAATAATAGCCAAATATACTCTGACCACTCCAGTAGTGAAACCCCATCCACCTTTAACACTCAGGGAGACCAATTAATCATAGATCCAGATATACTAGACTCAGCTTTAAACCAGACAGACTCTGGAGATGACATGGCGAAGGCAGAGGAGGCAGAGGACGGCGAGCGCCGCTTCAGGTGCCAGGTCTGTGGTAAAAGCTACCGGCACGCAGGGAGCCTCATCAACCACAAACGGTCCCACCAGACAGGCATCTTTCAGTGCTCCATCTGCCGGAAGAGCTACCCCCACATGGCGGCTCTGCGTAGCCACCTTCGCATCCACAAGGCCCAGCCGTCCTCCTTCAGCCTCGGCAATGAGGGAGACTGGCTTTCCCCGGAGCCTCTTACTCTGGAGAACCACCACCAGGGTGGTGCCAGCGGCTTCTCCTCGCCAGAGGGGGGTGACAGTGGCACTATGATGGGTTTTGCTCAGGAGAACACAGGTGGGGATGATTGTGGTGGTGAACACAGTAACGGAGCATCATTCCATGACGGACAGTTTGAGTCCACCTTTGCCCAGGACAGGACGGTGCACCTACCTCATGACGAGCATCTGATGGAGAACCACATGTGCGCAGACTGTTCGGAGACGTTTGCGGACATTGCTGGGATAAAGTCGCACATGTGTCCTCTGTTACAGCAGCAGCAGCAGCATGGGGCTGTAGCCAATGGCTACAACAGTAGCATAGACTTCCAGGGTGCTAATGGCATGATAGGAAACCCAGAGGATCATATGGAGCTTCAGGGATTAAACGGTAACCCTGATCAAAGGTACTACGCTGAACACAGCTTCCATGAAAGTATGAACGGTGAGCCGTTAAATGGTGGTGAGGAGGAGAAGGATGATGATGGTGAAGGTGATGATGATGATGAGGAAGATGACGACGATGGAGAGCTCTACCAGTGCTCGGTGTGTGGGAACCGCTACACCAACATGAGGGCCCTGAGGAGTCACCTCCGTGGCCACACCCAGTCCCACGGCACCCCGCCGAGCTCCGGCCCCTCCTCGCTGTCCTCCCTGGAGGAGGAGAAGGAAGAGGACACGGCGGGAGAGAGACAGAGGGGAGACGGAGGAGGCCTGATCATCTGCAGCACCTGTGGAGAGAGTTTCACCAAGAAGCAGGACATGATGGCCCATCAGCTCCTACACAACAAGACACAGTCGGTTGATGATGATGGACAGATAGATATGGGCAGTAGTAGTAATGGAATTTGGCACAAGGAGGAAGCGGAGAGCATTATCTGCGGGACGTGTGGAATCTTCTGCTCCAGCATCCATCACCTGGAGACCCATAGCTGCTCAACGGAGAGGAAAGGTGATGCTGCAGAATATAATAAAGAGGAAGACGCAGACGCAGGTGAAATCGGCAATGGTAAAGAATCGAAACACATGAAAGAGAATGTAGACAGTGGAGATCGTCAGTATGCGTGCGACCAGTGTGGAAGAGCCTATAGACACGCCGGGTCCCTCCTCAACCACAAGAAGTCTCACAAAACTGGTGTGTTCCGCTGCTTCGTATGTCAAAAGCGCTTCTATAATCTACTGGCCTTGAAGAACCATCAGAGGACACACTTTGACGTGAAGAGGTAATTGATGACTGAATCTGAACTTATTTTCCATGAACACAACAAATACATGTCTCTGTCTACTGATGAGAATGTTCACGTAAATTGAAGTGTCAAGTAGGCCTATAAGCACACGCTATTGAATGTTGTAAAAGTTATACAATCGATACCAGTTATTTTTATTGATTCATTCACTCAGTCCATGCTGATGTTCGATAACTCAGATTCTCCATACAGAAAATGTTCTAGTGCCTACGCACTTGCAAAAGAATGCAGTCATACATGGAAAATGGTGCTTATACAACTGGGTAGTGTCTACATTCCCTGTGTTTTGTCATCAAAACTCCATTCATACTCTAGAGAATGTGCTTTGTTGTGTAAACACAGGATTAACCCTATGCTTTTGTTTCCTCTCCTCCCACAAGGCATACTTGCACTGAGTGTGGGAAAGCCTTCAAGATCCAGAAACAGCTTCAGAACCACCTGAGGATCCACAAGGAGAACCAAGCCAAGATCCAAGAACTCAACGATCAGATCCAGGCTCTGATGCAGATGAATGGGATGGGCTCGGAGGGCAGTGGGATGCAGCCTTTAACCCCTAACGTCAATCAAGCCTCCACCTCGCGCAGCAGGAGACGAAAGCAACCCCCCAAACCTTCTCCCGTTGCGGAGAACGTATGTCCGACTGAACTCAAGACTGAGGTCAAATCAGAGGATAACGGCAACCCTCGACCTTTCTCCTGCGACCAGTGTGGACGGACCTACCGCCACGCGGGGAGTCTGGTCAACCACAAGAACTCCCACAAGACTGGTGAATACTACTGCTCTGTTTGCAACAACACCTATTCCAACCAACTGGCCATGAAGAACCACCTGCGCATCCACTTTGCTTTGAAGAAGCACGGCTGCCAGGAGTGTGGGCGGGCCTTCAGGGGGAAGAAGCAGCTCTCCAGTCACGTTTGCAGAAAGCAGGTGAAGGGGGGAGCACCGAGAGGAAGAGGACGGAGACGAGCAATTAAATGTAAAGAGTGTGGCCAGGCGTTTAGCTCTGCCGATCTGCTGACAGCCCATACCTGTGACGGCAGGTCGAAGCCCAACACCGGAAAGACCGGAGGTGCGTCGTTGAAAAGGGAGGAGCGCCCGTTCACCTGTGACATCTGTAACCGCAGCTACCGCCATGCAGGCAGCCTCCTAAATCACAAGAACACCCACATGACTGGCCACTTCAGCTGCACCTTCTGCTCCAAGCCCTTCTCCAACCCCATGGCCCTCCGCAACCACACACGCATACACACGCAGAAGAAGAAGCATGTCTGTCTGACATGCGGCAAGGCTTTCCGCCTCTCCAGCATCCTCCACAACCACCAGAAGGTCCACACCAGGGTGGCCAGCCACTTCAGCTGCCCTGCCTGCGGGAAAAGTTTCCAGGGGAAGTCTGGGCTTAAGAGGCACCGCTGCCAGAAGACCGAGGACTCAGCCTGTAGGGCTGGTAGAGGTGCCAGTGCTGGTGCTGGTGCTGGGGGTGGACATCACTCAGAGGGTGGAGGAGACAAGTGCTTCATGTGAGTGTCTCTGTCTCATAGAACACTGTATGTAAGTCTACATTCACTTTCTTTACGGGTAGTTTTATTGTAATACTGATTTTTGAAACGTTACACGCATGGATTTGAATCACTGTCAGTTTAAAATTATTAATTTCTTCCTGATTCATATATTTTGAACAGACCTTTGTCTTGAAATGAAATGTTGTATGGTACATTTTGTCGAATGTAATCCTGGAAGATCTGTCATATATTTCAGAATTCATTTTATACATACAGTATTTTCAATGTGATAAATGACTTAATCAAATCTTCTCTCTGCTGCAGGTGTGACCTGTGTGGGCGTTCCTACCGCCACGCTGGCTCCCTCCTTAACCATAAAAAGACCCACTCTGAGAACCTCCACCACTGCACCCTGTGTCTCCAGACCTTCCCCGACCCCATGACCCTGCAGATCCACTCCCAGATGAAGAGGCACTGCTGCCCCGAGTGTGGCAAGACCTTCTGTCTGGTGGCACACCTGCAGAGCCACATGGAGGTCCACAACAGCAAGGACAGGGCCCTGGTCTGCAGCCCCTGTCACCAGACCTTCCCTAATACAGCTACCTACCAGCAGCACCAAGACCTCCACCACAGGGCCCATCCGGAGCTCCATCACAGGCCACACCAGGACATCCACCACAGGGCCCTCCCGGAGCTCCACCACAGGCCCCACCAGGATCTCCACCATAGGACCCAGGGGCATTACCAACACCAAGACATGTCTGGGTCAGGGCATATGCAGGAAGGGCTGGGCTGGGGGTCTGAAGGGCTGGACCAGACCATGGGTCTCCAGGGGATGCCCAAGCTGGTGCCGGCGTTCGGCCACATGCACAGTGGCATGCCTGACCCGCAGCTCGACGACACCCAGCAGCAGGACGGCAGCGAGGCCCACGGCGCAGGAGGGGACGAGGAGAAGAGCCACACCTGCGAGCACTGCGGCCGCACCTACCGCCATGCAGGCTCTCTCCTCAACCACAAGAACAGCCACAAGACGGGCTCCTTCGCCTGCTCTGTGTGCCAGAAGGAGTTCTCCAACCTGATGGCCCTAAAGAACCACCGGCGGATCCACACTGAGCCCAAACGCTACCAGTGCCTGGAGTGCGGCAAGGCGTTCCGTGTGTCCACACAGCTCATCTGCCACCGCCGCATTCACACCAAGGAGAAGCCCTTCTCCTGCATGCTCTGCGACAAGCGCTTCTCCAGCAAGTCCAACTTGAGGCACCATCAGAAGATGCACCAGCAGAGCGCCCAAGCCTACGAGTCCTCGTTCAGCATGGAGGCTGCGAACGCCTTCCTGGACCTGGACATGGGCTCCTTCCTCTGAGGCGGTGGCGGGTGTGGTGTGCATTCAAACTCTGACATTGTAGGAGAAAAGTGTCATGGTTCTGTTATTATTAGACACACACAGAGACACCCTTTTATCAATAATTGTAAAGTGACATCTTTTTCCTAAAAGCCCCTGTACTGTAGAGACACTGTTTAGTCTTGATTACCGTAATCTCCCTAAAACTGCCTCACACACATTTCATTATGGGGGGAGTGTTTATGGTTGTGTTATGTTGGACTGGTGGAAGACATTTCTGATCTGACCTCTTGAGTATGGGATTGTGACATTATTAAAAAGTCCCCTTTCTAGGTTTGAATGTTTTCCCAAGGACTAGAGTGCACAAAAAAATCCCTGAATTATGTAGCGCTATTTGACAGAACCCCTTCTATCTATCTCCCTATACTGAGTCTATTCATTCCTCTCCTCCTTCTCAAAGCAGACTCCTATATCAACCAAAGCGAACATTAACAGTAAACTACTCCAACCCAGGTCCCTGCTGCGTGTGAAGGACATTCACACATCCACGATGACTCATGTTTTTATGAGCAGCCCAACTGCTGTTCTGAATATGGGGATGGTGATTTCCTCTCCCGCTCTATAATACTGTGTTCAGTGCCTCTAGGTTTTTCTGCTGTTGCCCAATGTCAAAATGATGGGCTGTATATTTTACCCCTGAGTCCTGTTCTACATGTTGCCATAGGTTACAGAGAAGTGGGTGACTTCCCTTAGTGGACCCTGCGAGGACAACTGTTGTTTAGTCAGGGAGGTGATGCTATACCTCTCGGGCCAATGCATAAGAGGATATCAATAGTATTTACTGAAATAATGTAATCAAGTTAATAGTTTCAATAATGATGATAATAATATTTGGGTTCACGTTTGAGCGGCATTGTATGCTAAATCAACGTATTTAATAATTTATTTTCTGTTCTATTGATTTTATTATCTTTTTTTCTTCTGTGTGTACTTTGATAGATCCCAGTTTTCATGAATGTTAACTTGTAAAAAAGAAAAAAAAAAGTTCTTCAGAGAATTATGTAGCGTTTAAAGGAAAATTCATATATTGATCTGTAATTCCATTATTCTCAGTTGTTTAGACTAACAGGTAGGAATGCATTAGCCAAGTATATAACGGTATTGACAGTTCTCAGGTCTTTCACCTTGAAAAGGAAAACACCTGATGTTCAAAACATTGTAGATAATCATGTATGTCTGAATGAGGCACACTGTTTTTTGTTCACGTGCCATCTCTCACCCTCTCATGTCTTGCTCTCAGAACAGTCGTAGCCTTTCTTGTCGATAATGATCCCTCCTCAAAGATTGTTTATGCATACATTTTGCAACCCCTTTGTGAATCTCACACCTTTTGACTTGGAGTCCCTTCTCGAACATTGGAAAATTTATGTTTTGATTGTCAGCTCTGAAAATGTACTGTAAGTCAAAATTGTAGACAGTATCTTGGTGTGAATGTCCACTTTCTATGTTATCGTTATGTTCAAAATACAATATATTTATTTCTCACTTTTATTAATGGTTATCTGTTTATTGTTTTATTGTGTATTCTTATAACTTTTAAAAGGTGTAGATGAATCTACAGACTTAGCTATAGTTCTACCACTCACCAGCACAAGCTTCAATGTTCACACCATGGTCAATATTCAGAAATACTGGTTGTTGCTTAGCTGAAGTTAGTCATGAGATATGTTTTTGTGTCTTTGGAAAGAAAACAACAAATGTGCAATTAAATTGAAATTAGGATTATATTTGGTTTGCTATAGCTATACTGTATCTTCCAGAAAAACATACTGTAGTAGTAAAAGAAACAAACCAATAGTAATAAGGTGCCTATCATGCACACGCAGAGTGCATCTGGTTAGTCACACTGTAATGTCAAATGTCTGGGAAAGCAGGAAGTGGAGAAGGGGTAGTGTAGAGTTCATCAGAGGGCCTTCTACTCAGATGGTGTCATGGCAGTACAGGACATGATGTAATGTTCAACTGTCTGATGCTCTATATGTATTTTATCTTTGCGTTGAGTATGCCTTATCCTGTTTATGTATTTCATATATTATGAATTGTAAATATATTTCTGGGACCGGTAAGATGTATGAAATACCTCAATCAAAGAGCCTTGCCAATCCAGCCAACTGATATTTAAACGTGTCGACAGTTTATTTCAGTTGAGATGCATGTCGAGTCATTCTCCACGTTCTAATAGTAAAAGCAATATGTTGACGTTTTAGAAATGTTTCCTCACGGCTCATTTTGTCAGTACCTTTTTGCCACCTACTGTACCTTGTTCGCAAGTACCTCTTTTTTGGTGTTTAAGAATTGACCTGTCATTTTCTTACCATTGAAATGTGTACAGAGTAAAAAGAGATTACTTGATAAATACATTATAGTTGATTACTATAAGCTTGGCCTTCCCAACCATAATCACTGGGATTTGCACCATGTATTTTCATATGTAAATCAGATAGCCTGCATGCAGGGAATGTTGTCTGATCACAGCAATGATGTGTCTTTAGACTGACTTTGGTTCCACTATAGAATCAGAATGTTAGAATTCTTCATTCTATGGGTTCCAAATCCTCTGGCACTTATTATTGTACTACCCTACTACACACTCCTCTGGTGTTCTACCCAGGACCGCAGTCCCAATATGTGTCCATGTATGTGCATTTCTCAGAGGTGTGTAAATAATGGAATGATGAAAACTGGTTGGGTTCTCTCCCCTTCTGTACATTCATGCTAGGACTTCCTTCTGGAAATCACTGCTAAATTAGCTATTGTGTAATGATAATTAAAAAAGCATATACCACACATTTGATTTTATTGAATTGTAAGTGTCCGAAAAACTCAAGTCTGATGATAAATATTTTATTCATATTTATATAACCCTGTATATATTTTGTCACTTTGAAATGTAGATTTTTACTTCCTTGTTAGGACTATGAACTTAGTTAATTAGGATCTGAACACATCTGGATAAGTAGTTGTTGAAATTAAACGACTTTAAAAAAAAAAGTGTCTGTTCTTTTCAGTCTTCGTGGTGGAAAGTTTCACCATGTTTCCTCTTCTAACAGTTGAAATCTGATCACCATCATTTCACTTGTTGAATAGTTTTTTGTTGATCTTTACATTAATCACCATCATTATTATTAGAAAAAAATCTTAAGTGTGTTAGTTTTGCATAACAGCATGTCCCAGCGTGAGAGAGATCTAATTGGTCCTATTTCTCTACCCTGCAGCCTGAAGTGTGTACTTGTGTCAATTGCAAAAGTGTTAACTCCATCCATGGTGCGCTGCTGTGCAAATCAGATGCCCCTATCAAACATCCTACAGGGAATACCTTGTGGAGGTAGCACAGGGCTCGTAATGCATGGAATGAGATTAAAAAATGTGTTTGATTCCATTCCATGCATTACAATGAGCCTGTCCTCAATTTCTGCCTCCACCTGCCTCTGATAGTTGTATCAGACAGAGCATCTATATTAAGGGGAACACATGTTGAGCAACTTCATACAAGCTATTGCTATGCGGATGAAAAAGACAAACCAGTTTATGGTAAACTCATGAACATAATTTTATTTAGAAAATACAACTACAGTACATACACAAAAAGGCAGGCTTCACTGGTGTAACATGTGCTAATTATAGCACTATCACAGTGTAGAAATATACATAAACCTAATAGAGAAAGAAACCTATACTACCTGTACACTGACATTGTTAGTTATTGCTCAGTAACATGTTTGTCAACTGGTGTCACAGAACCTTTGTACACATTTTTGCAGGGTTCATTTGGCAGTTTGTATTCATACATTTAGTTGTTGCCATGAAACAAAGTATCATAAAAGATATAATGAAAAATAAATTATGTTTTGTTTTTTTAATTTCTGCTGGTAGCTAAGCAAGCAGCCAATATTCTCAGATCCATTTAATATAGGCCCCTAGATATCAAAAAGTATGTTCAGTTCCCAAGTCATTTGAAATATGTGATTATTCTACCCTCCAGTTGTTGAGACACCACCTCTAGATTAACCTAGTCTCAACTCAGACAGTTTGTTATATTAGCCAACTCCTATTACGACAACTGTTGTTGTCATGCCAGTATAGTGTTGGCTAACCGCACAAACAGTCTGGGGAGATCAGGCGACTTTGTGACCCCCATTTCACACCACAAAGCTAAACCGAGCTGAGCTGGACTGGGCTGACCTGGTGACCATCCACCAATGCTGAAAAGGACAATGTGAGAGGAAAACATCAGAGCCACCACAGTATTATTTGGGTCTGCCATGTCGTGTGTGCTTGGTGCTCCAAGTTAGCACAGATGTTTAAGACAGATGGTTGAACTTTTCAGGAAGGTTCAGACTGTTTTCCTCCCCAATTGTATTCCCTGCTGCGTTGACATTCAGTGACTAATAGTGTTACAAATACTCTGTCCCACAGGCGTTGACTCATCTCCTTTCACTCCAACCGTGGAGAGCACAGGATGCGCTAACAATTCCTAATTTGTGTCCATCTTGGGAGGGGGAGGAAGAGTAGAATAAACATACATAAACTAAACATTCTGGACCACTTTAACCTTGAACATTTCAACTATTAGGGAAGCCCTGTGTCACGTAACTTCTCCTGCAGAGGACGCTGGTGAAGGTAGAAATCAGAGGACGGGCTCATTGTAATACATGGAATGGAATGAGGAAGGGTAACAAACGTGTTTGATACCATTCCTAATTCCGTTCCATGCATTACTTTGAGCCTGTCCTCCTACCTGCACCAGCCTTCACTGTTCTCCTGCATAGTGCTCTTACACAGTAATATAACACATTATCATCTACATAAAGTATTAGTTACAATACAATTGTAAAATGACCTGTAATTGACAAATACCGTCTTACATTTTCCCTCTACCCCTTTTGACTGGCAAGAGTACAGAGTCAGTGCATCACCTTTTAACATGACTAGAGTTGAAAGTAACCCATTCTTGAAAAAAAAAATAAGTGCATATAAGTTTCAACATGGAAGCACATACGAGATATAACTGCCTAAAACTTGAAGGTACATTCATAAGGCCTAAATGTGCCAAACATGAGTTCATAATCAGAGATTGTGTGTTGATCACAATAACAGTCATAGCTAAGAGGTTATTGTATATGACCAGCAAATAGAAACCTTTTAGTCTGAAATAGTCGTAACAGTCGACCAAACCTGGGTTGCGTTCAAGAGGGTGCAACGTTCTGAATGTTGCAGATAGAAATGTCATAAATAGAACTGACATGATTCCTTACTACACATGTCAGAGAAGCTTATCTGTTTCGATATAATATGTTTTTATCTTAACATTCTACAACGTTGTACTCTGCTAAACACAGCCCTGTCCTAGGTAGCAAGGGAGGCTGGTGGAGGTAGAAATCTGACGACGGGCTCATTATAATGCATGGAATGGAATCAAGAATGGCATCTTGTTGGCCCCGCGGTGGTGTAGCGGTCTAAGCACTGGCCACTAGTGCAAGCTGCCCACCGGGGACTGGGATCGAATCCCAGCTCGCCAGATCCGGATATGGCTGGGGCACACACGGGGAGCGACATATTGGGCGGCCGCTCCCGAGGGCAGTATAGGAGTATTTCCGGACAAGGATCCGTCGCGCAACACCGCCCCCGGGGTGCCGGAATAACGGTGCTGGGCTCGAGGAGCCAGTCAGCTAGTCTGCCTGGCGGCCTCCTCTGGGACTGCCGGCCACGGGGTCGTGCGGCGGATCCTTCGC
Organism: Nansenia antarctica; assembly: GCF_963989245.1. NCBI lineage: Eukaryota > Metazoa > Chordata > Actinopteri > Argentiniformes > Microstomatidae > Nansenia > Nansenia antarctica. Next base: position 10,853,221 of record NC_137681.1, on the reverse strand, counting down.
AATAGGCAGGGGATAATTGGATGCTAGGTTGGGTTCAATTGGCTACCAAATTGGGTGAAAAAGGGATCAAATCTGAAAAACAAATTTTAAAAATAAAAAAGAATGGCATCTTGATTCCATTCCATGCGTTACTTTCAATGAGCCCATCCACCAATTTCTACCTTCACCAGCCTCCATTGCCTAGTAGGCAACACTCATATCCTGCTGGTGGCAAGTCAAGGCACCATGTGTTACTGGTAGTTTTTAAGGTCGTTTACTGACCAAATAAAGCTAAACTTCTGTCATACATGTCCACCACGCACTGGCAGTTACTGCAAGATGTTATGTCTCCTAATCATTAAAGATGTGCCTCACGTTCACCAAAGTTCCTCAAAATATCTAATATGATAACAACCCTAGATTATTGCAATATCTGTACTAGCTAAAACATGAAAATAATAATACTCTTCTACTCAATGATCATCAGTACAATTAGAGCTGTGGGGTTCTGAGAGAACGAGGCTTTACACATGTCATGATCTTACTCAGAGAAAAGTCCTCCGCAAAGACAAGACAAGTGATCGACAGACAGCGCAAGTCAACGAGGGGAGGCTAGTGGAGGTAGAGATCGAACGACAGGGTCACTGTAACGCATGGAATGGAATGAAGAATGGTATCTGACATGCATTTACAATGAGCCTGTCTTCTGATTTCTACCTCCGCCAGCCTCCCCTGGAGTCAACACAGTTCCATGTGAGGGCTCTGATATATGCTGAGTTAGAGAACTGAACACATTACTTTAACTAAACAGTGTAATAAATAAACATGGTACAACTCTACTGGTAGAACACCCTGTGTGGTGGTCAGAGTATAGTCCGTAGAACAGCAAGTCTTCTGACTTCAGTTCCTCAAAAGTCTTCCCTTGGTTCCATCACATCAACATCAGGTTATGATGCTGTGAGTCATACAAGACATTCATTAGTTACTTCATTCTCAACACCCCCCTGCCCCCTTTCTCACAGTATGTTGACAGTATGTTGCTCTTGAATTCTACATTTAATTTAAAATGTTATATTTTAATTGTTTTACTTACGGTATGTATAAAGGGTATAACAAACTATTTATAGCAGTACTGAGTGAATATTTAATCACTACAAATTTACTACAAATATCTATTGTTATAGTGAAACTGATTAGAATACAAAATTCTGAATGTTTTTATACTTTCATTTTTAGTGAAAGCACACCTACGTACGTAGAGGCTGAGTCATCCAGAAATTACTTTGTTACTTAATTCTCAACATCCCCCAGTTATTACCAACTACACTGATTACATCAGTGGAGGCAGAAATCGGAGGACAGGGCATGGGATGGATGGATCAGGATTGTATCAAACACACCTCAATCCATTCCATGCTTTACAATGAGCCCGTCCTCTAATTTCTACCTCCACCAGCCTCTTCTACAGATTGGGTTTCCAGAAAGCATGGTAGAACTAACATGACCTAACTGTAAATTACCGTAATTGCAGGCTATGAATGAAAGAATACCATAGAGCTAAACTCCCCCCCCTAAAACTGTTATATTACATTTTCAATCCCAAATCATCAACATGTTAAAATAACCAAGTGTGAAGGTACAATACTGGGTGCATACCTACTGAAATGCTCATGCTTGAAATAGAGGTCCTGTTGTCTCTTCCACAGGTTCTGTAGGGCAGGAAGGACATGAGGAGGCCATTTAGAGGTTAGCTTCTACCGGAGGAAACTTGAAGTGTGTGTGTGTGTGTGTGTGTGTGTGTGTGTGTGTGTGTGTGTGTGTGTGTGTGTGTGTGTGTGTGTGTGATTGTGTGTGTGTGTGTGTGTGTGTGTGTGTGTGTGTGTGTGTGTGTGTGTGTGTGTGTGTGTGTGTGATGCCATGACATAAAGGCCATTGTGAATACTGTTTATAAAGCTAGGCACTGGTAGGTTTAATTATGCTTCCACTTGCCATTTTAGGCATGAGCTTCTTTATGGTATTATGTCAAAATCACTACCAAAGACGTGACCACATTGAGAATATTGGTCGTGTCCACGTGTCCCTCTTACCACGTAGCGGTCGTTTCTGCACCTTGCGCCGGTGCACCATGACCCCAACAATCAGAACCACAGCGACCAGAACGATGGCTAGGACGGAGAAGCTAGTAATGGCTAATAATCTCCAGACGAGATGAGGGCTCTCGTCCTTTGTACCTGGGAAGGAGGGACACATAGCAGGACATCTGTAATAGGGCTACATGGTAATAGGGCTACATTGTAATAGAAAGAAAGACATTTGAACACATTACACCAATCCTGAGATCCCTGCACTGGCTACCAGTCTCTCAGAGAATTGAATTCAAAATCCTCATAATTACATACAAATCACAAAACTGGTCTTGGACCAAAATACATATCAGATCTCCTCCCACCCTATATTCCCGCAAGGTCCCTAAGGTCAGCTGAGACAAATCAGCTAATAATTCCAAGAGTAAAAACAAAACACGGTGCAGCAGCTTTCAGTCACGCTGCTGCATGCTCCTGGAACAAACTCCCTGAAGAAATCAAACAGGCCCAAACCCTTAAAATATTTAAATCTAAGCTAAAAACCTTCATGTTTTGCACCAGTTATGATTAAACACAAACACTTCTATCAATGTCTTTTTTCCATTAACTATTGTCTTTTTAAATGTTTTATCTATTTACTTCTTATATTTGCTTTTATTCATTGTAATTTTTATTTTCTTATGCTCCTCTTGCTGTAATTTTAAATAATGTATGTAAAGCACTTTGAATTGCCCCTGTTGTATGAAATGTGCTATACAAATAAACTTGCCTTGCCTTGCCTAATAGGGTACATTGTAATAGGGTACATTGTAATAGGGTACCGGTACATTGTAATAGGGTACATTGTAATAGGGCTACATTGTAATAGGGCTCCAAAGATCTTTTCTTTTGAATCATCTGCTGATTCTACTTACATGTGTTACAAGATGGCGTCTTAGGAAACTTCTTGCATGTTGAGCAGGGAATGCACCTGTCCATATCGGAACTCCAGAACTCTGAACTGCTGCATACGCCTGCGGAAAAACATGGAAGGAAGACCTTAAAATAAATCCTTACGAAACATGCACTTGAGTGGCTGTACCAATTATCACATTTCTTCTGATTCTCTGACAATTTAAAGTAGCGTTAGATTCGAGTATTTTGTGTGAATACCTTTCAAAGCCCATAATATCTTGCATGACATATAAACTGTTGAGAGCTTGGGCTGAGGAAGGAATTAATTGTGCTATTGTTTGATTATAATCATGGTAATGATAAAGTACGTTAGGAAAATGCAATATTTGCTCAGTGAGAAACATGCATCTGGGCTGCCAAAGCAAATTCACTTTTATAATTGATGTTCCCCTCCTTAAACATTTCCTTGTAGGCCTACTGCTCACTGACTATTCAACCAGACATTTGGTTCTCAAGGTGCAGGACCAGTAAACTGTTTAGCTTATTGCAGATGTTTGAAAAACCTCTAAAATGCCCCCCCAAAGGTATGCAGAATACAGTCAGTGTGACGCGAGAGTGAGGAATTGTTTTGTTTTGGCTCAGTGATTAAGAAATGGTATGACATCAAGCAGTAGAAATGGAGTGGCTCCGAAGAACCCTGTGGTTTCCTCTTCTGGTGAAATGAGCTGCTGGGGAATTCCTCTGGGCAGGTCTGTATGCTTACGTTCATGTGTATTCACTACCGATGTTCTAACATGCAAATGAATGAACAACATTAATCACTTACTCTCTGTGAACACAAGTATATGCATGTTGCGGCTGAGTGTGTGTGTGTGTGTGTGTGTGTGTGTGTGTGTGTGTGTGTGTGTGTGTGTGTGTGTGTGTGTGTGTGTGTGTGTGTGTGTGTGTGTGTGTGTGCGCGCGCGCTCAAGAAGAGCATTGTTTTGGTTGGGTGTGTGACTTCCCAGAAAATAAAGGTGTGGTGACTACTACTGTTACCCCTCTCTGATACAGATCTGTAGGGAAAGTGTCTATCCTGTGTCCATTCCATACATTACAATGAGCTTGTCCTCCAATTTCTACCCCCACCAGTCTTCTCTGCCTGTGTCTCTACTGTAGCCTACTCCTGTGACCTTTCCGTACATTACAATGAGCTTGTCCTCCGATTTCTACCTCCACCAGCCTCCCCTGCCTGTGTCTCTACTGTAGCCTACTCCTGTGACCATTCCATACATTACAATGAGCTTGTCCTCCGATTTCTACCCCCACCAGCCTTCCCTGCCTGTGTCTCTACTGTAGTCTAGTCTAGAGACACCACGGTGCACAGCGGAAACCTCTAATATCCTTTTATGAAACCACAGACAGCGACAGTACAATGGAGGCGAAGCACATGTAAATATACCCACGGTGATAAGGAAGAGGAAAAGCCTGCAAAGTCTATCAGCTTCACTGCAGACTGGTGATAAAGGCAGCACCTTAACCCAAGCACTTGATAGTCAACGTAGGCAGATGTCATAATATCAAATGAGATCATATGAAAATCAGTGTCTTTATACCGGCTGTTATTTGCCAGGATGTGGCAGTGTAATAAAGATAACCTTCTTGGTTTCCCTCCTAACGTCATTGAAAGCTCACATATCCAAGTGATACATGCAGAGATGGCTACTGCCTTACAGAGCAGTGGAGGCTGGTGGAGGTAGAAATTGGGGTAGTGGTGGTCTAGTGGATAGTGAGTTGGACTTGTGATCGGAAGGTTGTGAGTTCAAATCCCGCCTGAAACCACACCACTACTAGTGTGCCCTTGAGTAAGGCATGTCCCTGTAATTCGTAATTGTAAGTCGCTTTGGATTAAAAGCGTCTGCTAAATGGCAAAATTAATTAAATTATAAATTGGAGGACGGGCTCATTATAAGGCATGGGATGTAATCAAACACATGTTCGATACCATTCCTCATACTGTTCCATGCATTACGACGAGCCTGCCCTCTGATTTCTACTTCCACCAGGCTCCCCTGCTACAGTAATAAAGCCGATTGCTGTCCTCCTACCTTGAGCTCACTGCAAAATACTGTTCACATACGGTAGCTATGTGAGGTTTAGTGTTAGGTATTTAAATATGACTTCTCACTTATAAATATACAATATATATATATATATATATATATATATATATACGCACTCACCAAACACTTTATTACGAACACCTGTACACCTTCTCATTCTTGGAGGTGGTGTAATGGTGTGGGGAATGTTTTCCTGGCACACTTTGGGCCTGTTAATACCAATCAATCATCGCTTGAATGCCACAGCCTATTTGAGTATTGTTCCTGACCATGTGCATCCCTTCATGGCCACGATTTACCCATCTTCTAATGGGCTACTTCCAGTATGACAATGCACCATGTTACAAAGCAAAAGTCGTCTCAAACTGGTTTCATGAACATGACAATGAGTTCAGTGTTCTTCAGTGGCCTTCCCAGTCATCATGGATCTGAATCCAATAGAACACCTTTGAGATGTGGGAGAACGGGAGATTCACAGCTTGAAAGTGCACCTGAAAAATCTTCAGGAATTGCGTGATGCAATCATGTCATCATGGACCAGAATCTTAAAGGAATGTTTCCAACATCTTGTGGAATCAATGCCACAAAGAATTGAGGCTGTTTTGAGAGGCCCTACCCAGTATTAGTATAGTGTCCCTAATAAAGTGTGTGCATATACAGTATATATATATATATATAAAATATCATATTTTTATCATTTAACTACATTAACATTGTAATGTATTTTCAGTCTGACATAGAGATGAGGTGACACAACTGTATGTGCTTTCCACATGATCTTATACAGATAGTCCACATTGAGCATCTTTCATAGGTAACTGGTGCAGAAGCATCAGCTGTTCCAAAACCTAGTGAAAACGATACTGAAAGAGTCATCGCTGAGCGTCAAACTTGATGTATGACAAAGGTAGAGAGATGAGTGTGTGTGATTGTAGGAAACTGAAACATTAGTCAGCATATATACAAGGAATATCTGTACTGTACTGCCATGAAGTGTTTTGTAGTGTACTGTAGTTACTACTACTTGAAAATTGGAACGACGCATGGGGTGTGTAACCTTGCCACTTGACATGCCTGGGCTTTACCTAAGTAGGCTAGAGGTCTTGTGGTAACCTTGAAGACCTGAGTTTGAACCCTGTGGGTGACATTACTGTGTCAAATCAGCTGTCATTGTGCTCATTGACAAATAAGTGCTGGTTGATGCCAGTTACACTGGTCTGCTCTTAATGGTGGACTGTGTAGGCTGTTTGTCTCTTGGAAATATGGGTTGAAGGAAATTTGTTTTCTGTTAAATTGGATTCAATTAGATTTAATTTGAGATAATCGTGGAAAATAAATTCATTAGTGGGTTAGGGTCAGACAGTAAAATGACAGTCCCGCCACCAACGGAATGTGGGTGGTCCAGACTTCATGGTCTATGCCACAGAGAGCAAGCTCTTTGACGGGCAGGTTGTCTGGCTTGATGCCCTGGCCTCACACAAATGGACAAAAGCCCTCCAAATCAAATGTGATGTTTGGAGTCCCAGATCTCAGTAAGCAAGCATTCTTTCTAATTCTTGATTCTGCCCACAATTTCCTTGAAATTGCTCTCACAAAAGTTAATAGAGGGCAGGCCTACATTAAATGACGGTAATAAACTAGTTAAATTCTAGTCAACTCTGTGAATGGCAGACCAGGGGACATTTCCATCAGGTTTGTCCTTTTCATCCATGGGCATGGACGGGGTGAATTAAGGCGATCGGAATGCGGAACCGGTGTGAACTGCAGCTGGTAGAGGAAGCGACTCCGTAAGCAGCGCCTCTTTATCGGCCCCTTAAAGTGGCCATGCGATTACATGTCCAGTAAAACAAGAATTCCCAAGCGATTAAATTTCAAGAGATAAAAAGTTCAACCGCTTAAAAAAACGTCACGATGACATCTAAACTTCACCCCCCAAGTAGACTTTTTTCTATTTCCCTTAATTAAAACAATCAACATCATTTTGACAAAGTTTTTCAAAACAACCATAAAAGTTACATCCTAAAAGATAATAATATGACTTACTGTTGTCTCCATTTACTCCGTTTAGATTCGTTACAGCCGCGATGACGAGCCCACAGAGCGCACAGAGAACAGTTGACGAAGCCATCATCGTTGCTTGTTTGTGACTATGAGCGCAAATCCCGAAAGTTCATCTGTTTAACAATCCGCTGCGCTGTTTGGAGTGTAACTTTCAGTCCATGGAAAAGCGAGCATCAAGTATGAGTCACCCGGAGTAGTCTGCGCCTTGTTTTAATAGCGTGCACACACCCACGCTCACACATGAGTCATTTCCTATGTACTGTAGAAGGCTTCTCAGATTCTAGTGGATTGCGCACGAAGCTCAGCGAGCCTTTCCCGACTGGCAGGCAAGGCACGCAGGCAAGGCAGGAAACTCAAGAATTAAACAATGAATTTTTAGTTTCGTTTATTGCAACTAAAGCACACCGTTTTTCACCGTTATGTTTAATACATGTATGTATTTCGACATTTGAGCTCAATAGAGCGACATACTAGATTCTAGAACCACCCTTTCTGATTTCCCTGAGCTGGGCTGGGAGCGCAGGCATCTGTGTGTCGTCTGGAATTAATAGGCTTCTCTCATTGTTATTACCACGCCTGTGGACGTCATTCAGTGACTCTGGCCAAAAACACAAGGCTCTGGCAAAGGTCTTACATCTCATAGACAGAGGGAAAATAAAAACCCTAGTTTTTTTTTTTACTTTCACGAAAGAGGAAGTTTTATAACGTGTAGCCTACAGTTTGTACAGTATGTTTCTGAGAAACAGCAATGCTGGGAAAGTTCTAAATCGGATGTGTCTAAAGAGAATCATTATCTTCTTGGTTCACATGAGTAACTCTCTTGCAGCTGTTGCAGCGAGTGTTCAATTTCAGTTGTTTTTTTCTGACATTGTTGTATTTAAATATTTAATGCAGTTGACACAGTGCCAAGTTATTCTGTATGTATTCAACACACATGCAGAAGTGAGTGTTTTACTGGTAAAACTCACACACAACTTCTATACACGTGTCAAATACAAAATGATCACTACCGTTTGTTAAAAATGAGAACTGTTCTTCTGTCTCAAACATGTATGTTCATAACAACAACATTGAATCAAACAGACCTAATACTGCCCACTCACTTCTACCAAACCAAACACAGCCACCCACACACCACCTCAACCCCTGCACACAACAACTGAACACAGCTTGGATGATGAATTCTGAATTTGAACAAATGCATAGGCTTTTCTTTCGTATAACTTTAGCCCGGCCCTGGTACTAAAATCTTATAGCCTGTAACCCATTATCTGAGATGTTGTTCTCTATCACAGGAGCTAACATCAAACAGATGAAACAAGTTCTCAAGAGAAGGCGAACATCTTGTCTGAGTTAAATGGTTCCATGAGTTTGTTAATTCAAGTAGTCATCATAAGTAACAGATGCTTTTCTAGTTTAATGTCATGGTAACCTTTAACAAAGTGCTCCTGACGGAACTGGGTAGGGTGGCCCACTTAGGACACTAAAGCCGCTTTTCCACTACGGTGCAGACCTGGTGCTGACCCAGGTCAGCCCGCTTCGTTCCCCTTTTCCATTCGTCGTTCCAGGTCGCTTCGGTCCCAGGTCCCAGGTCCCACATCGGAGCAGGGTCTAAAATTTCATATCCGGGTCTCTTTGCCAGGCTGCGTGTGACGTGTGACGCTGCACACCGTTGATTGGTCAATGGAAAATCGTCATCCCATATCCCATCCCTATTATTTCTTCACTAACCGCCATCTTGAAATACCACTATTCACTCTAGGAAAATGTCACTACAGTTTCTGTAATAGCTTATTAATAAAGATTCGGACAATTATGCTGACCATCGTATTATCTTAGTTTAATGTCATTTCAATGAATCATATAACTTTTATTTACAACAAGCACAACACAAAAATCGCTATTATGCACGGGCTTTGTCCGTGAATAACACCGGCTGTGGAGGTGTTACAAACACAATACTCCTTTGCTAACTTCACCATCTGTCTACGGTCATTTTGAGCCCTTAACCACCGCGCTGACACCCCGAGAAGTTATGCTTTTAACCGTAAACTCGATGAACCGGGAGTTCACCCGGCCGCTGCTCGCAGCACCGCTTGTCCAGTTGACAGCGGGGGCAGAGAATATTTCTACCCCGGAATTCCATTCAAATGCCCGCGTCAGTCAGCCTTTTCCGTAGAAATACATCGCTCCGTTATATATCTAACGTTACATGTTTTAAGGCTGATCTGTGCATGAGGATTGGTGCTGCATTTTGACATAATTCTTATCGCATTTCCCCGTTGTGTTGTGCTCAGTGTGCGAATTAAATCACGGTGTGCGGGGGAGCCCAGGGATTAAAGCAACAAAAAAAAAATCTCCTGACGGAAAAAACAAATCTGGCCAAATCGGGGCCGGTGGCTTTCCGTGCGCAAAGCGCGCGTGCGATGTTCCGTTCTACGTTCTAATGCTTTGACTTTTCTTTCGAAAAATGTGAATACATTTCCGCGTTGTCGAAAATCAATGACACATCGCTAGTCAACTAACACGGCTTGTTTTATGAGCCTGCTAACAATGTAAAGTAGTGTTGTAGTTATTTAGGTAGCAGTCCAATCCATTACGTTGCAGTATTTTGGCTTGACTAGCAAGTTTGTGTTGTGATTCTCAACAACGTTGAAACGTAGTTTCACCCTTTTCCATATTTTTGAATAATAAATGTGTGGACTGACGATGTAGCGCAGCCTAACTTATTCTAATAATTATTTAACATAGTTTTATTGTGATAATTATTCCCCCCTCCTCCCAGACTTACAAGGTCACATTATTATTGGATTGGTTGTTTGCGTGCTGGGTGAAGTTAGCTAAACATTTAACCTGCTAGCAAGAGAAACATCATGTCACTCTCCAAAGGTCTAAAGAGGAAAGTTGACGGTGGAAACAGGGCATTTAGGAATGGACAGTGAACTATGCGTTCATCCTACCTGGTTTCATCAATGCAAAGCCGTTGTGAGACTCACATTTTCCGTGCTCACAATGAATGTTCCCTTCCACCTATACATGCGAGTCGTCCTTTTCGTCAATGAATGTGATAAAGTCGCACTGACTAGAGGAATCGATTGGTGCATAAAAACCTTGAGAACTGCCGGATTAAAGTGACGTCCATAATAATAATAAATAATAATACATTAGACTTATAGCACTTTTCTAGACACTCAAAGACGTCCATATCACCAGATAGCCAACAAATAGTGACCGATGGGAGATGCCAGTTTTCTCATTAAGTGAGATTTAATAGCCTAATATTATTTTTTCTATTTTTAATGAATGGCTCATTGTAATTATTATCCCTGGTAATGTAGCGTGTTTGCTCTGTCGTTTCAGGAGCATATAGGCTAAGCGGATTCAGCGTCAATGTTTTTCATAAAATTAAACTGCATTTGCTTTGTTACTGTTCACATGTGTGGTGCAGTCACATTCACATAGCCTATAAGTAAACATTAAGTTTGAATTATTTACTGAGCTGGCGTTACTTTTTTCAAACCACACACCGCATGTCGGCTATTTCAGCAGCACGCACCATGTCCACCTACTTATCACTATGAGGGGTTCAGCGTCAGTGCACCCCGCTCTGTTACCTTCGCATAGTTGTAGCCAATAAAGGCCTATATGTAGGCTATATAGGCTATTATATATCATTTATATACCTAATACCAACATCAAAATAGATTGTATGCCTCTACAAATCATATTACACCAGGTAAAATCCGTCACAACTTGGAATAAATCCATTGCAATTTGGAATATTTTAGAGCTCCCCCAAAATGTCACAAACCATGTTTCCAGGGGAGCTCATGTCACCACTAGGGGAGCTGTAGCTCCCCGAGCTCCCCCTTATTTCGCACCCTGGTTGTGCTGCCGTTCAGTAGTCCAGCGCTTCATCATCCCCCTTCACCCCTTTCCATCCCTGGCGTCATTTTATCAATGAACGTGGTATTATACATATTTACATATTACATATTTGTTGTTATTTATGGAAGTGTCCGGTTGCTGGAGGAACCAGGACGCCGGCTACACTGCACAGTTTAGCCCGAAATATATAGAGAGAGTGCTGTACCGCGCCAGCTGGTGCAACTCCCGTTGACGGCACACAATGATGCTACAGTTCGTAAAGCAGACAAGTGAAGGCAGTGGTTTTAAGGGTTCAAAAACATGACTTTATTATGTGTAGAACAACATGTGTGCAGAACAAAATCCAATAGAAATGATTCAAACATGCAGACAATCAGGCAGTAGCCGTCTCCTGAACATAACAATGACGCTATAGTGAGTTAAAGTAGTAGCCATCTCCTTACGATAGCCCACAGTAGTTTCTTTCTCTTTTCAGCATTCCTCTTTCGAGTATCCTTCCTTCTGTCTTCGCTCTTCTGTCTTCTCTCTTTTCTCTCCAAAAAACCACGGTTAATAATATACCACATGCCGAGGGAAAGGCATAGGATAGCTGCAAGCATAGGATAGCTCCATGTTGCTGTTGTTATGTCTCGTGAAAATATACGTCACCACCATTGCGCGCTGTTATGACGCGTAACCCCGCCTACTATCGTCTACTCCTCCTACTAGCTCCGGGTCTGTGTGTATAATGGAAAACCAGAACAGATCAAAAGTGACCCGACCTGAACCCGAACTGATTCGAACTGCACTAATGCGGGACCCAGATGGAAAAGCACCATAATGGCGCTTTTCCACTACCGTACCGTACCGTGTGAGGCCGGTTTGTTTTGCTTTCTCCACTGCCAACCGAGCCGTACCGAGCTGTACCTTCCCAGGCCGATTTTGGCTACCCTTCGAAAGGGGTCGCGAAAGGTACTATCCGTGCCAGGCTGTGTGTGACGTAGGCAGGTCAAACCTGTTTTGATGATTTATGGGAAATGTATGGGATTTAAACTGTAAAGCCATGATATATTTTGGTAGTTAACAATAGCATTTGCATGAATTAAAAATATATAAATCTCAAACTCAAACGACAGTTTATATCCTTAAAATAATTATTGATTTCACGCTACGCCTGTTTTCTTCCCGTTTGCCGGGTCAGTTGCCCATTTTCAATACAGAATACAATACAACAGAATACAATACAACGGTTGGAATAATAATAATTCATGAACTAATTTACTTAATTCATTCGCAGTAAGAAATGCACTCTGGAGATGCTTTAATGAGACCTGCTGCATGTGCCTCAAAGATGATATTTTACAAACGGTCTGACCTGGTGAACTCCCCATCTTGGACCCTTGAAGCTTCTCCAAAACAACTTGTTGACCACCTCTTTTACTTTGGTTGAGCTAACCCATAGTCACCAAATCCATGGACACATCCGTAACAGCATCCACGCACATTCAAAATGTATCTGTCCAGCTCGTCTCTCTCTTCCTGGAGACTCCTTTATTGTTAACCTTTTGGCCTGCCTGTCACTGGCCAGATGCTTATGCTTAAATTATTGTTATTGCTGTCTGATCCCCCCGGACACTGAACAATCCAATTTAGCCTTGCACTACTGCTAGTTGCACATCCCTGGTCAATGTGATCACTCTTTAACCTTTGCACTACTGATGTTTACAGTACTACCGGCACATGCTGTATATTGCACATTGCACATACCTCTTTGATATAGCCTCTTTTATACATCGGTACATTACATACTGTACATAAGCTACCATAACTGTACATAGCTCATAACTGTATATACCTCTAAACTACCGTAACTACATGCCTTACTGTACCTATCACTAGCATTGTCATGTTTTTATATCATGTTTTTTTAATATCATGTTCTATATCACTGCACTTCTGGTTAGATGCAATGACCATAAAGTTGAATCTAATCTAATCTAATCTATTGATTTAGTACTTGTATTGTGCCTTACTTCATTGTGTATTGTTGTTATGTTTACGTATGTTATTATTACTGCACTGTTGAGAGGAAGCTTCAATGTAAGCATTTCATTATAGTTTATAACCTGTGTGCAAATGACCAATAGACTTGACTTAACTCAAGTGCAAACTTATCCATTTCAAACATAACCTTATTAATCAACAGGTTTATATCAAACTTAAGTTTTCTAGACAAATAAATCCCTTAGTTCTATCACACTCTCTAAACACCATACAACCACTAGATTTGGTCATTTTGCTGCAGCTCATGTTGCCCTGTTGTTATCCCCCTTTCCCCCAGCACAAAACAGTAATATAATATATTCATGTAAATGTAATAATGTAAACAATTCCTGTAGTTTGCTCACACGGCTGCGCACAAACATCTACTTTCAGTCTCTTGTGCCTTTATTCATGCCTCATAAAATAACCTTTGTCATAGTTTATCCACGAAATGTCTGACAATCCAAACTTGCTATTGAACACAAGTAGCAAGCTAGACAGTGTTTTTAGTCAGAATGATTACTAGACATGTTGATTTCAGTTTATTGTAGACAAGACATTGGCGAAGACACTCTGACTATAGAAATCGGCTTGTTGGATTTTGATTTCGGAGCTGGCCATTGAGGTCAAGGTAAAGCAAACATTTTTCACCCCTTAATCCTAACTCAATCAAAATCCAACAACCAGGGTGACAATAAAACCGGAGGCGTTGGCTCTTATTGATAGAGATAGTTTGAAAAACCAATAGAAAGTGTGGTCGAGGACTTTTCAGTTCAATAAGGGGAGTGACATATTTTATCTGGACACTGCTTATAAAACGGGCCTAGAATTCTAACAGCGGTGGTCTTGACTGGCGCGGTCGCAACATTGCGTATTAAACCGTATTTTTAGACCAAAATAACCACTGTTAGTAATCGATTGACTAAGTTCGTTTGGCAGTTATTTTTTTTAATCAAATTGCTGGTTATAAATATGTTGGTTATTATTTAGCTTCGTCTTTTCATTTGCTTGCTGCGCAAAACACGGCCGTTTATGCTTGTCAACAGTTTTCTGCAGTAAGTGTAAATGTACACAATTTTGTATTATGTTAGATATTTTGAACAGTTTAAAAAGTCCAGAAACGGCTATTTTGCTTGACAGCGGAACTCTCAACTCGTCCCCATTGGGATGGTGTCGCTGCCAGAGCGTTTGACCTGCCTGTCAAACTGAGTTTCCACTGTAATGATGATGTCATCATGAGGCACTAAAGGCTGCAGATGTTATGTGACGAGAGGGGGAGAGGGGTTGGGCTGGGCTGGGTCTCAATTCTGTACCATAGCATCCCCTCCTTGTCTCCTCTCCTCCACATGCATTGACATGAAACACGCAGGACAGATTGAAACAAATGACTTATGGGCAGGAATTCCTCCACATTACTTTTATCCATCAGGTGTGTTCATATCGGTGCAGGTGAAGGGGAGGAGACACAAAGAGAAAGCCTCTATTGGAGATAGACTATTGAGCCATGGTCATCATTATGACTCAACGCAATAGATTTTGCCCAAGGTGATCCTTAAACCACTCGTTTGAGACGATTCAGTGCCAAACTAAACCGCCAAAGTTTGTGTCAGACGATACATAGCAGTGTTGCCTAGTGAGAATTCTACACAAGAGAATGATCATATCAACAACCGAAAGTTACATAATATGACTCATTTCTAGTTGATGTGTGCACATATCTACTATACAGGTGCTGACAATGAATTAGTGAATTTAACAACCTTATGTTATCTGAAACAAGCAACAAGTATACTGCTGTTTAGCACTATGCAGCTTCAAGATTAGCCTGTTTTTTTGTGCAACTTTACAATATCAACCACAGTTTAAAATGGGATTAGTTAAAAGTTATGAATAGAACATAGAAACACTAGAGAGCATCTATGAAGAAGGAACACCGTACCGTGGTATACACAAGCATTAATGTTTATTACTACTGTAACATTAGATCAGTCTCACGCAGTCACAACTCTCTTTCTCTCTCTCTCTCTCTCTCTCTCTCTCATTAACGGTTTGGTCACTAGGAGCACCAACTGGCAAAGATGGCGCGATAAAATAAGTATTTTTCAAAATGGAGAGATTTAAAACTAGAAACACAAGCTCTCCACAGTCCACACCCATTCAACATCCTCAGTCATTTCCAGTCTTCTTTTTTCCTCTCCTCTCCTCTTCTTTTCTTTTTTTTTAATCCTTCCTCCTCCTCTCCTTTGGCTCTGTCCACTGTCCCCGTCCTGTCTCGAGGTAACTGTCTCTAGGTAACGGTCACTAGGTGATGTAGATACGATGGAAGTCGTTGGCTCCGAACGCAGCGTTGCACTTGGGGCACTTCCTCTGTCGCGTATCGTAGCGCGTTTTCAGACACTCGTAGCAGAACACGTGGAAGCACTTGGTGAGCACTGTCTCCTTGTCACGCGTATTACAGCACGGGCAGCGCAGCTTCGCCTGAGAGGAGGAAGAGAGGGTAAATGTGTAGGTTGAGGACAGAACACAAAATTGGTTAAGACAGCTGGACTAAGCTCATGAGGAATTTATGTAAGTGATATTCTTCGAGAAATCAATAGGCTATATCATTCATTTTAAAGTCCCTGTACTCTGAATCCATTCTTTCCCGAATGTGATCAAATTGTCCTGCAGTGCACTGCACATACGCTGACTGTATTCTGTATTCATGAAACAAGCAAGCCCATTTGGAGTATATGGCGCCAGACAAGACCCTCTCCCTCACCTTGTACTGGTTGATCTCCTCCTGCAAGATCTCATCTGCATCAGTGTACACTTCCACCTTCTTCTGTTTCTCCAGCTTCCTCCTCAGCCGGGACAGGTCCTCCTGCAGGGAACACAGGGAGTCAGTGTCAAACGTTTAGATTGTTCTAGACTCACTGACTCAAGCACCACTATGTGCCACTTAGTATGAGGCAGACAGTTACCAAATGTGCCAAGGTTGTCAAGATAAGTACCCCTGTGACCACATAGAACAGTTCAAAGAGCACTTCAAAGGGTTCAAATATGTGTGGCTGTTGTGAGTGTGTGTGTGTGTGTGTGTGTGTGTGTGTGTATTATAGAATGGATTGTTCGAGGTGTGTGTACAGCAGTACATTTACATTTTTACATTTTTGGCATTTAGCAGACGCCTTATTCCAAAGCG
The DNA here is from genome assembly GCF_963989245.1 of Nansenia antarctica. Lineage (NCBI taxonomy): Eukaryota > Metazoa > Chordata > Actinopteri > Argentiniformes > Microstomatidae > Nansenia > Nansenia antarctica. The sequence continues at coordinate 10,837,010 of NC_137681.1, read as the reverse complement.
ACTTACAATCAATACATTTGAATACTAAGCATGTGAATCAGCAGTCCACTATTCGTTGCAGGAAGAGTACTCTAGCTCGGGCCCGGGGCCACTGATAGAAGGAAAAACCTTCTCCCTATTATCGCCTTCTACTAAAACTACCTCCACAGTACCTGTGCTCGTTTGAGGTTGCTGAGCTCCCTCTCTCGGGCGGTGCGGTTCTCGGAGACGGACACCTGGATCTCTCGGAGCTTGGCCTGGGTGTGTTCCAGCTGCACCTTCAGGTCCTCTGCCAGTTGGGCAGCCTCCACTGCCTGGAGGGCAAGAGTAATAACACAGTGTTGCTCATGTGCCGTGATATAATAGTAGTGTTTCTTATTAGTTTTTTTGGTTTTGAGGCATTTCCTCACTTTCATCAAAAAAGGCTTCTTCTTCGAGGCTCTCTCCATAAATGGAAAAATGCCGTTATTTATTCTGGCACGTTTAATACAACAAACACTATAATAACTCCCGCACGTTTCGACATGGCCTTGGTCAGGGAGTATGACATAACATACTGAAGGTCACGCCGAAAAGCGTCAAGAGTTTAATAGTGTTTGTTGTATTAAACATGGCAGAATAAATAAAGGCATTTTACATTTACGAAGAGTCTGAAGACTCATCTTTGTTGATGAAGACCTCGGGATGGAATTCGATAGTAGTAGTTTTGTAGAACTAGTAGAGGCCGGTCATGGCTACCCTACCTTCCTCTTGTTGAGTTCTAGTGCCTGCGTACGGACTCCCAGCTCTTTCTCCAGAGCAGCCAATGTGTTCTGCAGGATGCCCTCCTTCTCCTCCAGCTTCTGGACAACCAATAGCTGGGCATCCACCTGGGACGGACAGGGACCAATCAGAACTTGTGTTCATGTGTGTGATACCATTCCTCATTCCATCTCAGGCTTTACAATGAGCCCTTCCACCGATTTATACCTCCACCGAACAACACATAGAGATGCCATGAGTTCACTCCCTCCTCTCACCGCCCCCCTCAGTCTCACCTGGGTCTTGAAGGTGAGCACCTGGTCGGCCAGCTCCTCCTTCTCTTCCCTCAGGAGCTTGTAGATCTGGTTGGACTTGATGCGTTCGCTCATTAGTTTGAAGTTGGCGTCGTCCTTCTCCCGGAGCTGCTGCATCAGACGGCTGTTCTGCTCCTGCATGTCCTCGAATGCTTGGCCCGTCACGTCCATCTCACTCAGCAACGCCTCCTCCTCCTGAGCAGAAGGGGGGAGGGGAGGGGGGGGGGGACGGGGGGCATGGATAGATGGATAGATATATTGAGTATTGATTGAGTTAATACAATGTTATTGAATGTTTGTTTTTTAAATTTTATTTTAAGAGGAGTTAGGTCTGAAGATGTTTTCATTCATCCATCATTTATCCAGGTTCACACAACATCTATAAAAAGATGTGCAAGCTATATTTGGTTCCTACACTTCAGTGAAGTAGCTCTGACTAAGGGCTATGTTGACCTGTTTAGAGCTAGCTCTGATTCAGTGGATGCTGGTGGAGGTAGAAATCGGACAATCGGACTGATTGCAATGCATGGCATGCCTCCACCAGCCTCCTCTGCCCTGATTAAGAGCCATGTTTACCTGTTTAGTAGCGGTGAGCTTCTTCTGTAAGTGGTCGATGGTCTCCTCAGCCACCCTGATCTTCCTCAGAGCGTCTTCATCAGCCAGCTTCTTGCTCTCCTTCCTCTCCCTCTCCTCAAGCTCTCGGACACGCAAACGTAACTCTTCCACCTGGGGGGGCAGAGGAGATGGCAATGAACATGTTAATCACAACTGAGGAGATACACAGACATGTAAGGTGGTTTGTGCGTAGGCTTTAGTTCAGCTGGCTAACTGAAACCTGTGGATTGCAGGGGACTGTGGTTTGAACACAGCTGGTCACATACAGTAGACGGCATTTGAGTTTGAAGTGAGGTAAATACCAGTACAATTCAGGGAAGGATGGTGGAGGTAGAAATCAAAGGACAATCAGTCCATCCCACAATTTCTACCTCCACCAGCCTCCACTGGTATAATCACCTGGTAACAATGGCGACATTTAAAAAAAAAAAAAAAAAAATCAAGAGATAACAACTAGAGTAGACAAACCTCAGCCTTAGACTTGCGTTCGGCAGCCATAAGCTGGACCTTGTCCCGCTGTTCTTTAGGAGCAGACTTGTACATGTCCAGCAGTAACTTCATCTCCTTCTGGGACTCCTGGGCTTTTCTGAGGAGGAAGAGGAGGAGGAGGAGGAGTTAAGGGAGAGTATCCTAGCAAACACAATCATTTTGATTCAGATTCTTTATTAGATTGTTGTTTAAAACATGAGATTTTTTTCTCTTTAGGGAGATTTTCAAATTTGGAACGAATACGACTGTTACATGTTACATTGTTACATTACATATAATGTGTTGGGCAAGGAGTTCTTCCTGATCAGGTTACAGTGTCAGGAAAAACACTTACTTCAGTTCGGCCCTCAGCATCTTCAGCGTGTCCGAGTCCTTCCTCTTCAACTCCTCACTGCGCTGTCTCTCCCTTTCTCTCTCCCTCTCTCGTTCCCTCTCTACTTCCCGCTCCCTCTCCCGGGCACGGTGTCTCTCCAGCTCCCTCCTCCTCTCCTCCTCCTCCTCCTGGTCGTCATCCTCCTCTTTCTTCACATCCAGGTTTCCCTCGCTCACGGGATCCTCCAGCAGCAGAACACTGGTGTCTCCACTCTGGCCACGCAACTGACAGGAAGAGAGGAACAGAGAGAACTGGGGTTTCGATAAATCAATCACTTAAATTATCAAATTATTTCACAACCAAACATGGTCAATCGAATCCAACACATGTATCTGGATCACCTTCAGAATATTGATCAAACTACTACCTAGGAAGTATGCGTGTGTTGATAATGTTTGTTGGTCCCACCAGGGATGGAATTACAGGGGAATGTGTAGGAACAGTTCCAAAGTCAAATGTAGAAATGTGTTTTGAGCAGTGCACCATGCTTCTATAACGGTGAGTTGAAGTTCCCCAGAGTGAACATTTGTTCTAATTCCACCCCTGCTTCTCCCATTAGCTGGTTCCACAGTGGGGACCACACGATGCACCTACTTTGTTGATCTCCATCTGGGTCTCTCTGAGCTTGCGTTTGTAGCGCTGCACGTCGCCCTTCAGCTGGTGGTTGTGGTTCTGGAGACTACTGATGAGGTGACGCATCTCTCTGTTGATCGGCCCTGGGGAAACGATACACGTTTAAAATGTTATTTAATTGATCCTTGACTTAACTTGAGTAAGTCACATTGAGATTTGCATCTCTTTTTCCAATGAGTACCGGTCAAGAAGGGCATCATACAAGAAGTTATACGTACATACGTAAGAGATACAGCACAGAATACAGCGTATCAATGGACAGATTAGGTAGAAACAGTGCAAAGTATGTAAAAGAAGTGAGAGGGGAACGGATGATGGCGAAGGTAATAAGGAGCGATGTGTTCGGTTAGACTCAGTGACATCGGCGGTTCTACACTGATACACTGGGTCTCTCTTCATTCAGTTAGGTTAATAACATAAAGATTTACCATTGTATCGGATATCTAGTTTAGTTTAGCTGTGCTCAGCATTGAAAGTGAAAGAGCAAAGGCACTGAATTTAGATGCGTTTGTAAAAACGCTTTGCTGGCCAACACAACAACCGCCGGCTTAAGTTCATCTGAAGACCTTAGATGAGGTGATGGTGTGTGGGACTGAGGGGCATTGGACAGTGTAAATATTATAATTCCAAACTAATTGTGGGTGTATGGATGGGTGGGGTGTGGAGCTAAGGGGTGTAGGATAGTTTCATGTAATGATTGTGTAAATATTGTAATTCCAACCTAATTGTTGGTGGGTTAGTGGATGTGGCTAAGTGGTGTAGGATATTACATGTGTAATGATTGTGTATTATAATTCAAAACTATTCCAAACTGTGGGGGTGTGTGTGTGTTTGTGTGTGTGTGTGTGTGTGTGTCTGTGTGTGTGTGTGTGTGTGTGTGTGTGTGTGTGTGTGCGCGTGCGTGCGAAAGGGTTGGCTAAAGGGTATAGGATGGAATGTGTAATATGTGTGGATTGGGTGGATATTTAGTGGTTGTTAATGGATAATCGTGCAATACATTTCTTGCTGTGAAATGATGGCCTAGTTGTGGTTCTTGTGTGTTAGAAACATTTTCTTTGTTGCTTTATTGAATATGTGTTTTATTGAGTATGAGTGGAACTGAGGGGAAATCAGCCAGCTCGATCTGATCGTACATAGCCTCTACATTAGCCTCTATTGATGTAAACCAGCTCCTTATCTTCTTGTGATTTTATGCATCTATGCTTTTTCCAAAATGTGTTTCTTTTTCCTTTCTTAAACACCAGGGGAGCCTCCCCTCCTAAATTTCGTTGTTTGGTACCTGTACTGTAACAATGACAAATAAAGTCTATCTATCTAATAATAAATAAAATCTTACCCAGATTAAAACTATTTTAATAACTTTAATTAACTTTAATTACTGGGCCTTGGCGACTACCAGAAAAGCTAACTAGTCGAAGTGAAGACAATACACTAGCTGGCCATTTTGACGCATGGCTATGACGTTGCATCAGCATACACCTTCACAGAATCACTATGAGTAAAGCTTCTCGTGGTAATGCCATATCGCTGAGTCTGCCGTTAAACTTGTCAGAGTCTGGCGCCATGACAACCAGACTTGTGTGAACTCCAGAATGAATGACAACAACAGGATACGTACTGTCAAAATTTCTTGTTACAGCAAATGCAAGAATGACTAAGAAATGCATCATCATTCTTTGATGTCGCACGTCAAAGTCGGTGCGAAACCTTATACAGGAAGCCTGGCCTCACTCCCAGACCCACCCCTCTCCCCAACGCATGTGTGTAGACCTGAGAGGGTTGGCTAGGTACAGGCAATATGGCTGGCCACATTGTCAGAAGGCAAGGTGGAGCCTTAACCAAGTCCAAAATTATACTATTTAATCTTTTGAGTTCTACAGTAAGTCTAAGGGTTGGGGGCTTGAGGCCAAAATGCAACTCAGCATTAGAGACAAGGCTCTAGACTGGAGCAGTGATGTGGAGGCTGGTGGAGGTAGAAATCAGAGGACATGCTCATTGTAATGCATGGAATGGAATAAGGAATGCTATTTTAAATACCATATTATGTTTGATACCGTTCCTCAGTCCATTCCCTGCATTACTATGAGCCCTTCTACCTCCACCAGCCTCCATTGATGTGGAGATAGATTAGGTAAACTGAAAGACGGGAGTCTAGTTACCTGCTTGTTCATTGGCGGCCAGGTTCTGTTCGAACTCTATACGGAGCATCTCGTACTCTTTCCTGACTTGCGCCAGCGTGTCCTCCAGCTGGATGACATCCGTACGAAGCTTCTTTTGCTGGGACAGCTCGTCACTCTGAAACACACGACAGACACGCATCGATACATAGAACAGTCATTTGCTCCGTTTATTTACTATGATTCACCTAGCTAAATAAAGGTTACATAAATAAGAGAGATAGTGCTGACCTTGAACTAAATGCCCATGTTTTTTCAATTTGACTGCACTTAGATAGGGTTGGGTGAATGATCCCTACTTATCAGTGCCCTGTATACGGTACTCCCAGGTGAATGTTCAAGAAGTGTTTTCTGAGGTAAGGGTGGATGAGGTCATCCATTTCACCTTCAGGCTGGTAACGATGGCCAGAAAGATAGAAACTACTCTGTAACTACTGTATAAATTTGCTACAAGTTTGAGTCATGGAATGTTGAATGCCAGCTTGAAGTTGTTAACCACAGACAGACATCATATCTGCTGATGATGTCAAACTGTGGAACAGTGAAATTACAGCTCTGACACTTCCACTGCTCTAGTCACGGCTGTCCGTTGTATCAACAATAAGCCTGGGAAAGACACACTGCAGCAGAACTCTGTGGGTGACTGTTTGAGACGGCCTGTTTCTGTTTAACTGGAGGTGGTTTTCAAAACACTAGGCCTTGTCGGCATGGCAACGGGGTTGGTGTTGTTGACTGCAGAAACGTTTAAGTACCCAGGGGGCCCCCTCACCCGGCTGCCAGGGGTATCTCTCTAACCACATACATTCCTATCGTAGTCATAAGTGCCGTCTTGCTTGCTAGTGTGTGTGTATACTGTACATACAACAAGTGCTGTCACGTGTATAGAAGTGCTGTCATGTGCATATGATATCATTACTGTTGTGTGTGCTTGGGTGTGTGTATATTATCCTAACCGGCATGTGTTATGTCAGAGGTGTGTATAAGTGTGTGTGTGTGTGTGTGTCATAAGTGCTATCATCTTTGTATATCATTACTGTCTTGTGTGTGTGTGTGTGTGTGTGCGTGTGTGTGTGTGTGTTATCCTAATCTCGTTCTCTGTCTGAGGTGTGTGTGTGTGTGTGTGTGTGTGTGTGTTTTCCTAAACTCCATGTTCTCTGACTGAGGGGTGTGTGTGTGTGTGTGTGTGTGTGTGTGTGTATGTATTATCCTAACCTCCATGTGTTCTATCTGTCTGAGGTGAGCATTCTTGGCGGTGAGCAACAGAGCTCTGGCCTCGTCCAGTTGAGTCTTCACCCCCAGGGACTCGTTGTACAGCAGAGAGAACTGAGACTGGAGACACTTGTACTCTGGAGTCTCCTTCACCACCTCCTCAGGGATGTTACGCAGGTCAATCTGGAAGGGGGGGTGGGGAAGTTGTTGATTGAACACCTTATCAATGACACACATTTTTTGTTGTCGAGTATATAGACGTACAATTGATAATAAAAACATAATACGCTACGAACGTCTGTACAGTACGTCACAAGCTGCAGCATGTAAACATGACTGGAGACAGACGTCACCTTTATGTTTGCTAGCGAAAGTAAATCTGAGCGGTTGCCAACCAACGGTAAATAGTAAACAATTACAACGATGACTTATAACCCTATTTTTTTTTTTTTAAAGACGCATGTCTCCAGTTGTGTTTATATTGTAAAACATAGGGACGTAGGGACTTGTAGCGTACTGGTGTGTGTTTATGTTTCCTGCCTTCAGGGAGACTGCAGCCAGGGTTGCCAGATGGGGCGGGTTTTTATTTTATTTTACAAACATCATTGGCAACAGACATACAGTTTAGGGGGCAGGAGATGGGCACCTGCCCAATAGTAATTAGCAGTTTTCTGACAATATAGGTTTTGGGATTTAGCGGTTGTGATTAGGCTGGAAATTGTCAATCCTATCTGGCAACCCTGATTGCAGCTGTACCTTGAGTTTCTCGCTCTCCCTGACGGCCTCCTGCAGCTCCTGCTGCAGCTTCTCCAGGTCGGCCATGCGGTTGTTAGCCAGCTCCTGGTTCTGCTCCAGCTCTGCGTTTAAACTCTCAAACTACAGAGAGACACACACACACACACAACGACATGGCTTGAAACAGAAGGCCGCTTTCCCCCTGGCACAGATTACCTCCTGGACTAGGGAACACTTTCAATGAACGTTTTCTCCAATGAGAGAGCTTCTTCACTACAGGACTTAAGTCTTGAGACCTTAATCAAGGTCTGAGAAACCAGAATAGAATAAAAAAGTCACTGAATAATAAAACAGTAAGTATGCTTCAAACAAAATGAGTTTTCCTTCAGCAGTCCCCACCTTCTGTATGTTCAGGGTGATCTGTCCCCCTGGTAGCCCGCCTGAACCAGCAGTGGTGTAGTAGCCCGAGTTCAACTGGACGAAGAAGACGCAAGGAGAGGTTAGGAAGAAACACAGGGGACAAATACAACACAGCTGCACCAGGATAGTGGTGGCCAAGTGGATTATGAGTTGGACTGGTGACCAGAAGGTCATGAGTTCAAACCCCACCTGGGAACACCACCGCTAGTGTGCCCTTGAGTAAAGCACTTAGCCCTAAGTAACGCCAGGGAGACTGTCCCTGTAATCTCTAATTGTAAGTCGCTTTGGAGAAAAGCGTCTGCAAAATGGTTCAAAAGTAAATTTAAAGTCATTGTAATTTAGATGCTTAGGGTAATATATGTATAGGCATTGAGTAAACAATGGCACATCATTACTTCACATGTAAATAAGACATAGATCAACACACACACACAGCTGCCAACTACTGATACGCTCCAGTGGTTCAGCCTTATCTCTGACCAGCGGTGTGCAACAGAGAAAGACATCAGTGATTAGACATGTTTAGTACAAACAGAACTATAATGAATAGAACACAGGGTTCCCACACATTCTGAAACATCAAATTCAAGCACCCTTCAAGCACCTTTCAAGACTCAATTCCCTCAAATTCAAGGACCCAACACGGCATAGTTTGAGACAGATCTAGATGAGAATTTATATAATAGGAATTATCCGCTCACAGACAACAATTAAAAAGAGAGAGAGAGAGAGAGAGAGAGAGAGAGAGAGAGAGAGAGAGAGAGAGAGAGAGAGGGAATTCAAGCACTCTCAATGACCCATGTCTATTTTCTAAAACTTTTAAGACCTTAATTTCTTTTTCTCAAATTCACAAACTTTCAAGGATTTCAAGGACCCGTGGGAGCCCTGTATAATGGATAGAACAAGCAATCTCTCTTTTTGCGGATGACGTCCTGGTATATCTAACACAGCCCACACAGACAATCCCAAAATTGATGGGTTTATTAAAGGAATATGGGACACTTTCAGGTTACAAACTAAATATTCAGAAGACCCAGGTACTAACACTTAACTATGACCCACCCAACGATATTAGAGGGAAATATAACCTGAAATGGGATGCAGATTCAATCAAATACCTAGGTGTTAACCTGCCAAAAGATGTCTCAAAATTATCTGATCTTAATTATGGCCCTTTGAATGTAAAACTAAAATCAGATGTACTACGGTGGAGTCTCATTCCCTTCTTGAGTTTGAGCTCTAGGGTGGAGTCTGTTAAGATGAACATCCTACCAAGGTTACTGTATTTATTCCAGACTCTTCCAGTGGAGATACCTGCTAAGCAATTTATAGAATGGGACAAATTAATATCTAGATATTTATGGCAAGGGAAAAAACCCAGAATCAGATACAAAACTCTACAGTTAAGAAAAGAAAACGGGGGATTTGGCCTTCCTTGTTTACGAGAATACTATTGCGCAGCTCAATTAAGGCCTGTAGTGTGTTGGTGTACTCCATCATACTCTGCAAGATGGAAGGAAATTGAGAGTGCAATGACAGAAGGGGTTCAAATAGCAGCGATAGTTGCAGATAGTGAATTAATAAACAACATGACAAATAAAAATAATCCCTGGATTAACGTGGCTTTGAAGATTTGGCAGGAGACAGTAAAACTGTGTGGTATAAAGGACTCACTTAAAATGCTAAGATGGTGTGCATATGACACAGACTTCCCTCCAAACAAAACAGATGCTAGATTTAAAGTCTGGGTTGGAAAAGGCCTTTCGAACTATTTAACTTTTGTCCACAAGGGGGCATTCCATAGCTTTGAATCGCTACAGAGAAAACATGGTTTGGAACAAAATGATTTCTATAGGTATCTCCAGGTCCGACACCATTTCAATCAGAATTTAGGGGGAGTATCAGAAGAGGGGGTAACAGGAATTATGGAAGTATTTACATCAGCAAGCAAATCATTGATATGCAACAAGGTGGTATCTAGACTATACAATGGCTTCCGCCAGATCAATCTCAAAACAGTCAATACAATATATATTAAAGAGAAATGGGAGAAAGAGGGTAATTTTACTATTTCTGGGGAGGATTGGGACAGATTATGTAAACTACAAAGGGAAACGACATGCTCAAATACGTGGCGAGAATTTAGTTGGAAAAACCTTACAAGGTTTTTTATCACCCCCCTACAAAAACGACATCAGGGGACGGGTGTAGCGTGTTGGAGATCCTGTGGACTGAATGAAGCCAATCACTACCATGTATTCTGGGAATGCCCAAATCTAGTCCCATTTTGGCGGGAGATACACAATAATCTGGAAGCTATTTTTGAAATTAACATCCCCTTCAAATGTGACACCTTATACCTGGGAAACATCTCATTCGAAAATTGGGACAATAACGACAGAAAATTGATATTGATACTTCTGGTAGCAAGTAAAAAGGCTATCACAAGAAAATGGTTAAAGCCAGACGTACCCACAGTGGATGAATGGATAGATATAATTCATGATATATATGTAATGGAAAAGATGTCATACTCCCTTAGAATTCAGGTAGAAAAATTCTATCGGATCTGGACGAAATGGACTGGATATGTTAAACCTGTAAGGTCAGATTTCTGTTGAATTGTTAAAAGAACATGAGAGGGTGATGTAATTGTGTTTATTTTCTTGAATCATTTTCTATTCTAATCTATCATATGTAAGAGAAAAGCTCCCAAAGTTCACTCGCTATTGTTTTTCTTTTTTCTTTGTTTGTTTTTGTTTTCGTTTTGTCTTGTCTTTACTTTACTTAATAGAAAAAAAGAAAAAAAGACTTTGGTCATAGGAACTGAGTTGATTGTGATATGTTGAATGTAATGACGATTGTTGTAACCAATGACCATTGACAATAAAAAGAAAATTTCAAAAAAAAAAAAAGAACAAGCAATCTCTGAATGCATTCTCTTTGACCAGCTGCCGTCTTCATAGCACCGTTTGGACAAAGAGGTTTTGCAGTTTAGCTTAACAACCAACTCAACATGTACAATGTGTTTGTAGTATGCCACTTGGCAAACGTGGCCGACTACATGTCTGGTCTGCAGCCCACCTATAAGCTCATTCTAGGAGATCTATTTCTACGTTGGCCCCCCCCTACCTGTTCTAGGGCCTCGGCTAGGTGCTTGTTGAGTTTCTGTTCTCTCTTGCGCAGCTTCTCGATGTCCCACTGCAGGTCCTCCACGGCTGTCTCCATCTCTGACACCTTGGTCTCCGAGCTTGTCACCTTGTCCACCAGCTCGTTGTACTGAGGAGAAGAAGAGGAATTCATGGAAACATGAATTAGGAAATTAATTAATAAATGAGATCAAAACCGTCAGTTATGAACTAGCAGAGGTTCTCCTATAGGGAATGGATGAACACCTGCCATAAGACTTTCCTGCTAAAGGATAGTATTCAAGCCTGAATACAATTCACCTACTCATACAGAAAGACACAGACACAAGTGCACACACACCCAACCACCCATGCAGACATGTTTGCAACACACACCTCCATAGACATCTTGTGGTGCCGTCCCTGCAGTGAAGAGGCCAGGTCCTGCAGCCGTCCATTCTCCTCCTGGAGAGTCCTGTTCAGTCGGAGCATCTCCTCCTGGGTGACTTCATCAGACACTGACACAGAACGCACAGGGTTAACTCACTACTTCACACACGTGCGCGAGCACGCACGCACACACACACTGACACACACGCGCGCGCACACGCACACACACTCACACACACACACACACACACACACACACACACACACCACACTGACACAGTGTTTCCCATACATAGACGAGACTGTGGCGGGCCTCAAACAGTAATTTGTCATGCCATATTCTCATAACAAACCGCATTTTCCAGCGATGCTCACGCTGTTGTGGAAAGTGTTCAAGCAGGTTCGCGGAAAGGCCAGAGCTACAGCGTTTTGCCCTAGCACACCATGCATTCATCCACAGTAGAGTACAGGAGGCTTCAAAGGGACTTGTTCTGCATCTACACATAACATGATGCCCCCAACAACAACAACAACTCAAAAGCAACTTCAAAAGTCACCATGATTCACATCAGCTTGTTGTTGAAGCGAGCTTACAGTGTTTCCTCTATATGCATTTATTGGTGGCGGGCCGCCACGAATGAATTTCCTCCGCCACTAATTGATTCAGTCCACTAAGTGCACGATTTCTCCCCCCCCAAAAATAAAAAATAAATAAAAATATCCACCTCTGAACATTTTAGCTGATTAAAATATATCTGATCTTAGATCAGCGCTATAATGGATGTTGACTAAAAGTGCACCTAAATCCACGCCCATCTCTCTCTAACCGCTGATCCAAAATCAGATTAATGACATTAAACATTCAGTTGACGACGTGACACAAGGGCTACTCCTGATTGGTCTAAATGTGAACCATCTAAAAGATACAAAGCTGATCTAGCTAGCTAGGTGCACAAATAAGATATCACGTTAAATAACTTCGAAAAAATTAAACGAAAACAGCGACAGATGGATGGATTTTTCAAGAAAAAAGATGTCCCAGACACTTCAAACATTGCTGAAGCAAGCAGTGGCTATGAGCGATCCGAAACTGCATGGCTGGCAGGAGCAAAGGAGCTAGTTGGTGGATCAGCTAACAACGTTTATGGCGGCGAGTTCATCGAGGCTGTTCGCACCTGCACCAAATATGTCCCAATTTGTGCACTCGAAACAGCCTCTCAGAGGACTTAACGGGTTTGGGTGTCGTATTGCAGGATTTAAGTTTCTGTCTATATTTCGGGACGAGGAGCAGCATGGCATGGTCGGACCTTCCCAGCGGTGGTCTCGGGAACGAACGGTAAGCCTCGTTGATAGTAACGTAGCAGTGGTCTAGTATGTTAGCTCCTCTGCTGGGGCATGACACCTGTTGTTTGTAATTGGGAAGTTCGGTGTGCAGGTTGGTGTGATTAAAATCGCCGAGCACAATAACTGCTGCGTCGGGATTAGAGTTTTCCACAGAGGAGATGTAGGTAATACTTGGGACATTGCAATTTCAATTGCGTTCAAAGTAAAACACACACACACACACACACACACACACACACGCAAATATTGACAGTAGAGCTTGGCTTGATAGTGTATATCCCCACTGTGCTGGGTCGCCTCCACACCTGGCACCACAGGGGCCCGTTAATAAGACTGCTGTCTGTGGATTAGTTTGAAAAAAATTTGTCCAATACAACGTTGTAGTTGTTTAGTACAAATGGGTCTATAGCAGCTAGGTAACATTAGTCCTGTATCAGAGTTGTGTTGTTGGGTCTTGTACAGTTGCTCAAAATGCAGATAAGAGAAAGTATAGGCTAATATCAAACAACAATCCTAGAGATGACTAACTCAAACGTACGCATAACTAAATAAAAGCAGGCCAACTAACGACAGCTACACGCCCTCAACTGGGAACATAAAGGATAAATGAATTTTGCAATCGAACGTGTCCTACAGCGACAGCTGGTCGTGCAAATCAGGTTCTGGGAAGATTTTTATTTTATTTTTTTGCCATCCTCCCTCTAGTTTTGGTTGAAATACGCGCGCGGACAGGGCTCTCCGCCACTAATGTAAAAATTCCTGGAGGAAACACTGGCTTAGCTCCACTTTCAGTCACAGTACACGATATACAGTACACATCCATGGGCACAGAATATGCGCCATCACTTCCACTGTATCTGAATTCCAGATAACAGTATAGATCAACGACAATAGAATCGGGCGTTGTTGTGTGTTTTCATTCATGTTATTTACCGGCAGACTGGATCTGGGAGCAGAGGCTGTCGATGCGGGAGTGCAGCCTGTCGAACACACAAACCATGCAGGCTGCGGCCTCCTTGCTGAACTGCATCCGGCCATGCAGCTGCAGGCTCAGCTCCTCCTCGTTGCTGTGGTCCAGCGTGGACAGGAAGGCCTGGACGGTCTCACTGACGGGGGGCGGGGGCGGCGGGGGGGCGTCTGAGGAACAGAGGAGAGATACAGGCAGAGTGAGAGGAGAGGAAGGCCTGGGCAGTCGCGCTGACCAACACCGCCGGACAGGGGAGCCCATGTAGAGCGTTTTCCTAGACACAGATGGAGATTCTGGACTGGACGCGGTTTTTCGCCCTTTACTAGGCTTTACGTGGGTACAGTGAACTAGCCCACAGAGTACATATTAGAAGAGTATAAATGCTTCCATCGTACGCCTTTCATCTCAAGTTAATACCAAATAAACACATACAGAGTGAAGTGCATTCGGGGTGTCATACACTTTACACATCAATTACCATTGGTAACCATGCCAACAGGGTTACATGATCTAACGCGATGGATCAGAGGCTGCTAACTCAATCACATGAAGGCTTTGAGTAGACATGACCTGTACCTGTTTTTGTGTTCTGCTGTGGTTCTACAGGGATCTTCTCCCCCTCCTCAGGAGGCCGTGGCTGCTGCTGCTCCTCAGTGTCCGGTGCTGGGAGAGGGGGTGGAGGTAGGGCCGGGGCTGGGGGTGGGGGGATCATCAGACCATCCTCATCCATGGGGTTGGGGGTGGAGGCAGGGACAGGGACTGATGGGGCTGCTGGTACCCTGTCAGGGTCAATACGCCCCCGCAGGACATGGACGTTCTCCTCCAGCTGTGAGAGTTGAGAGAGAGAGAGAGAGATAGAGAGAGAGAGAGAAAGAGAGAGAGAGAGAGAGAGAGAGAGAGAGAGAGAGAGAGAGAGAGAGAGAGAGAGAGAGAGAGAGAGAGAGAGAGAGGGTTACCTTGTTCAGGAAAAGCTTATAGTACAAACGTCACAGTGAGTGAATCTGAAGCATGGACCTCAAGCACATTACTGTGACGCACCTTGAGCCTCATTGCATACAGGAAAGTTGTCTTATAAATAAAGTTATCATCATTCAACATGTACATACCTGGGACCAGTATCTGTTGACGATGAGCAGTGTGGTGTCGTCGGTGGCTTGTCTCTTCTCCAGCTTCTCGATTTTCTCTCTGAGCTCATCCTCCATGGTCTGCCGCTGCTCCAGTCGCTCAGACAGCTTCTTGTTCTTGAACTGGATCACCTTCATGTCCATCTCCTCCTGCACATACGCACATATAAACAGACACTATCAGCTACGACATGTGCATTGCCTGACTGGTCTCGCTGAGAGGCCTTTAGCTAAGGAGTGCTGTATATGTCGGTTAAGGAAGAGCAACCACCAACCTCAGTTGTGTGGCAATATAAATATCTTGTATCTTGTAAGGGAGACAATAGACAACAGTACAAAAACCAACTAAGTGGATAATACTGTATACATAATGACAGTTAGCTATTGCCACAACTCGATTCATTTATTGTACTTTCTCTGTCATTGATTGACAGCAAGCCCAGCATATGGACCAGACCAACTGAAGAGTATATACTAAGTGTATACAATATACAGTAATGTTACAGTAACAGACTAACTAACCATAGAGGAGATTCCCCCTCTGCGTCAATGAGGGTGGTGGTCTAACTCACCGTAGAGGCGACTCCCCCTATGCGTATGGGCTCAATGAGGGTGGTCGTGGGCTTCTCCTCCTTCTTACTCTTCTTCTCTGGTGGGCCTGGGGGGCTGTCCCCGCCAGAGGCACGCTTCCCTCCCCCGGTACCAGACATCATGGCTCCTGCGAAAGAGAAGACAGAAAAACAACTGATAAATTAGGACTGTCAGCCCAATTCATTAATTTGATCTTTATTTGTCAGCCAACTAACTATAGACTCTATACTGATGTCTGATGTGATGACAGACAGGAGGCCTAGCAAGACTTTCAACATTAGAATTCAAAGTGGGATGCAAAAGACTGCTGTTCCCTTGACAACAAAACCTGCTGGCAGTGTTGTGCTGTCTAAGAGATGTCACTAGCCAGCTAGCTGACATTGCAGGCAGACATATGCCACCAAATTGAGAGATTGCATGAAATGTAAGCTTATCATTAGAGAGGCGACCATTACTAAGCTTTGGTGGCCAACTTAGAAACAGTCAATGATGATTATTGACCACATTTGGCGGACAAATTCTGACTTTTAGGTCCAATTCAATGAAGGCCCTTAGCTCAGGAGCGCTCATGCTAACTGGAAACACTGATAGCAAATTAGCCACTGTGCAATTAAGTGCATTGGCTAATTTAGTAATCTACTAGCTAATCTCCTCCCATATACTTTAGATACATCGTTAATGTGTTCATATAGAACATGTAAATATCAATGTGTGTTTAACTCCCCTATGCTCGGAGATCACAAACCTTCACCGGCAGCGAACGGAGAATTCTGAGCATCTAGCAGGAAATGACGTGTGTCCGAGCATCCGCTTGGACTGCCCGTGCCATGTCTCTCTCCGTCCACGTGGCGGCGCTAGAGACATCGTTTATGTCTCTCTCCGTCCACGTGGCGGCGCTAGAGACATCGTTTATGTACCTCTCCGTCCACGTGGCGGCGCTAGAGACATCGTTTAATGTACCTCTCCGTCCACGTGGCGGCGCTAGAGACATCGTTTATGTACCTCTCCGTCCACGTGGCGGCGCTAGAGACATCGTTTAATGTCAGATCTGGGAGGGGGGACATGTCCAGAATGTAAACAATCCAATTGCTATTAGCTAGCTAGCATCATCACCCCTGGAAATACTTGAAATGACAGAACCTGTAGTTGTCCTCTAGTTCGCTACTATTATCAGTCCGATGTCCAACACTTGCTTTTATCAATTAATTCGTCTCGTAGTTTGATTGCATTTGGTAAGTAGCTTTTTCGACAAGAACAAGATTTGGGGCAAAGGCCCCAGCAGCAAAGCTAGGAGAGGAAATGACAGCACCTATATGACAGATACGGCTAGGTGAAATTGCCTTCCTGTCAAATGCAGAATTGTTGCTGTGCATCTAGAAATTCATTACTATTTTAAATTCACCATGCTATAAATGTGCATATCAAGTGATTTATGACATTGTCAATGTTTCTGATCTAACAGTTAGATATGAGTGTGGTCCCAAAACTGCTCTAACTGGACCAGAATGAGTGTTGATCACACAACGTATGGATGTCAGTGGAGGTAGAAATCGGAGGACGGGTTCATTGTAGTGCTTGGAACGGAATGAGGAATTGTGATCAAACCCATTCCTGATGCCATTCCGTGCATTACAATCAACCTGTCCTCTGATTCCTATCTCCACCAGCCTCCACTGATGTGTCCCTATCTATCTTCCCCGTGGTTTAGGTTGCCACCATGACCAGAGACATAGTGATTGGAGACGAGTTGCCTGACTGGGTGGGAGCCAAGGAGTTCTACCAGAAATATGACCCCAAGGAGGTGATCGGCAGGTGAGTTGCAGCACAGAGTCAGCTCATGGTAAACACAACATGTAATAGTCTATTGGAGTATATTGTTTTAATATTGTACGAATTCAAAATGCAAATCATTTCTATGCGTGGGGTTCTTGGCAGGGAAGCTTAACTTGATTTGAAGTCACGTAGGGGGTGACTTCAAATCACACACTCAAATTGCCCAAATTTGACTTCAAATGACGTATTGACTTCAAATTTGAAGTCACGTAGGGGGTGACTTCAAATCAACACACTCAAATTGCCCAACTCAACTCATACCTCTATAATACAAGTTATGTGGGAGCATTTAAATGTTTGAGCCTGTGTTTGACTGTACAAAATATACTGTACAACAATTCTCTCTCTCTCTCTCTCTCTCTCTCTCTCTCTCTCTCTCTCTCTCTCTCTCTCTCTCTCTCTCTCTTCTTGCAGAGGTGTGAGCAGTGTAGTGCGCAGATGTGTGCACAAGCTCACTGGCCAGGAGCTGGCAGTGAAAGTCATTGAGATCACAGCTGAGAAGATGACAGCCCAGCAGCTGGAGGAGGTGAAGTCCTCCACCCTGAAGGAGATCCAGGTGCTCAAGTTGGTCAAGGGACATTCCTCCATCAGTGAGTTGAGGCTCTGCAGTAGATGGGCCTACTGTTCACTTTCCATAACACACACTATGTAATACATTACATCTTTATCGTTGGTCTGTTTTTTGTTTTGTTTTGTTTTTTTCCAACTGAAATATTCCTCTTATTTGTCACAGTACCTGAGACACTGGTTTTAGTCTGACTCCACCTCACATTGTATTAGGGGAGGCTGGTGGAAGCAGAAATCGGAGGACGGCTCTTTGTAATGCATGGATTGGAGTATTCCTTTCCACGCATTACAATGAGCGTCCTCAGATGTCTACCTCCACCAGTCTCCTCTGGTCTTGGAAGAGAATTGGAAGGACATTGTGGTATTGTACATATGCTAATGATATATTATTTCCCCCCCCCCCATCTTTTTCCAAGTCACTCTCATTGATTCCTATGAGTCCACCACCTTCATATTTCTGGTGTTTGACCTGTAAGTATGAATCCACATATACAAGACAGATATACAGATATATTATAGCCTAAATACATTATTACATTTTATTTATTTGGTCATTTGCCAGCATGCGGAGAGGAGAGCTGTTTGACTACCTCACAGAGAAGGTTACTCTGAGTGAGAAGGAAACTAGGTGAGTGTCTACAGTGCCTTCAATCAGTCTAAGAGTCAAACCAGAATACACATGTAGAAGTCATGAAGTCATGTAGAAGTGAAAAGGTTACATTATTTAAACTTTTCTGTTTTAACTGGTAAATGTGCATATTTAGAATAAAGATATCGGAATATATCTGTCCAACCTTGACTTCACTGTCCCCAAATAACAAGTTCCTTCTTCACACCCCTGACTCTGTCTTTCTCAGGTGTATCATGCGAGCTCTTCTGGAGGCGGTCCAGTACCTCCACTCCCTCGACATCATCCACCGGGACCTGAAACCTGAGAACGTTCTCCTGGACGACCAGGGACACATCAAACTCTCTGACTTTGGCTTCTCTGTCCAGCTGCAGCCAGGGGAGAACCTCAGAGGTGGGAGAGGGAGTTTTACACAATAGCCAGCTGTTGCCAGCTGTTCTGGTTTAAAATGTTGTTTGTATTTTATAGACTTCAGACTATGTGTGTGCATATCTCAAGTCGTGCTACTTTGCCCTATGTTTCTCCTATTGGTTAGAGCTCTGTGGGACCCCAGGATATCTGGCACCCGAGATCCTGAAATGCTCCATGGATGAGATGCACATGGGATACGGCAGAGAAGTTGACCTGTAAGTCCACAAATAATAATTGAGTGTCATGTATCATCACCCTTCTATAAACGTCATACTATATGCAACGTTTTAAATGTCTCACCTGACTGATTATGTTTTGTGTGTGTGTGTGTGTGTGTGTGTGTGTGTGTGTTTGTGTGTGTTAGCTGGGCGTGTGGGGTGATCCTGTTCACCCTATTGGCCGGGTCCCCTCCCTTCTGGCACCGTAAGCAGCTGCTGATGCTAAGGATGATCATGGAGGGCCGCTACCAGTTTAGCTCCCCAGAGTGGGATGACAGGTCCGACACCGTCAAAGACCTGGTGAGAAACATCCTCTAATAATAATAATAATAACTTCGATTTCTATAGCGCCTTTCAAAAACCCAAGGACGCTTTACAATTCTAAAGGGGAATGGTCAGACAGACAAAACAGAAAATAAACAAAGCAAAACAGAAACAGTGACTAGGGGCCAAAGGCCTTGGTGAACAGATGGGTTTTAAGGGCTGATTTGAAGGAGTCCAGGGTGGGGGCGTTGCGGATCACTATGGGGAGGGAGTTCCAGAGGGTAGGTGCAGCCACGCTGAAGGCTCTGTCCCCAAAGGTCCGTAGGTTGGTGCGGGGTTGGACAGCAGGCCCATGTCTGCGGACCGCAGGTTCCGGGAAGGGGTATGTTGGGAGAGGAGGTCAGTTAGGTACTGGGGGGCGCAGGCGTGGAGGGATTTGTAGGTGAGGAGGAGGATTTTGTATGTGATGCGGGACTTGACCGGGAGCCAGTAGAGGTGAATGAGGGTGGGGGTGATGTGCTCTAGGCTAACTAAGGTTCCTACCTGTGTCTCAGTGGTTGATTGTATTATTTCAAGTTGTACGGCAATGCGATCCAATGAGATGCTAACAATGAAATATTGTTTTGATTGTAGCCAATTGTTCAATAATTTTTCCACTAAAAAAGAGAACTAAAGCGAGGGATAGAACCCTTCATGAATAACAGAGGCAGCAGACTGCCCCCCAGCCTTATAGAAGCATGCCAGGCTCATCAGCTAATGGCACACTAAGCTAAACAACGGGGCTATTATGAACGTGTAACCTTCATACGACGGCAGCTCTTCATACGTATGACTCACAACACCATCACATTCTCTCTCTCTCTCTCTCTCTCTCTCTCTCTCTCTCTCTCTCTCTCTCTCTCTCTCTCTCTCTCTCTCTCTCTCAGATCTCCAGGCTTCTGGTGGTAGACCCAACTCTCCGCCTCTCAGCTGAACAAGCCTTGGCCCATTCCTTCTTCAGACAGTACCAAAGGGACGATGTCCGTCGCTTCAGTCCCAGGAAGACATTCAGGGTAAGACTCACCATAGACTGTGTCATGTGGCTCTGGTGGTTGAAATGTCTTTGATTGGATGTACCCATAATACAGGTCTGTGTCTGTGTCTCTCTCTCTCTGCCTCCCTCCCTGCCTCCCCTCCCGCAGGTCCTGATCCTGAGCGTGCTAGCCTGTATCCGTATGTACTGTCGCTACCGTCGAGCCAGGCCCCTGACAAGGGAGGTCCTAGCCAGAGACCCCTACTCCCTAAAGGGGGTCCGCAAGCTCATCGACAGCTGTGCCTTCAGGATCTACGGCCACTGGGTCAAGAAGGGAGAACAGCAGAACCGCGCCGCCCTCTTCCAGAACACCGCTAAGATCGTGCTTCTGGGCCTAGAGGATTTTGATACTTAAAAATGTGATCATGTTTGTGATCTCACTGCATTCTGATTCCACGAAATTGAACAGGTGTTACAGTTTTGTTTTGTTTTCCTTATGAATGTAGGTGTCGTTACATTTTCTTTTTTTATGTTGGGGATTTGAGATGTTTGCTAGCCTTAATACGCACAAAGGCTCATCATCGTTATTTTTATATATGTCCTGATGGATGTGAGTCTGTGTTGTGATGTTCAATGTCTGGGCCAAGAGAAGAGAAACTGATGTGACCAAGCCACTTCAATG
>NC_137681.1:10671166-10811166 GCF_963989245.1 Nansenia antarctica | reverse complement strand
TACTATGTCTATTGAAGTCCTATGCCTTGATTCTATTCGATCTATTCGATTCTTGATTCGGGGGGTAGTGGTGGTCTAGTGGATAGTGTGTTGGACTTCCGATCGGAAGGTTGTGAGTTCAAATCCCGCCTGAAACCACACCACTACTAGTGTGCCCTTGAGTAAGGCACTTAGCCCTCAGTTACTCCAGGGGGACTGTCCCTGTAATTCGTAATTGTAAGTCGCTTTGGATAAAAGCGTCTGCTAAATGGCAAAATTTATTAAAATAATAATAATAATAAATTAAATTATTCTTATTGAATATGTGTTGTAGAGATGTCAGTTTAAATCTCTCTCAAACATGGGAGGCTGGTGGAGGGAGAAATCGTAACGTAATGTAAAGGACAGGCTCATTGTAATGTATTGTATGGAATGAGGAATGGTACCAAACTTGACACCAGACGTCATTCCATTCCATACATTACTGTACAATGAGCCCATCCTCTAATGTCTACCTCCACCAGCCTCCTCTGCACTTAAGATGGTTCGCTCATACAGGAAATAATGTTCTATGTTCTTAATACTAGGGCCGGTTTCACAGACAAGGCTTAAGCCTAGTCCTGGACTAAATCACACTTTCAATGTAAAATCTCCATTGAAGATGCTTTTTAGTCCAGGATTAGGCTTAAGCCTTGTCTGTGAAACTGGCCCTAAAAGTTCTCTATACTCTGTACTACTAACTAATACTACTAACTGTCTGTCTCGGCCTGGTCAGACTCCTACACAGTTGAACATGCCCATGACAACCCTCTGGAGGAGATCAACCTAGGTGAGCTGGGCATCAGGACCAAGGTGGAGACACAGGAGATGCCCCATGAGAAACCTATCATCACCAAGACCCTGGACCTGGAGGTGGACAGCCCGCCAGAGCCACAGTGTACCCAGGAGGATGACCAGAGTAACACAGCAGAGGGAAAAGACCCGGACCACGTAGAGGGAAAGAAGACCAAGAAGAAAGGCACGAAAAAGGGACAGGCAAAACGTGAGAACAACTATCAGATAATGTTCCTGTGTGTGTGTGTGTGTGTGTGTGTGTGTGTGTGTGTGTGTGTGTGGTGTGTGTGTGTGTCTGTGTGTGTGTGTGTGTGTGTGTGTGTCTATGTGTCTGTGTGTGTGTGTGTGTGTGTGTGTGTGTGTGTGTGTGTGTGTGTGTGTGTGTGTGTGTGCTATTCAACAGAGACTCAATAAATCACCAACACTCTCTTTCCAACAATGGTTTCAGAGGTGGAACAGAATGAGGACGAGGGAGAGGAGAAAGAGAAAGAGAAAGAGAAAGAAACGGAGAAGAAAGAGAAGAAAACAAAGAAGAAGGACAAAGCCAAAGGACCAGCCTCTGAAAATAAAGAGAAAAAAAACAAGACCAATGAACAAGAGAGTAAGAGAGACAAAGTTGATCAGACTGTGATGTTGTTTATATCCTGATCTTCGTAACTTTAAAACTTTATCAGTTGCAATGATAATGCCATGCATGCCTAACCTCATGACTATCCTATCCTGGTAATAGTACCAAGAGAATTGCTATAAAAACAAGAAGATTGTATTATGATATCTGTAGTACTGTATCATTTAATACTGTACACACCTCTAAAGGTAGTGTAACATGACATGTATCACCTCGATTCCTATTACTGGCATTCAACAAGGGAAGGTTAGGCGAGGTAGACATCAGAGGACGGGTTCATTGTAATGCATGGAATGGAATGAGGAATGGTATCAAACACGTGTGCATCCATGCATTACAATGAGTCCGTCCTCTACAATTTCTACCTCCACCAGACTCCCCAGCTGATTTAACATGATGTTCAGTACTACCACTATATTGTCTAGTTGCAGACACCAGTTTCACAGAGAATCCATCCATCCAGATCGACTCAGTGGTCGAGTTCAACACGCCAGAGGTGAACAGACTTCAGGTGGACAGATCTGAGGCGGACGGTGGTGACGATAGGAAGGACTGGTCCAAGAGCCCCATCCCTGGGACACCCCGGAAGAAACAACAACTCAACACATGTAAGTTACATTGTAGTACCTTGAGTAGAATATATCATAGACGACTCTAGCAGTGAGTGTATTTTATACAATTCCTCATTTCATTATATGTATTACTATGAGCCCATCCTCCCATTTCTACCTCCACTAGCCTCCCCCGAAGTATACAGTATATATTGTAGCGAACGGGAATCTTCTAGTGTAACTCGCCCCATGCGGGAGTCGAACCCCGACCTCCCGCATAACCGACGGCCGCGCTAACCATTAGACCAAGAGAGTTAACTCCCTTGGAGGAGCTGTTAACGGGGCCTCATACAGGATCGTTACAATATTGTCTCTACAGCGAGGTGCCAAATCAGTGATGAGAGCAAAGAGGACGAGGAGATCCTGCAGAGGGAGAGAGAGAAAGAGAGAACCCCGAGGAAGACCAAGAAAGCAGAGAAAACCAAAACCAACCTGTCGCCCCTCAACTCCAACTACAGACATCAGTCCTCCTCAGACAGTGGAGACTCCATCGGAAGAGTAAGAGTCTGGATGAAACGCTCCTCTGTAAAACACTAGCAGGTTGCCATGTTATACATCTGTTTACCCTTCATAGACAGACAAGGCCATATCTGACCGTATGAGTAACCTTATGATCTGACCGAAAATAGCCAGACAGAAATGCTGACCTACTGTATATGACGAAGAAATGACGCTTTTCTCTCTCTCTCTCTCTCTCTCTCTCTCTCTCTCTCTCTCTCTCTCTCTCTCTCTCTCTCTCTCTCTCCCTCCCTCTCTCTCTCTCTCTCTCTCTCTCTCTCTCTCTCTCTCCCCCGCCCCCTTTTCCTCTTCCCCCTCCCTCCCTCTCCCCCTCCCACCCTCCCCTCTCCCCGGCTATCTTTTGTCAAATCCCTCTCCACTCCCAGTCCTCTCCTCTCATCTTAGTGGAGGATCTGCAGGAGTTTGCCCTGCGCCCCGCCCCCAGGGACACAACCCTCCAATGTAGGATCACGCGGGACAGGAGGGGCGTGGAGAAGGGCATGTACCCCACCTACTACCTCCACATGGAGAAGGAGGATGGCAAGAGGGTCAGTGTGACCCACTGGTTTTGAATATGGGTCGTCTACATGCAGCAAAACTGTGTTAGCCTGCTGAGCTAAAGGCCAGGGTGTGGGGAGCTAATGCAAGCGTTCTGTTTCTCAGGCAATGTTTCTTATCACGCCTACTCCCTCCTTCTTTTTCACTCACTCCCTCCTCCATCCTCCCTCTCCCTCTCTCACTCTCTCGCTTTCTCTCTCTCTTCCTCTCCCAGGTGTTTTTAATGGCAGGTAGGAAGAGAAAGAAATGTAAAACATCAAACTACCTCATGTCCATCGACCCCACAGACCTGACCAGAGAAGCTAACAGCTACATAGGCAAACTAAGGTAGGTAAACCATCCCCTCCTCTCTATGTGCCCTCATTATCAGTTTGTTTGGTCACACTTTACACTACAGTTGCCATTATACCTGTCTAATAACTCATTAATTACCATGTAACAACATATTAATGTTGTTGCATAGTAATTCAGTGAACTGTAAGGTCAACCAACTTCCAACGCCTCTCTATATTCACCCACTCCTCTGTCCTGTCCTCTAGTTCTTCTATACTTCAGGTCAGTATCATTCATCTGAGATGGTCATTCTGTTTCAGGTCAAACGTCCTGGGTACTAAGTTCACAGTGTATGATGGCGGGGAGAACCCAGACAAAAAGCCTTTCATCAAAGAGAGTGAATCAGTCCGACAAGAACTTGCAGCCATCTGTTATGTGAGTCCAACCTCATATATCACCGTCACAATGACATCCTTCATTTAGGATCTACCAGTGGAGGCTGGTACAGGGGGAAATCAGAGGACGGCTGGGCTCATTGTAATTCATTCCTCATTCCATTCCATGCATTACAATGAGCCCGTCTTCCGATTTCTACCCTCAAGTTTCAAGTTTCAGATTTACTGTTACATCCCGTTACACAAGTATAAGAAAGTAAAAGTCTTAGGCTTCAGTTCCTCGACAATGCAGCGAAGTGGTAATAGTTATAAAAAGACAAGTAAGGCAAATAAGGCAAAGCTAAATAAAGTGGTAATAGTTATAAGAGACAACTAAGACAAATAAGACAAGTGGCAATAGTTATAAAAAGACAAATAAGACGAGACAAATTGAGCAATACAATAGTAGCAATAATAAAAAATACTAGAAATAGTATCTCCTCCACCACCAATTAGATTAAACCAAGTATTTCCTGCACTGTACTCCAGTCCAGCTGAATCTGACCAGTAACCTAAACACAATGATTTGTTCTCTTCTCAGGAGAAGAATGTTCTAGGCTTCAAAGGCCCAAGGAAGATGACAGTGGTCATTCCTGGCATGATGGACAACGATGAGAGAGTGTGCATTCAGCCAAAATCCGTGAGTTTACAGAGACAACACATCCACTACCATAACTGATACCAAAGAGCATGTATCATATCAAAGCTCTGAGCTGATGAAGATGATATCTGACCTGAGGAAGATTATTTGAATATGGAGATATGACGTGGATATTCTGTTGACCTCTTCTCTCCTTCCCTCCCTTCCCATTCCCTCTCCTCTCCTCTCCTCTCCTCTCCTCCGCTCTTCTCTTCCCCTCCTCCTATCCTATCCTCTCCTCCTCCCCTCCCCCTTCTTCCTCTCTTCCTATTCCCCCCCCCCCCCCAAGGATATTGAGACTCTGCTGATGCGCTATGACAACAGTAACACAGACAACCTGGTCTGCCTGATGAACAAGTCCCCCGCCTGGAACGACCAGACTCAGTCCTACGTCCTCAACTTCCACGGACGCGTCACTCAGGCCTCTGTCAAAAACTTTCAGATCGTCCATCCCGACAACGGTAAGATGGGGAAGAGACCTGCTGTAAGCTAGAGGTGCTTTGGTTAACTTAGGCCATTGAAAAATACAATTACAATTATAAATTATTATTTGCACAATACTACTATTATGTAATTCTATTGAGGAGCTAGGGTTTTATCTGGTAGCTAGCTCATCACTCAACATAGAAATGTTGATTCTGCACTCCTATCCCCCTCTACACCCCTCCTCTCCTGACCCCCATTCACCACCCACTCAAACTGTTCTCAATTCTTCCCTTCCCCCTCCCCTGATGCTGACCTTCGCCCTCTCTCCCCCCTCCTCCCCCCCTTCCCCTCTTCCAGATGACTACATTGTGATGCAGTTTGGTCGTGTGGCAGAGGACGTGTTCTCCATGGACTACACCTTCCCCATGTGTGCTCTACAGGCCTTCGCTATCGCGCTCTCTTCCTTCGATGGCAAGCTGGCCTGTGAGTGATGGAGACTGCCTGTGAGAAACATTCATTGTATTTGAATAATTTCAATTACTTTAGTGTTTGCTTGATTCCGCCTAGAGTGCCAGATGGGTAGGGTTTGCACATTTGGGACTATTCCACTGGTTCCATTACACCAGGCAAACTCAATCAAGCACAGATAAGTATTTAAATTTATTTTAAATACTATTTGAACCCAGGTCTGGTCAGGTGGAGTGGTCTATTGCATAAGGACTGTTATATCTCCCCCAGACCTTGATGGAAATAGTTTTTATTTAAAAAATATTTGTAAATACTTGAGTTGCTTTATCTTGCCTCAGACTATTCCTGGAAACCTCTTTACAGAGTCATGTCCCAGTCATTTATCGGTAATTAACCAGTACTATTGTCTGTAAACTGAGCCATACCATTAAGTCTTATCCTGCAGAAAATGTTTTTTAGCATTTTACATTTTTTCAGGTGAACAGGATTTGGGACTATTTAAATTATTCCATTGCATCAAGCGACCTAAAACAAGCAATGAAAAATTTGAAAATAAATCTAATTCTACATCAACCCAGGTGTGATCTCAACAGTACAGTCAGTACATGCAGGCAGTGTGGGTCATGTGTTTGGCCTTGTCATAACTGGACCCAGCAGCAATTCCTGTTATTTGAACCCGGGTCTGGTCAGGAAGCTATTTAAATACACAGTACTGTATTCCATCTCAAAGACTGAGAACATAATTGTCTCAATAGGGATGATGTCACTAGTCTGAATTATATGCTATGTAGTTGTGGTTAGACATTTGTAAAATATTATTACAGTAGTATGATCAAATAAAATCATGGTTATACAGCATAAACTCATTCAGTGCGGGCTATTTCTATTGGTCTGCATGGATTTGGGTTGTGAGACACTTTATTGCAAACTGTTTGGGCACAAAATAATAAATACACCTCAACATTATAATGAGCCTATCGTATGTTTTAGTACTTGTTTCTACATTTCACTGAATCTCAGTCATGCAATGTAATGTACGAATGTTGGCAGTTGCATAGTATTGTATTCAAAATGCACAATGCTGTCAGCAAGCAAAGTGATTGTTTTGAAAAAACTTGCTATATATTGATAGGATGTTTGCTGATGTTTAATACTTGAATGCTGATTATGGACTAATAAACATGATTGTATACCCCTTACTCTGTTCTTTATTTCAATTAATTCTGGTAGTTTAATTAAATAAATATTTGATATACAATGTGTGCCTGCAGTCACTAAATTACGTTTTTAAAAATAATCTTTTTTTTATCATTACATTAATGTTTGTTTTCACTTGCGCTATCTGATTCTGGTCTCTTTTATCTCAGTCAAGAGGAATGGAAACTTTCTTATCAGAGCTGAATGAATATAACCATCTGCTGCTGAAGGCCATGTTCTCTAACAGATCAAGAAGACATGACAAGATACAGATAGAACCACCAACGACCTCATGATTTCTCCTCTTGCATAATGTTGTTACTCAACACCTCAGCCACAGTCACTTTCATAGCTGATAACAGGCTTTTTAGGCCTTATTACAGTATACAATTACTACTGACTTACTACCCTAAATAGTAGTAACAGTAGTTACTATTTTTGTTGTTGTTGTTGTTGTTATTGTTATTCGCTTTGGATAAAAATGGCTCAAATAGAATTGCAATTTCACATCGTGACGTTAGAATTATAAGGTTCTATCTCCATTTTTGTCAAAATTGAGCTTTTTACATAATCTGATCCATTCAGTGTTTATTAATGCATGTGTGGTGTTATTTTTAAAATGTTTACATTTTTGAGTTAGTAATTCATAAAATACAAAGGTTCCATCTCATAAAACATAATGGAATGCAAAAACTTTGACGCTCAATATCTCTGAACTGCCCTAAACGGAGATAGAACCTTATCATTCTAAGCTCACGACATGTGATAAGGGGTAGTAGACGTTTTAGACTACTTACTTAAATAGTACATCAATAGTAACTATAGTAGAATACAAAAACAATTGCCTTTTCATAGGTGATAAGGGATACACTCATACCTATAGGCCTATTACTACTGCTTCTGAGAGCCAGGTTCACAGATACAATAATAGGCTGCAGTTATGCATTATGGTCACTTCAGCATGATTACTCTTTCTGAACTGTCTATTCTGTTTCCGAGGGAAAACCCCAACGTAAATTAACTCACATGTATAGCTCCTCTAAATACAAACGTGTTTCCTGTGCTAACACTGCTCTGTCTGGTCTGATCAACATACACAGCTCTAAGTGACTGAACTGGGGACATTGGTTGGTGAGTTGTTGATCTTCCTGTGTGTTGAAATACACTTCTTCACCAATGATCAAAAAGGTTTATTTTCTTGATCTCAATAAGATCAATGGAAAATATTGCATCAGACAAGCATCGGTGCTGAGTGATGACATGTTGTGAATTTATTTATCAGGATAAACCCCTAGAGATACATCATCTCGTTCTAGAGAGGGACATAATATTACAATCATAACAGACATGATATCATAGACCAACACGACCATCTCATCTATCCTCACTTACAAATGAATTGCACTTTATTTTTCTTTATTTCTTTGTTTACTTATCTATACCTGTACTGTCTTCATTACCTATCACCACTGTTATTATTATTATAATTTATTGTTATTTATTTATATCCTTCGTCCTGGGATGCACCACTTGGGATTTTGTGGGGTGGGGGAGGGGAGGGTTGGGACCCATGTTCGTGTTTTGTGAAAAAACAAACCAAAACTGAAAAGTATTATTTTTGTATCTGTAACATCTCAATAAAAAGAAAGTAAAAAAAAAAAAAAGACAAGCATCTGTGTCGTTTGTAATGGAAATGTGACTTGCTGCTTTACTCCGTACTTTGTTTGCAAACATTAGGGCTGTCATTTGACTCTGATTGTTAATGCTGTTCCTATTCATTGTGCCAGAATCCGTAATACAACATAATGAACTAAATGAACTCACACCACTGTATGTGGTACGAATAAAGATGTTGCTCCTATAAATACAAATGTATTTCCTGTGCTAACACTGTTGTGTCTGGTCTGATCTACATACACAGCTCTGATGTGACATGTGACATGTGTAACATTATTTGTCTGACATTGTGGATTCAAAACAAGTTTGTAAGTCATGACAGCCTACATGTACGGTATGTTTGTTGTCACACAATGTAAACAGACTGAATACAGTATTTGGGACAGTGAAGCACTGGTTCTATACTCCAAAGGTTTGGGTTTGAAATTAAATAATTAATATGAGGTTAAAGATTCTCAGCTTGTATTCCAGGGTATTTGTGTACATAATTGGTTTCACCATTTAGAATTGACAATACTTGTTATACATAATCCTTTCCTTTCAGTATTTCATGGTATCAATAGTATTGAGACAGATTCATATTATGTTAAAATTAAGCACTCGTGTT
Source organism: Nansenia antarctica (assembly GCF_963989245.1). Classification (NCBI taxonomy): domain Eukaryota; kingdom Metazoa; phylum Chordata; class Actinopteri; order Argentiniformes; family Microstomatidae; genus Nansenia; species Nansenia antarctica. The sequence continues at coordinate 10,802,336 of NC_137681.1, read as the reverse complement.
TAGTATTTGGTCACATATCCTTTGCATGCAATAACTTCATCTAATCTACCACACGCTCCGGTTTATGGGCCCCAGTGACGGCCACACACACACACACATACACTCTCTCTCTCTCTCTCTCTCTCTTTCTCTCTCAAAACATCTCCCCCCTCACTCTCTCTCTCCCTCGCTATCTCTGTCTTTCTCCAGTGCTCAAAACATCTCTCTCTCTCTCTCCCTCTCTCCCTCCCTCCCCCCCCCCCTTTCCCCCTACCCCCTCTCTCTCTCCCTCTCTCCCTCCCCCCTCTCTCTTTTATTCAGATCTCAGATAAGCCTTCAACAACAAGTGACAGTGCTACGGCATCCTGCCTAGGTGAGTTGTTGGGCCTCCTCTAGGGTGACAGAAACAGATACTGATCACTCACACACAGGAACACTCCCCTCACCTCCGCTGCCATGGTAACATTGAGATGGGTCGACTAGAGAGTGCTCACAAGATTCTAATACCCGTAGACACATCTCTGTCATGACTTTGATTGTAAAACATTATAAAGGTTAAATTTTACCCATAGACACTAACTCTGTTAATGGTTGATGTTTACAACAAGTAGAATTCTATTCTATCTGTTGGTTTTCAGGTAATTGTTATCTCAAGCAAGTTACTGTGTAGAGAAATGTCATGCTTTTTACATTTCGATTTTTGACATTTATCCAGACATCTTTATCCAAAGCGACTTACAACAAGTACATTTGTCTAAAGTAAGTGAATCATCTATACATCAGTCGTCATAAGAAAAAACGAATTATGCTAGGAGAAATGCTTGTCAGTTGCTTTATTGCACTCTCTGTCTAAATTGACCCAATAACTGCTTGGCTTAAAATACCTTTCTTGGATATAGTTGTACAATAACGAACATGACTGACAGCATCTGACAGTTTCAACATCTATTTAAAGATGAAAGTTGTTTCACCTATCGACCCCCCCCCCCCCCCTCACCACCACCACCACACTCCCTCCCTGCTAATGGAACCCACCCCAGACACCTTCTGAGCTTCTCGCTCTCTCTAAAAACACATCCTCTACCGTCTCTGTCAGCTGACGGTGATAGTTATCAGTATTACTGGGTCTTCCCACATTCACTTTCAACTATATACAGTAGGGGAGGCTGGTGGAGGACGGGCCTATTGCAATGCATGGAATGGAATGAGGAATGGTATCAAACATGTGTGCTTGTGTGTTTGCTACCATTCTTCATTCCATTCCATGTATTGCAATGAGCCCGTCCTCCGATTTCTCCCTCCACCCACAAATGTAGGTATTAGTGGTGGTTTGCTCAGTAACACATCATTTCAGAGAGGACATAGCAAATGTAAGCATCATTTCAGACCAGAGTAGTTGGAACTCCCTAGGCGGGAGGATGAGGCTGGTCTTCACCTTTGTCCTGCTGGTATCCCACCATGTCACCAGCCTGCACGGAAACAAGACAACAACAGGTAAACCTTTGGTACTTTACCATGACTTAATTCAATTGTTTGTCATCCAATGAATAAGAAGTACAGTAAACTTACCAAATGAAATGAAATGAGCTAACATTTTTACAACAATTCAAAAAGAAAGTGGTTAATAATACATGACTTGAGTTTACAGTTTGACACTCACCATTTGGGTTAATCATCGACTGCATATTCAGACCAGATCAAAAACATCATGTGGCTCTAAAAAATATCAACAGTGAAAACCAGAAGCCTACAAGACTGAGCCTTCCTGAAGCACAGACACACTTGTTTTAAATGCTTGGCGTTGATTAACTCAGTAATGATGTAACAGTTTGACCAGTTCAGATCATGTTCTGCCATGACCATGTTCTGCCATGACCTTCTACAAGATTCTAGGACATACATACCAGTATTAATTCTCCTGTTCTGATTACAAACATAATGTTCTAACTAACCAGGCCATCAGCCAACAGTACATTTATGGATATGAATTATGAGACGGAACTTGGATGGAATGTGTGTGTGCATTTTGCAGTTTTGTGCCAGTGTGCATTTCAGTGTTTATAAAGTATATTTGCCTTTTCTCTTCTTTATGTGTGTATTCTAGGTGTGGAGTACATGCTTGACTGTGTGAATGATTACCTGTTCACCATCACCTGCTCTCTGACCATCACACCAGCGGCTCCACACAGGAACCAGTCGTTCTGGCTGGCCGCTGAGTCATTCGATGGGTGAGGCGGTCACCACTGTTTCTCTCATGTTGCTCACAATTCATGTACTGTACCAGTCAGCGACGGCTGGTGGAGATAGACCAATCAGAGGACGGGCTCATTGTAATGCATGGAATGGAATGAGGAATGGTATAATCACACACACAGTACGGTGTTTCTCAACTCCTAGTCCTTGGACTGGCCTGGTCCCTGGGATGTCGCTGACCGGTCCCTCAGATGGTTAGCTAACACCTTGGTCGGTTCTCTTAGTTTTAATAGAAGCAGTCATGAAAAAAAGGGAAGCGATTTCTTGATGGTCTCTTGGATGAAAAAGGTTAAGAAACACTGGACTAGTATCCCCAAGCCGCAATATGCTTTAAGTTGTAACTTTCCCTTCCCGTTTCCCCCCCAGCGTGAAGTATGTGTGTGTGTTGGTGAGGGATGGCAGCCAGTACTGCTGCTCGTTCACCACATTACATACCTACACACCTCCAGAAACCTTCTATGACTCTGAGAGCTTCAGCATCACCCTCTATCACAACAGGAGCGATGGGTACATCAGCTCTGTGCTTATGGAGAATGAGTATATGCCAGCATACCATAGTGAGTGTTTATAAACACACACACACACACACACACACACACACGCACACACACACACACACATACACACACACACACACACACACATACATACACACACAGACACACACTCCATTCTATCCTGAGTGTTTTTTTCTCTCTCCAGTTAAACCCAATGCACCGTGCAATCTCACAGTAAGCTGGAGCTCTAATCAATATCACTTCACCTGGCTGAGCTGCTATGAGAGATACCTGCCTGGGTTCTACCTGATCGACAGCCTACAGTATGAGCTCTGTTACCACAGAAGAGGCCAGGACCAAGTAAGACTGTCACATTCTTTATATTTCATTGAGATTCACATACTGTATATAAACACGGCATAAAATACCACAAATAAACAACATCATTTATGACAATAAATGACAAAAGATCAGGTGAACCCACCACTTAGAGTAGACAAAAATACACAGTACACAGATCAAGAGAGAGAAATTAAAATAAAATAAAAATACCTCCCCCCCCCCCCACCCCCTACACCTCCATAGTCAGTAATACTTGAAAACCTATTCAGCTCATATTATTCATGTCCTCCTATCCTCTCCCTCGGAAGGTCAGAGTCCATACCACGAGGATGAACGTCTCTGTGAGTGCGGAACACTTCGACCCAGACACAGAGTACCTGGTCAGGGTCAGATCTAGCCCGGACCAGCACTACGAAGGGCAGTGGAGCGAGTGGGGCTATGCTGTTCGCTTGAGGACTGATGACATCACACGCGGTAGGGCTCTGGTTCTGGTTCTGTCAAGATAAGAGAACTTGTGGCCCCATTTTGTCTTGTGATCAGCACTGCTACCAGTGGTCAACACATTACCCCTACATGCAGGGATTCAAACCCATAGAAACAGATATAAATACAAATATATATATAAATAAAATGTACTTGGTGCAGTGTTGCTGCCTATGGAACTGACATCTTGCTACATCTACAATCCACATACTGTACGTGGCTGTTACAGACTGGGCGTCCATTCCCCACACTGCATCCCCCTATTCCTTTCATTCATCTACTCTTTCCCTGTATTTCCTAATAGATAAACATCCAAAAGACGAGGATACTTCACCAGACAAACATCTGTACACCAGTGGAGGCTGGTGGAGGTCAGGCTCATTGTTAACACATTCTATTTCATGCATTACAATGAGCCCGTCCTCCGATTTCTACCCTCACCAGCCTCCCCTGTAATAGAGATAAACAAAAGAAAAGGAACTTCACCAGACAAACATATCTGGACACTATTTGACATGTTGTTCCCGTTCTTTACTCTAGACAAGTCTCTGAGCGAAGACCAGCTCATCATCCTGCTAGGCGTTGTGACTCCAGTGTTGCTGCTCCTGTGCTCCATCCCAGTCATAAAGTATGTTCGTTTATTATCTTTATTAAAGACCTAAAACTGAAAATGTTTTAAGTGATAAGTTATCAGAATGTCAAAAGCCGCAAAAGACATGAAATTCTAAATAAGCAGCACTAACCATAACTTTACGCATTAACACGAAACACAGCTTTGACACCTGCTATGCTGCTGTAGCTCATGAAACTGTACAAGGGGACAGCTATATGACTAGACACAGTGACCACATTTAGCTATGACTATCACACAGCAAATGGATTATGAGACAAATTGAGTTTAGGAATCTTTATCAACTCATGAAACTCACCTCACACTGTAGGCCTACATACAACTATCTGTACATAGTGACCACATGTAAGACTGTTACTGAGCAAATAGATAGTACGACAGATTGTAACTTATCTTACAGTAGAGGTAGAAATCACCGGTCATTCATTGTAATGCATGGAATCGAATGATGAATCGTATCAAAGATGCAATGAGGCCATCCTCCGATTTCTACTTCCACTACCCTCCCCTGATCTCAGATCTGTGGTAGCTAATTCCCCATGTGTTGTAGGTTGAAGAGAAAGCGGAACATCCCAACTCCTGCACCGTACTTCCAGAGTCTCTACAGCGACTGCCATGGGGATTTCAGGGTAGGTGGGTCCCTATTCACCCTCTATGCAGACTTGACATGTCTCCGTACACAATCACTGATGGTGGTTGTATAATATATTGAGGACAAACAAATGTATGTGCTTGAGTTCTTTGATGAAGGGTTATGAAAACACAAATTGAATTCAAGTAGAGCGTGCATATTCACAAACTCTATGCACCAGATGAGGCTGGTGGAGGGAGAACTCTAATACCATTCTTTATTCCATTCTTTACAATGTGCCTGTTCTCTACTCCCACCAGCCTCCCCTGCTACGCCCACACCTTTATTAACAGATAAAGACGTAATACTTGAATTCAACTTCTTATTTCTCTTCCAGTATCTGGTTAAAGTTTAACTAAATGACTGTGATTGTGTAGAGCTGGGTAGTGACTACAGGCAACAAGGACGACCTGCTCCACACCGAGGTCGACACCCTGCGCATCGACAACCTGACCGAGGCCATAGCTGTCCTTGATCCAGACACCACCTGGCAGATGATGATCCAGGAAGACCCCGGCCATCTGTCTAACCCAGCCTGTGATGCTTCTCTCCTGGGGTTCCCGTACGCCGTGACCCCTGGTCCTCAAGCAGCAGCAGCACCACCCCCACCACCACCACTGTGTACCCTGGCCCCTGGAGGCCCCCTGAAGAGCCTGTCCCTGAGCTCAGAGCCAGAGGGCACCCTGGAGGGAGACTCTGGGTGCTGGCTCTGTAGCGCTGGAGAGTCCCTGGAGAGGGCGAGCCCATGGTACAACAACGAGTACTGCACCCTGGTGGATGCTCTCATTGTTGGGGCTTTGAGGAAGGACGATGAGGTGGCGGCAGGCGATAGGTTCTCAGAGAGCTCGTTCAGTGAGGTCATGTCTGATGGGGACTATTAGACATAACCAGTACTCGATTGGAAAAGAAAATCAGGGGGGATGGTGGATTTGATTATATGGGGACAATTTTAGCATCCCCACAGCGTCAGTGACTTGGTAAAAATGTCATTGCATGTGTGCGTGCCCCCTCGCCCACAGTATTTTACTCAATATGCGCAAAAACTAAATGTTGAAATAGCAGTAATACCACGTTCATTGATAAAATGACATAAGGGATGGAAAGGGGGGATGCCATCCCCCCTCAACTTGAGTACTGGACATAACGTAGGGGCCTGTTGAGGCGATTGAAACGTTACAGAACAAAGTGTTCAAATAGAAATGTGCTGTGTAGAACAGGTATGAGTGTCTGGTATGTAGACGATAGAATCATGTTTCACCTTACTAAATACACCCCTGATATGTCATTGCTGAACATTGTGCAAGTGTAAGAGCAAATTACTGCGTGTTAATAGCATATATCATACAGTACTCTAAAAATGCATCATTAGTCAAATATGCATACTATGCTTATTAATGTAATTATGCTTATATTTGTTTCCTAAATGCCATGCGAATAAGATATGTCCTGTAGTATGTTCAATAAACTCTAGCATGTTGAATACAGTCTCCCTAGTAATTGTGTGTGACATCCTAATGTTAATGGAGCGAGAGGGTAGAGGTGGGTGCATCAAAATGCAGCAGTGGAGGCAGAATTCTAGTACGAGCTTAATGTAATGCATGGAATGAGGAACTGTGTTCATGCGTTTATTATCATTCCTCGTTCCATGTATTACGAGCCTGTCCTCCGATTTCTACCACAATCAGCCTCCTCTGCAATGTAGCTGTAGTAGCCTCGAGGCCTAGCATGTAAAGCTAGAATCCCAGTGAAGCAGTACAAGAGCTGTAACTACCACATGATAATATTAGAAATACCTGCATTTGATAAACAGTATAGTTCTACCCATTTACACAATAAGGCTTTATAGAAACAGTTTTATTTACTCTAACACATGAACAAAGCACCATATAAACAGAAGAGTCTGATACAGAAGGAGGCCTACCTGCCCTTATGAGTCCACATGACCATTTTCTTTTTCCTTCCCCGCCCTCCCTCCCCCCAAAGCAAAACACTCCAAATAACCAAAAAATAATAACAATTAAAGAGACAGCCAAGGCAGCAGATTCTATCTTATTTTACAGCATGCTGAATAGAAAACCTGCATCAGAGTCCACAGCCCCATCCCTTAGCATGAGACACTAGCAGAGATCTGAGAGGATTGGATAGGTCTAAGCAAGGTACACTCCTTGGGTACAAGCAGGATAGACATACACTACAGGCCAAAAGTTTGGACACACCTTCTCATTCAATGTGTTTCCTTTATTTTCATGACTATTTACATTGTAGATTCTCACTGAAGGCATCAAAACTATGAATGAACACATGTGGAATGATGTACGTAACAAAACTCTAAATATGTCTTAGATTTTAGATTCCTCAAAGTAGCCACCCTTTGCTTTTTTGTTGTTAATAAAATAAAAAATTGTTGTTGTTAATAAAATATATAATAATAATATTATATATATATATATATATATAATAACATATTATATATTTTATTAACAACAAAAAAGCAAAGGGTGGCTACTTTGAGGAATCTAAAATATAAGACATATTTAGAGTTATTTCACACTTTATTGTTAAATACATAATTCCTATGTGTTCATTCATAGTTGTGATGCCTTCAGTGAGAATCTACAATGTACCAAATAGTCATGAAAATAAAGGAAACACATTGAATGAGAAGGTGTGTCCAAACTTTTGGCCTGTACTGTAGCTCTACCTTGCCCTGATAGGATAGGTGGGAAGTGCCACCATCTTGTTTATACCTATCCCATCCTGTATGATCAATATTCTGTTAGTAGGTCCACACTAGCATACCACTTAGAATGCTTGGCCAATACATAGGTAGTTTCATTCTTTGCAGTAGAATGTGTGCTAGTGTGGATTTTGTATGGCGCCCCAAGTGCCTAGGGAGACAGGGGCAAGGGGCTGATTCTAGACAGAGCCATCTAGAGATGCTAGTGAGACGACAGTATAAAAGTGCCATTTGTTACACAGCAGTTGAAATACTGACATTGAAGTAATTAGCAAATTGTACATCATTAAAATCAGGGAAAATTACAAGGGGGTAGATTCAAGGAATAGACCCTGTGAAAGCGCACAAATTATACAAGACAACCAAGACTTTCCACTCCTCGAAAGAGGAGGATGATGGTGATGAAGATGATCAGCTTATTATGAACGAACGATGAAACCGGTACTGTGCTGCTGTGTCCCTCGCACCATAAGACAAGTTATATATACGGCTAAAAAGGAATAGATGCGGGTGCTAACAGCACCTAATTTCCTCCCCTGTGCCACGCGCCGCCAACTGACAATTAAGAACGAAAAATAAAGGGGCGGGGTCAGAGAGCGGATGGCACTGAACTGTGGAGGTTTAAATACAAGTCCATAAGAGTTCTGATGCGAGAGGACCACATTCAGAGAGACAGAGGGGGGGGGGGGGGAGGTGATGATCCAAGTTTGACCCATTCCTGCTGCCGTAGAGGAGCAGAGTCTTCGCCCTCGCCCTTACGACGGGGAGAACTTTTTGGCCTGTGCTCGAACTCTTTTTTCATATTCTACTCTGTTTTGGCTGAAAGCAAAAAAAGAGACGTTTAGTGAAGTGAATAAAACCAGCAGGGCAGTAATACATCCACAGAATGCCTAGTCAAACACACTTGCTTACATGAAAATCAATTGCATGGTATATAGGCTAGTAAATCAATTCTGTAAGGAAGAATTCCCCAAACCTCCAGAGCTGGAGAGGCAGTAGGAGAAGCATGCCGTCCACAGTGGAGGCAGACATTGGAGGACAGGCTCGTTGTAACGCATGGAATGGAATAAGGAATGTCATCAAACACGTTTGATACCATTCCCAATTCCAGGTATTACAATTCCAGGTACTACAATGAGCTTGTCCTCCAATGTCTGCCTCCACCAGCTCCCACACTAGCAGGACTCACCAGCCTGCACCCCCTAGCAGGACTCACCAGCCTGCACCCCCTAGCAGGACTCACCAGTAAATTGTGTAAGCCTCGGCTTGAGCTGGATCCTGGATGTTTGGCTCGTTTAGAAGTTCCTGGATTCCTAATAAGATCTGGAAGACCACAGAAGGAGGACAAGAGGTTGTTAACTAAAGGACAATCGAGAACACTCGGTTCAGTCTCATACACACAACTGACTTTGTAATTGATGTGCAATTCATGTACTTTTACGTTTGTAAGCAGAGCTCCCAAGCAAGAGACCTGTCTCAGAAGTAGGGATGCTCCGATTTATCGGCCACCGATTTAAATCTGCCGATTTCACTCCAAATGACTCGATCGGTGATCGGCAAAAATGGCAGATCGCAAAAGCCGATCTTTTAAGTTATTTTATTGTGGGAAAACGTTATTTCTATGTTGCGATAACTTCTCAACAGGATTTTACAGGGTTCGTTCAAACTATCGTAATTCTTGAACTATGTGCAATCGGGGAAAAAAAAAAAAGTTTCTGAAAGCAGAGAAGTTGCACTCTCTAACCATTTAGGGTTATTACGGTAGTTCACCAAAAAAACAAATGCATTGACCTCTAAGCGTCATAGGAGCTGGAGAGTGATTTCAAGAGAAGCGGTATTTTATACTTTAGTGAGTTTCTGTACATATACTATGTTTGTGATTGTGAAATGTCATGAGGTTAGTTCTAGCGAATTTACCTGATAGAACATCGACATGCTAGAAACACATAACTACACTTAATTAGATGATCATACCGCCCCAAACACATCACGTCCCAAAACAAAAGTATTTACAAAAGCCTTACCAAATAGTAGTCTATGGCAAACGAGAATGGTGAATCCAATCCATAAAGTATTTAGTGATCGTTAAACTGTTGTTTATTTTTCGTGTTATGAAAAAAACAGAGTTGGCGAGTAGCGTAGTTCTAGGCTGCGTTCGTAAATTCGCTCTGGAAATCTAACCAGCAGTCATGGAATGCCTCTTGTCCAATCAAATTACTTGGTCCCTTTATGACGTTGAGCCCAGTGTGCCCTCCGGCGCTCTCAGAGCGAAGTTACGAACGCAGCCTAGAACTACTCGCCGACTCGTTTTTTTTCATAACACGAAAAATAAACAACAGTTTAACGATCACTAAATACCGTCAGTTAAGCTGCGCCCAAAACCCTGATATGTTGCCACGTGAAACGATAAGACAAGAGGCCACGATACGATAATCGCCGTAGGAGGCGATTCGACTGTAGGCATGTGAAGTTAGAATTTCTTCAAACTTGCAGTGGTAGCAACGGTGTGTGTGTTTTAGTAAATATAGCGTGCGTGTGTGTGTAGCTGTATGTGTGTGTGTGTGGCCCTCCTGTGAGAGGTGTGTGTGTACCTGTGAGAGGTGTGTGTGTACCTGTGAGAGGTGTGTGTGTGTGTGTGTGTGTGTGTGTGTGTGTGTGTGTGTGCCATATCTCAGTATGTAGGCTATGCAGTGTAAGTAAGTGTGTGAGTTTATTCTGTTATTTATGCTATTATATCTAGTATTGTGTTGAGAAGCAATGGAAATGAATCAAGAATTGATAAAGTAGGCTAACTTACATTATCATTGTTCTATATGCAACAGAACAGATCACCCAGCATTGCTAATGAAAAGAATCAATGAATGTGAGTCTAATACCAATACTTGCTCAATAGGTCTTCAAATCTATTAAAAGTGTTCTTATAAAGGTCTTAAATGTAACTTGTAGAAACCTGCTTACATTAATTATGCGGGTGTTACGGGCAGGGCCATCGCTACTTACACGCGCATCATTGTTAGACTGTTAATGATAGAGCTAACCATCTACGGACAAAAAAAAAGTGTCACCTTTTTGGACCATCGCCAGTTTGCACCCCTGCGTATGTAAACCATGAAGGCCACGTTTATGATGTCTTTTATACAGCCATATCGACTGACTTGGGTCTGCGTTTGCTTGGTGCCTAATGGATCAAGACTTTTGTCTAAAAAGCAAAATATATGTAGGCTATTATCCAGTCAGTAGGGATACAGTTATGTATTTTTAAAAAGATCGGTATCGGTAGATCTTGAGGAAAAAAAATCGGTGATCGGTATCGGCCCCAAAAATCCAGATCGGAGCATCCCTACTCAGAAGGACACCTCGCCCCCCCCTAAATAAATGTTATAACAAAAATAAGGTTCTGAACTCCAGTCTCCAGCCCTCCCTACTCTCGCCTGCACATTGTTCCAGCGCAGCACAGCGGATTCAACTCCACTAATCAAGGGCTTTCTGATTTGGCTGCATCAGGAGCTTCTGCATTTGGCGCAAGATTTTCACAAATATCACATCCATTTGGTGACGTGGCCAGTCCATCCTAACCCGTCCCCAGCTGTGACTCACTTACCTAATGTTGGATGCAGAATTCTTTCTTCTTCCCCCCCCCCCTTCATCTAATGTTATCTAGTGTAATCTGACCTGCTTGATGGTGATGGCGGGTCTCCAGTCCTTGTCCTCCTCTAGGATGGACAGACAGACAGTGCCCGACGGATACACGTTGGGATGGAACAGAGGTGGCTCAAATTTACCTGAGGGAGAAACAGACGACGGGTTAGATTAGTAGAAGAAAGGAACAGGAACCGTTAAGATCTGTTTACAATTTTAAAAACACATCAGTGGCGGTGGAGACTCACATTTAGGGGGTGATGAAGGATAGTCGTCCTTGAAAAGCATCCTCAGTTTGAACAGTCCACCTTCCCAGGGAGTCTGAGGTGGTGAGGAAAGGGTTACTCATCATGGACCAACACAGCTTGGATTCTTTACAGACCGTTACAGCTTGTACAGACCTACATCATGCAAGCATCTAACCCATCGATAATGATCCTGTACTCCGCACAGCATCTCTATGTTGCCAACATCCACACAGGTTTGAGAACTAGGTTGTTTCAGAGAAACTTGCTCCATTCTTGAATGTGACGAATGAATTTGCATGTGCCAAAAAAAAGAAAAACCTATCAATTGTCTTTCCCTTTTCTAGCAGGGTGACTGCTTGTGCACTTAGTCTTATAGAACATTTCTTGACATGACTGATTGTATAGTCGTTTCTGTTACTTTAGGCAAATGTACTTATTGCATCTCAGGATAAGAGCATCTATTAAATAACTGAAATGTGCTAGATAAACCCCCCCCCCCCGGGACCACACAGTGGTGTTTCATGCATAGATAAATTGTCACATTACCTGTTTCTTTCCAGGAATGGCACATTCCCAGTTCATCAAGTTCATCGTTCCATCAGGGTTTTTTGTTGGTACAGCCACAAATCCCTGAATAAACACAAAGAACAGATTAATTGACAGAGCTACAAAGTCAAGTAAAAAAATAAAAATAAAAAAAAAGATTCAAATCTCAAGGATCTAAAGTAGCATAGTATACTGCCCCCTACTGTCATCATACTGAACAATAAAAGTTTCAGTTTCACCATTCACTATTGGAGCTCCATAGATTTGATATTTCCCAAAGTGCTATTGGACTAACAGTATCACATTGTATTATAGGGTGCCATAATAACAATGTTCGCTATCATAACTTATTACCAAACAAGTGATGCTTGATGAGGACCAGTACTCACGAAAGGATGGTCTTTCCTCCACGCTTTACGCTCCTGGGCGAGCCGACTCAATGCAATGCCTGACATGACTGGTGTTGGACTCCTGCTGTGAGGATATCAAACGACATGATTAACATGGACGTGTGAATATGAATACGCACTGTACACCACTACATATCCAGTTGTACGGGGTCATTATTGTTTTATTGACTTTGCGCCATTCACGATTAGGCTATCATACCCCAGGGCCGTAGATAACTTACACATACCAGCCTAGTTCTCAGCAGAGGAAACATGAAAACATGCATTTATAACTGTGACCCCTGGTAACTAGAGTTAGATGTCACCATAGCAACAGCCTTCACCACATCAGATCAGACCCCCTGTCCTTGAGAGATGTTCTCATTACTTTTTAGAGACCTGGGAAACCCAGGGAGTAGATTGCACTTGACTGATGTAATGTAAATGTCATTCATTTGATTGAGCGAGAGCAGAAAGAAAGACCTGGCTGTGTCTTTTGGGTGGATAATATAAAGATAGAGACTTAAGAATGTAGATGTCTTAAGATGTCTTAAGGCACAGTAAACTACGAGACGAAATTGCAAAATAGCACCATTATATCATCCATCTGTCTGTCTGCGCCAGATGCAACAAACAGCATCTGTGTAGATTCGCGCAAAAGCAAAACATCTCTGGTTCGCTTTCCTCCAGCAGCTTTAAGGTTAAGCCAATTAGTTAACATCAAGAATGGGAGAACGATGGTGATTATTATGATATTTTATATATATCGAGCTCTGAAAATCCCAACCTCCTAGTACAAGTTCTACCACAGGGAAGCTCATTTAGCCGACTGGCTAACAGGCTAACGTGCTAACAGGCTAACGTGCGCCAAAACTGTCTCCATGGCCATGTTGCTTAGAGACTTGCGCACTTGCCGCTGATCGACCTAAGCGTCTTGTTGTGGCAACGTGACTCTGCTCTCGTCATCTAACTAAACCTAATTTAAACTAAATTACGTAGCGTTTTGTTTCCTCTTTCTTTGGTTTTAAAAGCGGAACCTCGTTCGGGTTCGCTAACACAGCACCCTTCACTGCGCCAGACAAAGAACCCCCCCGGGTTCCCCCAAACAGGCGCACATTTACGCATCAGACGAAACTAGCGAAAATGGCGCAAACTCCCAGACGGATTAGATTCGCTTTTATCACACAAACATAAAAGTACAAGGTCGGTGGCGACGTTATCTTACCTTTCAGTGTCGCTTTAATGCTTCGCGCAATTGAACAGAATGAATTAGTCGAGCTTAGATCGGGATAAACCCACTGAAGTTTCCCTCCCGAAAATACACCCGTTCCTAACCCAGGCTAAATACTAGGACCATTTGCATAGCCCACCTCCCTACCCGCCTGACAAGAAGTGGCACTAATTGGGAGAGTTGAAGATGAAGTGCTTGTAACATTAATCAACTGAACTAATTAAATGGCACGATTAGAAATTCATCGGTTACAAGTTCTATCATCTCGGCTGCAAAAGGTGCAGTTTTGAGCCTTTACAAAATACAAGTTGTTGATGTTACCTTTTTATAACAGGCTATTATTGAAGTATTTTTTCCATGTGGGCAGTGATTACATACAACAATTTTAGTTGAGGTCGCAATAAATGCAATAAATCAAATAAGTGCAAACAGGCAATGCTGTAGACGACTACAGACTTAAAGGAACAGTACATCTTTATATTTTCTAAAATAAATACCACTAGATGGCGCCATTGGCCTAGAGTCGATTATGATCTGTTAATTTGAGTCCCAGGAATGGGAGGACGCTATGAAGACTACAGGGCTACCACTACTCATTGGGCACTAGTGTAGATCTAAGAGGATCAGGATTGGATAGGTGTAAGCAGGGACATAGATTACACCAGGGTTCGAGTTATGTGGGAGCCAATGGGAGCTGAGCTCCCATAAGGAAGGTCTGAGCTCCCATGAAAGCAGTAAAATCATACATCTGTGGGGGTCGCTAATAATACATTACCACAACCAGGGGCGCCGCTAGAGATTCTGGGCCCCATGACAGAATATCATTTTGGCCCCCCCCCCACCTAAACCACCCATCAACCTAGACAACAGGCACGTGCCGTGAGCTTTTAGATTGGGTAAGCATAAGATATAGAAATACACATAATTACACATACACGCTATCAGTGAACGCAGTTTCAAGGAAATGCAATTTTGATGCCCTAGAACCCGCTAATAAACTGTAGGGTCACTTTGTGATCAGATTACCAAAAACAAAAAAAACTGTTGCCAGTTTCGACTATATCAGGGGTGCTCATTTTTCAATCTTTTTTTAACCAAGATCTTTTCAAGTAGCCAACCTGCTGAAATCTACAAGTCCAGTTTCAACATCGCAAACGCACACACGCACAACACAGACACACACCGTTTCCATCCTCCATAGTAAACTCACAACACACTTTCTTTTCACACTTTTGTCACACAGGCACTTGACATCACATCACATCTCTATCTCTCTCAAACACTTTTGGTCCAGAACCACTGGCACGGACAGCGACATTAGGCCTATCTCAGCGATTGATTAAGCAGCTCTCTCTCCAAACACAACGGCACAGGCCTACATTCAAAGGTAAAAGCAGAGGAAGTCTTAAATAAGGAGCCATAACTAACCAGCAGTACAGCAGTACTCAAACCATATAAACAAGCACAGATCGCCACCAGCCTCGCGAATCATATAAACCGCTCATACGATACCAGGCTTGCTGTAACCCCTAGCGACTCTCCCTTTCTGGGTGGGAAGATCGGTGAGTGGTGGCTTCGGGCGGCCTTTAGCCAGTAGTTGTGTTTTTCCAGTCCAGTCCAGTCTACGAAATCCCTTTAGGTCGCTGACAGTAATGTCCATATTCACAAAATCAAGCAAGTTATCCTTATTGATTATTATTATTTAGATCGTTTGAGCTAGCTGGCATAAGCTATTCTGCCGGGCGAGAGAAAGTAAGGTGAAATGTTAAGTGAACTTGAAAGTGATAAGAGCCAATCAGTAGCTCTTATCGGAATGAACGAACTACTGATTGGCTGGTAACCATGCTTACCCTGGCCACATTAAACAGCGGACTGAGGCATTGAAGAAAAAAAGAAGACATTTTCACAGAGACGCAGACATTACATTATGACATTTCAGCAGAGAGAGAAGTGCTTATAATGCAACGCAATGCAAGCAAGCAGAATAGCGAGTGCTTACTCCTGCAGGTGGCGCCAAAATGAATGACTCCTGCTGCCCTGGGACCTAAAATACGACTCTTTTAATGAAAACAAACAAACGGTTTGCACTTTTATTTTAATATTTTCACTGTCCTTTTTTATTTTTTCGTTGGGTAAGCACTGCTTACTATGCTTATATGGACGACACGTTCTTGCTAGACAACCCAGTTGAAGTTGATGAACGAAATCCAATGATGGACATCTTTTGTAAATGTAATTTAAAATGACTTAATACAGGAATCAACAATTCAGCAAAGAAATCTCAACATTCTTTAACTTATTAAATTAAGACTTGAACAACAGAAGGACAAAAGTATAATTAAATGAAGATTTGAACCCAATTATAAATGTATAAATCACACAAAAAGTCTAAATATAATTTTAATGGGGTGGTATTGTGTCTAAATACATTTAGATCTTTTAAACATCAGTTGGCCATAATACTGTCAGGATTAGATCAATGAAGAATTACAGCAGAGATATTTACTGACTCAGCATTGCTTGTTTCACACAAAGACAAAAGTGTTTTATACAAGAGGGACAACACAGACATGGTGCCAGCGAAATTGAATAGTGAAATGGGAAAAAGGTAATTTTTACCCACTGCGGCAGTACTGTGGAATAGTATACCTGGAGAGCTAAAAACTATATCTAGCCTAATGCACAACGATTCAAGATAGGAGTAAAGAGACCAAATCAAAGCTAAACGCTGGGCCTTCTTAGTAGCAAAATCTTTAATAAGATCCTTGAAATCTAGTGATAAAGCCAACTTGCTGTGCTGCTGTCATTGTCCTTTGTTACTTCTTGCTCTACATAATTCATAATATGTCCTATAATAGTATTAACATAGTAATACATACATTACACCAGATTAGCTAACTTAAATGTTATCTAGCTAGCTAACAATAATATTAAGATGCCAGTGGTCAATGTTATTGCAATTACTGGAAGAACTATTAACTAAATATTAGCTAAAGTTGTATTCAATGCTTGCATGGTAATGCAGCATACATTAAAATATTCAAAATCTGTTTGTTAACACCAAACTCCTACTGCTCACCTCCTTCTCCTTCAACTGGGAGACTGCATCTGTGCATGACGTCATTAGCATGTAACCTTACTAGTTAGCTAGCTAGCTATAGCAAGAGTGCATAGCTGCTGAATTCACTGAGCTCTAATAACCTATATTTGGACCAAAATTGCCCTCATCTCATACATTTAACTGAAATTATACTGACAGTGCACTGTAAGTTAACTTTACTTGAAGTTAATGTTAATAGGAAAACATTCAGTAGCTTGCTATCATGCCGCCCCAAAAAAGGCCACTGCTGCCGACCGAGTCGACAAGCCTGGAAAGTTTCGGGTTTTCATCCTAACAATTAACATCCTTCAGGCTAACAACATCATTCAAACCAACAAATATAAACTCAACAATTAGAATGTCTATTTTAGCTACATTAACCTTATTGTAACATGTAAATACTGATACTCACCCGAATATATATGTGTGTGTATCAGTAATATAGAATACTTGACAAATCTATCCCACTTTTTCAAACGAAAACACTGGTGCATCAACTGCCACAATGTAAAGTGCGTTCGTAAATTTGCTCTGAGAACGCCGGAGCGCACACTGGGTCAACGTCATAAGGACCAAGTCATTTGATTGGACAAGAGGCATTCCATGAGAGCTGATCAGATTCCAAAGCGATTTTACGAACGCAGTCAATGCAAACTGTAAATAGAGCATCTAGGTTGCTAGGCAACGAATATGTGCATTATATTCTAAAATAACTGATAAAGCATGTCTGTAACCGTTTACATCAGTGACACCTTTAACTTAACAGTTTTAGTTTGCAGTAGACTAGATTAAATCAATTAAACTAATAAAACTAATAAATTCACAAACTTTTACTAAAAGCTTTTAGGAATAACTCTTTGGACAGAGTCTAATTCAGAAAAATACATAAACAATTCAAGACCTCATAAAATCGTGATAAGACTTTTTAATACTTAAGGGTCTTGATTTTCCCAAAATGTACTTATCAACTTTTAATACTTTTCAAGACACCGCGGATACCCTGCTAGATTTCAAATTGGGGTCCCCTGAGGAAATCTATATACGGTAATCTCTATCATTTGATACAAAAATATAATAATAATATTATGAGATAAAAAAATAAATGATCATTTTGTATGAAGGTAAACATTGTTTGTGTATTGTACCTGTAATTGTAATTGTTTTGCGTTTCAAATCCAACCAATTTTAGGATGTTTTAGGTGATTAGAATACACTTGGGCATATGTGCCCAGCCAGCACGCCCACGTGGGTCCCATATGGTTTCAAGGTGGGCTAACCCATATGGGCCTCATGTCGGCAATGTTAGCGGGATCCACTTGGGTCCCAACTGGGATGCCCATGTGGGCTTTAGGTGGGTTTTACCTGGGCCCTAGGTGGGCCCCAACCAGGCATGTTGGCATAGCCGGAATCAAGTTGTTGGTTCACAGGAAATGATTGATGTCAATTTGGGGTCGCAACAAATCAAGGTCAGGAAACGAAAAGAAAGGGAACCAAACCTGGTAGGAAGTCAATGTGCAGCGCTGCACATCCACCCCCTCTACCACATGCACACACACACAGGAATGAGAACCAAAAGAGATGTGAAAGACAAACCATTTTTATTGGGGTTTACCCTAGTATGCAAGACCATGAATCTATTATCCCAGTAAAATTCCACATTTATTTTGTACATTTCAAATATTGCATTAAAATCATTATTGTAAGAAGTGACGGATATGATGACGTTATCACGATTGCAATCAGATTGAGGAAGAGTAACATGCTATCTCCTGTGGAAGTACAGGGGTGAGCATCCACAACCATGCGTTACAGTGTTTCTGATGCAGCAGTTACTAGAATTAATTTGAAGTTGAATGTCCCACATAGACATGTATGTTGTCTAGCAGTGTGGGAAGGGTTTATTGAGGGAGTAGTGCAGCCAGTGACTATTGTAGTAGAGGCTAGTGGAGGTAGAAATCGGAGGACAGGCTCATTATAATAAATGGCATGGAATAAGGAATGGTTGTTTGATACCATCCCTCACTCCATTCCATGCATTACATTGAGCCCATCCTCCGATTTCTACCTCCACCAGCCTCCTGTTGTATCTCTTTCATATAGAGGGGAAATGCCTTCAGCTTGTCTCTGAAAGAGTACGTATGGAATGATCAACACCGTTATCAACGTGGATCTGAAGCTGCATTCTCTGTCTGAAAGAGATACGGGCGAGAAGCTGCCCGGACCTAGAGTAACCCCTAGTCCTGGACTAAATACTGTGTCCAGTGGAGAATCGCCACTGAAATGCTGTATAGTTCAGGACTAAGGCTTGATCTGGATCCAGGAAACTGTCCCAGTCGGTCTACAGGTCGGAGCACGCTGACTGCGAGGATTTAGGTGGAACCAAGCAAAAATAAACCAAAAACACATTATAAATCTCACTGCAACAATACCCATGAAGAGACCCGTCACTAGAGTGCCATCTCTGAGCAGGCTTAGCTAAAGTCACCTTTTCACTGTGCATAATCACCATCACAGGGGAAAACTAAGATTGTCTCCAGCACTAGAACATCAAAATGGTCGGCAGCAAAACCACTTGGAAAATGTATACGATATGTTAACAACAGTTTAATATTTATTTACATGAGTTATGGAGAGGTTTGCCGGCCCTTTATTAAGCCTGGTCCTTGATGAGAAATAACTCTCAATGGAGAATCCCCATTGAAAGTGTGATTGAGTCGAGGACTAGCCTTAATCTGTGTCTGGGAAACCGCCCCTTTAAATCCATCGGGAGTAGGGAGTGCTAGATGTTGCCTCAGCTCCAGTCAAACAAGTCAGTCTATATTGCTGCGTCGCCATTACTCCACCCTTTTCATGTAGTGCTTGTGCACTTCCCCACCTTCCCGCGCTACACCAATCCTGGGGAGGCTGGTGTAGGTAGAAATCGGAGGACGGGCTTATTGTATTTGAAACCATTCCTCATCCCGTTCCATGCATTACAATGAGCCGGTCCTCTGATGTCTAACACTGCAATCCATTCCCGTGTAAATCCATGTTGGGGAGATGAAGGGTGGAGACATGGGACGCAGCATGTGTTCAGGTATGTGAGGGGAGTGTAAGATAACTAGAAGGCTTCAGAATACTATAGCAAATGTAAACAAGACAGCCTAAACTCCGGCAGAACATCCACTCCACGTTTGATTGAACCTCGATTTCATAGTTTGCACTTGATAAGCCCTTGTGTTGTGTGTGTGTGTGTGTGTGTGTGTATCAAAAAACATGCATCCATAATATAAAATGGTCGTGTTACATGTAAAAAGAGAGTGTTGTGAGAGAGAGTCTGTGTGTGTGTGTGTCAATATGTGTGTACAGAGTGAGAGTGTGCCCATAACCAGAACATTTGTTTACTACTAAGTTCCATGTGTAAGCTGCACATAAGACATTGGATTTGGTCATAGGGGAAAAGGCAACACTTATCAAATATTATGTGTGCATAAAATATCCAACGGAGCAATACCACACCTGAGGACAGAAACAACTCTATATAAAACCTGTCCTGAAAAGCGGTACATCAACAGTATTCAACTGTATTGCAGTCTTTAGAAAAGCATGGTGCCCAATGCACAGTGATGGTTCCGCTGACGTGCAGGGAATGTGTATTATGAAATCTACACACTTCAAAATGCTTCACGCAATGTGTCATCTTGCAGGAAAGCAACAATAACATATTTGTACAACATAACAGTCAACTTCCAAGCCACGGTATTACATTATCTCTATTATTGGATATCAAAAGATGTTCCACGCATGTTCTAAGTGAAACAGATATTCATATTCAGCATCAACAGTTTGAATCCTGATTTACAAAGACCTCCCTATATGCAGAGACTTTCTGTACAAACGATGCAAAACTGAAGCTAACACAATATCAAGACTTTCTAGCTCTGTTAGTTCCAGTACAACAACTTATATCTGAAGTTGTGTTCTTCTATACAGTGTACAAAACGTGCAGTTTGAGTTAAATATTAATATCATTGACCTTTTTTTAGATTATGTACATCACAAAACCTATTATTAGGATATGATAAGATATTCCTTCACCATTTAAACCTTCAAAAAAACATTAGCAAACCCCAACTTCATTGCTGCTGCCCCCCCCCCCCTCCCCAGCCCCAAAAGGCTCTATTAAACAGAATATTCCCTCTGAAATACAGAAGGTAAACCAGTTATGGAAGCATCATGAAACTCATCTTAAAACAAAACAAAGAACACTGTCTCTTGGGAGAGCCATGATGTTTTCCTGTCCACTTGACATGACAAGGAAAATCTCTGGGCCTCTTCATAGGCTATAACTAAGGTGAATGCTAAGTGGGATCCTTGGGACGAACCCTACCCTAAACCCTAACCTTTAGCCTTACCCACAACCATAACCCCTAAACCTTACTTTAACCATTTTAAATCTCAACGTCAGAGTCAGTATCCCACTTAGCATTGACCATGTAACTAGGGCTCTGGCTCTGGTTCTGAGCCTGTTGTGTCAAAGTGTGCTATATGTATGCCAGGGGAGGCTGCTGGGAGTAGAAATCTGAGGACTGGCTTATTGTAATGCATGGAACGGAATAACGAATGGTCTCAAAACACCATTCCTCATTCCATTCCATGCATTACTATGAGCCTGCCTTCCGATTTCTACCTCCACCAGCCTCCACCGATGTAGGCATAATTCCCTTCTTAAGGTCTTGTCTAATCAACGATTAAATTAGATTATTAGATAGATTATTACTGTTTATGCTTCATGAATATCGACCACCAGGATCCCGTGGTCCGTGGTGATCCAGAGGTTGATGGTCATATAAAAACTCAACTTCAGACCCTGAGTGAAGCATAGGCCTTGTGTCATGACTTCAGCCTGATATTCTGTAGCATTAAACATTTTTTACATGTTATATTAGAATTCCTCATATTCAGTTTGGAAGAAAAAAAATGTCACTAATTAAAAAGAAAAAAAAAGAAGAAAAGTCCAGTTTGACTGTACAGGCACAGAGAGTCAGTAAACAGACATATTTACATCATCAAGATAAAAACAAAATGGAGGAAAAAACAGATAAACAAACGACATGTCGACTTCGGGGAGTGTCTTCTCTATGGTGTGAAATGTTCTTCCTCTTCAATGATATGTTTGTTTGTTTGCATCTTTATTCCGGAAGCTTCTAATACTGACTCATCACATCCTTGAGCCCCTCTCCTGAAGAATCTGGAAAAACAAATGATGACAATCAGTGAAAGTCTCACATTCACACGCACGCACACGCACGCACACACACACGCACACACACGCACACACACACACACACACACTTGCACACACTCAAAAAAGGATATGGGTTGAAGCTAGCAAGGTATTCTATTCTATACAATACTAGGTACCCATGCCAGCAATACAAAGCAAAATATTGTCTGGTAGCTATGACGAAAGCTTGTCAGTTGTAATCAACCTGGGTCCTGAAGAGGCACAGCATTCACTTCAACACTTACGACACACAACTGATTTCAATGGATGGAAGCCCAAACCTGGCTAGGACAAGAACGGTCAGTGTGCCACCTCTCAGTGTCTCAGTGGCCTTGTGGTTGGGAGTGTCCGCCCTGAGACCAGAGGGTTGGACGAGTATCCTAACTACTACACAACCTCTCATGAACCGAGGTTGTATCACCACCCGGGCAAAGCTACAGCAAAGAAGCATGGAGCGGGAAGAGAGGAGAGATGGAGGGAGGAGGGAGGGAGCTATAGAGGGCATGTTGAGCTCACCGTTGACTCATCATCATCATCATCATAACAAGTACTCAACCCTAATCATCCGACAAATTCATTTCATAATCCGTGTCCTCGTCCTCACTCTGGACAACATGCAGCATGCAGACAGACAGACCGACAGACAGACGGCACAGAGGAAACACAGGACAGGACAGTCTTAGAGAGGACACAAAGGGGCGTCAATGTCATAGGGAAAGGGAAATAAAACAGACAGAGGAGGTAAATAAACATCCTAAAACATTTACCTGTAACCATTATATCATTTGTCACAATTTCCGTTGCAACAAATACATACATGTACAGTTCACCTTTTCTCACCAGATCTACTGACATAAGTGAAGTCCAACGGAGAGCCACAAGACTGGAGCTAGGCCTAACTACTGTGTCTGACCCCTGGAGCTAGGCCTAAACCCGCAATAACAGGTGGTTCACTCACAACATCAGCTCCTCACATTATAGTTTAAAATTCATCCCATCAAGACTAGTTAATCTTAACCTACTGTGCAGTAATAAGCAACCGTTCAATGGATTTACCAACATGGAAAGAAGGCAGAGCCTGGCGTGCGTGTGTGTGCATGCGTGTGCATGTGCGTGTGTGCGGAGCATGATGCAGTAATTCAGACAAAGTGGGCTGGCGTAACGCCTCATCCCCAGAAGTGGAGCAGGGATGTCCCCACCGGGAGACCTACACAGGGGAGGTTTAACTCCCACAGCTCCTCTTACTACTGTTATTCTGCTCCCTGTGCGTGAGAGAGGAACACACTCTCCACTAACAGTACCTGACAGCCCCAGCCCCCACAGAGAGAGCACTAGAGTACACCCCCCCCCCCCCCGGTTACTGTACTCTCTGGTACTCCCTCTAATCCCCCAGCGCTGCTCTCCTGGTCCTCCTGACAGGGATTAGCATGTTTAGGACGTTGGCTGTTAAACACGAAAGCGAACACGACACAAATCTCGTACGTAGTACTAGAGTAATGCTATTAAACCTGGGAGTGGTCTACTGCTCCTTTGACTGATACTGTAACAGTAGAATAACTGTCCTTTCAATGTTGATACAGACTGACTGGGTAACTGACCATGGACACAGTCCGGCTAGATTCATTAAAGTCAATAGTTATAAATCCTTAACTTTACCCACTTCATCATTGACTACTTTGCAGAAAATACTAAACAAAATTCTGATATCTCTCTGTGCACCAGAGAGTAAGGACATATTCCATGACGACGTGCTGTTAAATGTGCTCCTTCATGAGACGACCATCAGTGAACCGGGGCTACTTATCACAGTCCCATAGGAGCACTGGTTCATCAACGTGGTGCGTTTAGACAGCCGGAACAAGCCACCATTCAGACCAGCTTGTCAAGGACTTCTCACTGGGCTCACTGTCGATGTAAACACACATGCACTCTCTCACACACACGCGCACACACACACACACACACACACACACACACACACACGCACACAGCTCACCTTAGCTTTCTCACTGGGCTCACTGTTAGTGCCGTATGATTGGTTGTGCAGCTCCTTGGAGACGACACACAGGAACTCTGATTGGTCCTCGTTGCCGTAATTGTAGGAGGAGCCGATGCTGACCAGCTTGAGAGAGAGAGAGAGAGAGAAGAGAGAGAGAGAAGAGAGAGAGAGAGAGAGAGAGAGAGAGAGAGAGAGAGAATTAGCTTCAGTGAGACAAAATTAGGACAAAAATTGGGTTATGTAATGAACAGAGAAGGGAAAAGCTTTAGATAGAGCTAAAAACAAAACGAAGAGTAAAAAATAGATTAGATAGAGAGTTCCAGAACAAAGGCCAAGAGTTATCTAACGGAGTTAGCAGAGAACAAGTAAAAAGACACAAGGGAGTTGGGAGAGATGGGAGAGGGAAAACATCAATAGGAAAAGTCTCAAATAGAAGACTAGGGTAGAGACGGTGAGAAATATGGAAATCAAACAAACAGATAAAAAAAAGAGATCTGGCTATCGATAGGAGAAAACAAATGCTTGGGCTTAGTCAAAGAGATAGCAAACATAAGCCAACTGACATCAAAACGGGAAGTGAATTATTTCAAGCGAAGGTGGGACCAATCACCAGGGTAAAAAAAAACAGAACGACGACACTCTAAAATAAAACCATGCAAAGTGATAAAGACGTGCTAAATCAATTGTCGCGCGTGCAAATCAACACTGAGGTACTTCCCCCACATAGGAGACTAGCTGCTACACCAGGTCAGACAAACAGAACAGAGGAACACAACACAACACATCCCCCTCTGAGCAGAGTGCCTTCAACAGCCGAGGCTGGTGGTGGTAGACACTAAAAGACGGCAGCTCGTTGTAGCGCATGGAACGGAATGAGGTATCCAGTACTGGTATCCAGCGTTGGTATCCAGCATTAGATACCAATCCTTGTTCCGTTCCATGCACTACAATGAGCCACCGCCGTCTTTCAATATCTACCACCAGCAGCAGCAGCCTCCCCTGGTGTACATGTTGAGACATGCTCACAGCTAAACCAGGCTCATTAGTTCATAATCCCTTCTGCTGCAGCCTGTTGTTGCCACCGGTCCAGGGATCTCACAACGGGAGGCCATGGGAACAAGCAAATAGTACCCGTAGTAAATGGCCATTAGTTATAGTAATAATACCTTCATGTTTTTAATCTGAGCTCAATAACATATTTTAAGTCTTTTTTTTTGGTTTTGACAGTGTGTCGATTCAGGCTCTCTTCTACGAACAGGCGTAGGTTATTGATTGACGGCAGCGCCTCTTTTCTTGTTGTATGAGCACCAAACCGTCCTTCTACTATTTAAAGAGTAAACTCTACCCCATCAACAGGAGTGATACTCTCTCAACGCGACAAACATGTTAAGACTGCACCAGCCAGGTGCAACCGGTCCCTCAGAGAACCCCACCCATCACCACACCAACCCGAGCCCAAACCAGGGGAGGTTGGCGGCGGTAAAAATCGGAGGATGGAGGCTCATTGTAATACACGGAATGGAATGAGGAATGGTATCGAACGTGTGTTTAATACCATTCAGTTCCATGCATTACAATGAGCCCGTCCTCCGGTTTCTACCTCCGGCAGCCTCCACTGAGCCCAACAAACAGACACAGTCGAGAAGCTCCCTGGAACACTGCATGATTAGTCTGAGACTCAGCATACGTTCAGAACACCTGTTTGCTAGGGTAACATTCCTGCCAACTTTCTTGACCAAGTCTCTCTGTGAAAAAGAGGTCTTCAAACTCAAGAGATCATTGGGCAGTTAGAGCAGTCTATACACAAAGGCAGAGGGTTATCTATAGCTGTGTGTATGTGTTTGTGTGTGTGTGTGTGTGTGTGTGTGTGTGTGTGTGTGTGTGTGTGTGTGTGTGTGTGTGGGGGTGCTATAGCTAAGCTGGTATCCCCAGATGACTGTGCTCAGCTCATTGAGGCTGAGCAGTAAGCCTTCCATGAGGAAGTGTTTCTAGGGGGTTCCCATGTGACCTCCGACCCCAGTTAAGACGATTAGAGAGATTCCAGCTCTCAGGGAAATCCGGTGATCCCTCTCTCTCCCCTGGGGGACACTCACTCCGGGCTTAACTCATTCACACACGCACATGTACACTCACTCAAAAGCCATGTTGTGAATTGAAATAATCCAAAGGACTCATTTGAGTCTTTATGATTTCTCTCTCCAACTCGAGCCAACATGAATGTACCAGCTCAACCTCCACTGGCAGTACGATGATGATACCGATGGAGGCTGGTAGAGGTAGAAATCGGAGGACGGGCTCACTGTAAAGCATGGAATGGAAACAGGAGGATACCATTCCTCATTCGATTCCATGAGCCCGTCCTCCGATTTCTACCTCCACTGGTTGATACATTGCCTAGGTAAAACATACCAGTCACCATGAGGCATAACAACACAACCAAACAAGAACACACGTGAACATGGGGAGTAAATCAAATACAACAGACAAGGAAAGGGGTGCCGTGTTCTCTTTGCTCCTCTGGTAAAAAAAAAAAAAGAACGAAGTACGAATGAAAAACTTTTTTTTTTTTTTTTTTTTCTTCAGATTTTATCCCTTTTTCACCCAATTTGGTAGCCAATTTAACCCAACTTAGCATCCAATTATCCCCTGCCTATTGCATGGGATCCGCCGCACGACCCCGTGGCCGGCAGTCCCAGAGGAGGGCGCCAGGCAGACTAGGCTGACTGGCTCCTCGAGCCCAGTACCGTTATTCCGGCACCCAGGGGGCGGTGTTGCGCGACGGATCCTAGTCCAGAAATACTCCTATACCCCCCTCGAAAGCGGCCGGCCAATATGCCGCTTCCCGTGTGCCTCGGCCATATCTGGATCTGGCGAGCCGGGATACGAACCCCGGCCCCGGTGGGCAGCATGCACTAGAAAAACTGAATATCAACTAAAAATGGCCGTCATCTGTGTGTGTATGTGTGTGTGTGTGTGTGTGTGTGTATGTATGTATGTATGTATGGAGCCGGGATACACAGGAGCCAATGGGGGTGTGGATGGGTACACGAGGACCATGCAGTGGCCAATCAGCCCACGGACATAAGATTACAGGACACACCTCTTTGCTGTGGTTGGGCAAAGTAGTAGGCTCCTCCCCCTTCACCTCCCTTGACACAATCAGCAGAAACTCTGACTGCTGGGCCCGCCCGTAACCTATACTGACAAGCTGCAACAACCAACCAAAGCACACACAGAGGGGACGGAGGCCCCGGGTCATGGGCTTGTTCAGGAGGATGCAACATCACAGAACGTTCAGATAGTTCCGTCATGTAGAAACAACCATCGTCATGTATGTCATGTAAATGCGTGTCTATACATTCCATATCTATCTGTGACATTGTGTATATGTTCCACCTCTCTGAATACAATGTATGGGACAATCAACAACATGAGTACATGTTTCGTCATTTCTGATTGTGATTGTTTGGGACTCTCCCCGGGGCGGTAGTGTGAGGGTTACAGGGGTGAGAGCGCAGCACAGCTAAGAGAGGTCATGTGAGGTCATGTGTGTGGCGGAGGACGGAGGGGGCGTTACCTGTTCAAACTTCCAGCCGTCAGACATGGTGGAGACCATCTGAGTCAGCTCCTCCTCCTGACACTGCAGCACCCTGTAGACATGCTTCACTGGCGCCTAGGGGGGGGGAGGGGGAGGAGGGGGTGGGAAGAGAGGGAAGAAAGGCAGAGAGGGAGGGAAGGGAGAGAGAGAAGGAGGAGAGAGGAAGGCATGAGAGAGAAAGGGAAGGAGGGAGGAGAGTGAGGGGGGGGGGGGAGGGGGGGGGTAGAAAGACGTGCGAGTTGAGTGTATCCTCCAAATTAAACACACGGTGACAGTGTTAAGACGGTGACAGTGATAAGACACACACAGTCATTTGCCCACCTGTGAGGTTTTGCAGTCGCGTTCCCTGATCTTGTCCTTGATGAGCTTGATCAATGATGGGATATTGTAGAACTCAGCTTCCTCTAGAACTCCTGCGAAACAAAGTATTATTGACATACCCAACCCAGGGTACCTGAGCTGCTACTGGACACACTGTGTGTGTGTGTGTGTGTGTGTGTGTGTGTGTGTGTGTAGTCTTACCTTCCTCTGCCAGGTCTTTGTTAAGCACCAGCTTTCCGTGCCTCAGGTAGTTCAGCACCGGCCCAAAGTACGTTGGATCTCTGTCTATCAGATAGGCACCTGTGTCATCCTGGGAGGAGAGAGGGAGGGGAGGAGAGAGGGAGGGGAGGGAGGTAAAGAGGAGGGAGGAAAGGCAGAGAGGGAGGGAACAGAGAGAGAGAAGGAGGAGAGAGGGAGGGAGAGAAGGAAGGAGGAGAGAGGGAGACAGGAGAGAGAGAGGGAAGGAGGAGAGATGGAGGGAAGGAGGAGAGAGGGTGGGAGGAGAGAGAGAGGGAAGGAGCAAGAGAAACATAAATAATTCAGTCATGAAGTCTGAATCACTGCCGTTGGGTAATGACAGTTGCGTAAAGGTTCAGACCCAAAGGACTCGTCATCATCTATCCCCAAACCATATAACATGATCTATAACACATAAACAAACTACACATCGAAGCTAGGCCTTTATCAGGTCATTGAACCTCTAATGTAAGCCCTTATGAATTATGAAGAGAGAGCTCCCGGGCGCATAATCCCTGCATGGGTTGAGGAGGCACACACGTGTGCCCATGCGCGCGCGCGCACACACGCACACGCACACACACACACACACACACACACACACACACACACACACAAACACACGAGAGCATTCAAATGTGTGCCTGCGCATTCGCACACAAACACAACTGCTCACGTGTGCCTGTGTACACACATATGCAATTAAACACACACGCAAACACACGTGACAGCCCTCCACTATATCATCTCTGTATCCCCACGGGGGGGCCGTGGCAGTCTGATTCCCCCCCCCCCCGACCCCCCCCTTCTTGTCCTAGTGGGCATTCCCCTACTTGTCTAAGTATAGTGATTAGGAGAGGCCCATTTCTCCTGGGGAGAGGGGGGTGGGCGGGCGGGGGTGGAACAATTAGAGCAGAACAGAATGAGATGTAGGACAGGAGGCTGAGTCCACAGAGGGGACACACCACCAGAGGAAAACACTGTGCAGTGCCAGCTTCCCTCCAAAACAATTAGCCTAGCTCTAGACCGACCGCAGAGCCCAGCACTAGAGAACCAGAATGCCTAGTATGACTGTACGACAAGAACTCACAACCATCTTTCTAGTAACGTAAATGACGGCACGGCCACTCTCTTTCTTCCATTTAGCATAGACGCAATAATGACAGTTTGTCAACAGTGTCTGCTGTCAACACGAGTTTCCTGAGAAATGGCAAATATAAAAGGAAAAATTGCCCCCCCCCCCCAAAAAAAAGAATAGTCTATCCAACATGTTACAGCTAAAGAAGGTCAATAGCCACAGTGTGTATAGTGTCGATAGCCCTTACAAAAAGACTTGTTCTGGGGATAAATACAACCAAATGTTGTGCAAATCCACTTCATCCTACAGGATGTGTGAGTTTGCATAAAGCTGAGCATTTGGCTCCGGTATACAAATTAGCAGCTATGCTCTGGCCCCAGCTCGGCCAGCTGTCCCAACATCATTTACACAAACACACAGGCTTCATTTTCATACTTTCCGGACCTTGGTCACGGTTGAACACATAAGCAGGAAAGCCCTGATGGACACACAAAGGCACATATTCACCACAACTGGTTAAAGGTTCAAACAGCCTACATATGTAAAATATGTGATATTAATTGAGATATGCTTGAGTTGGCTTTTTGAGTTCGCACTCTTCTGACTATGATAAATTTGATGTTTTTGACAAGGGCTGTGACCCAGGTCTTACACAGAGGCTTTAACTAGACTGAGATCGACAGTGAAAACCCATTATAATTTCTCACATAATGAGAAAAGGTCCCAAGGCTTTTTACTGTTGTAACGAACCTGGACCTTTTGGCTGGCTGGCCTCCTTTTCCGAGGCAGAAATACCCTTATTGCACCCCATGGATTTAGGATCTATTCTGCTAAAACACACACACACACACTTTAAATGGCCTGCTGTGAATTAGTTCATTGCACTTGTGCAGACATTAAAGTGTAACTACAGGTAGGAGGCAGCTAGCCTACAGAAGAGAGAGATGAGAGGTTAGCTCGGTCAGGTAAGTTCATCCTTGTGTACTTTGTGTGCTACCTTAAACGTACTAGCCTACTTTCTATCCTAAAAACAACCAACTTCACAATCCCAGAGTTTGGTATCAGCTATCGTGGCATAGAGCAATAAAAAAAAGAATTAAAAAAAGGAGATAGGCTTTTCAAACTGAGACAGAAAAAAAAATGGAACTAATTTGACTTACCACAAAAATGTATTATGAGTTATGCCGACTTTGAAAGGGTCACGTTTGTACTGAAATAGCTATAAAAACACTGAGCATTCAGAGAGAGAGAAAGAGAGAACTAAAGGGATAGAACCCTTCATGAATAACAGAGGCAGCAGCAGACTGCCCCCCAGCCTTATAGAAGCATGCCAGGCTCATCAGCTAATGGCACACTAAGCTAAACAACGGGGCTATTATGAACGTGTAACCTACATACGACGGCAGCTTTTCATACGTATGACTCACACCACCATCACATCACATTTTTCTCTCTCTCTCTCTCTCTAGAATCAAGTGCAGGGATCAGGAAGGTAAACCTCAGCCTAGGCTATGTAGTCGAGTTTTTTCCATAAATGCACATAAACGCTGTGAAATGTTTCTCAGGCACTACATCGGAGCTATTCCTTATTCCGTTCCATGTATTACAATGAGCCCGTCCTCCCACCGCCCGGCCTTCCCTGATGTCGTCGAGTGTAAATTAAATGCTATCCACCTTTTTCTCTAGCGAAACATGTCTGTCTGCTGGGACCCCCTTGGTTGACTGGAGTCGGTCCCCTGGTACCTCCATTAGTGATATTAATAATATATTTGTTCACAGTGAACAACGATGAGCGAACACACTACTGCATGGGAGCGAAGAACTGTGAAGGATCTATACAGTAGATCCTGAGATTGCATATATGCTACCGATATGCCACTCATTTGATTTACTATTGGTGTTGCAAGAGACGGGGATGGTGGTTGCCAGTCTCACGTCTACATTTCTGACCAATTACGACGCAAGTTGTCGTTGCTAGGTTCGTGTTTCTAGGAGAGTCTTTCTCGCGGAAACATCCCTTTAAAAGAACAGGATTGGTGTAAGAGCCCTATGGAGAGGCCCATGGACACACCTGCCCTACACTTACTAATCCATAAGGGGAGTGCAGAAGTGGACCTTAGTGTAGAAGTGTGAAGGAACACACTATGGGTCAGTTATGGGATTGGTCCCCTGGGAGTCTATGGTCCTATGGGTGAGCATGAGGCAGTGAGCCCCCAGTTGGGGTGACCCCGTTAGGGGAGAGCTGTGATTAGAGGGGCAGTGGCTCGTGGTTGATGTGGTCCAAACGCACAAAGGACACAGTGTGTTCTGTTGAAAAACAAAAGCTACACTCCCTCTATCTGTCTCTGGGGGCCAGGGCTGGGGGAACAGGCCTCTGAGCAACAAACAGAGGGATGGAGAGAGGGAGGAAGACTGCAAACATGAGGATACGGGGGGAGAGAGGGAGGAAAAGGTACTATAGGAAGAGATGGGTGAAAATTACTAGTGTGGAAGGGGATGAGAAAGAAGTAAGGAAAGTAGAAGTAGTGGGGGATACATTTTAAAAGTAGAGCTAGAGAAGGAGGGTGGACTAACGCTAGTTAGGGGTGGGGGTCAGAGAACAGGGGTCGGCTATGTAAACAGTGCTTAATTTCTCCCCAGTCGCCAGAGAGTAACAATTGTAAAATCATGTTTGATGTTTGCAGGTCAAGCTGCTGTGAGTGGAATTAATTTCAATGAATTAAAATAAGAACTTTATTTTGGTCTCGGAAAGGAGTGGGCCTGGATCGTCACAAGAAATAAAGCTATGAAGCTTTCGGGGAAACTGACCCCAGTACAGTATATCCTAAACTCTTACCCTACTTCCTCTATTTTGAGTACAGTCTTTGATACCGTTCCATATTCCGTTCCACGCATTACAAAGAGCCCGTCCTGCCAATTTCGGCATCCGCCAGCTTCCTGATACCATCCCACAGGAAACCGGGCAGTGGCCCACCCGTCTACCACATGAAAGCACCAACGGTCACAAGAGCTTTGGATGTCTAGAGATTGGAGGCTCAAAGTAGAAGTTCAATTAGGCTAGCCGGCTCCCTCTTTATGTACGATGTCCACATCATGGGATATTGATGCAGGGGCATCGGGAGGAGCCTGCGGCATCAGAGTAGCCCCTCACTGAAGAGTCAAGACTCAGATCTGGAGGAGTTAGTGATGGATATCAGGGTTTAAAAGAAGCAATAGATCTTACGGTCACATGACATCGCTAGCACTTTGCCGCCTAGAAGTGGAGCATAGTGTATTGGAGATTAAATCCCTTAGGAGTAGAGGCATCCAGTAACCTCTCGAAATAGGACTGCTGAATAACCCACCCGTCTCAAATGTACATTATGCAGAACCTTCTCATCTTTCAAAAAATATTTAACCGTTTCATTTTCTTTTCCTAGGTTTCTTTTTTTTTCAGGTTCATCCAGCCTTTTCAGCACTCCGCTCACAGGCCAATGGTAGGCTACTGCATTTAACTGAACAATTTATGACGGATGAATGTTTCAGGCTTCCAAACGAACAGCTCCTTTTAGACGAGCCCTAAAAGCTTTCCTGGCGTGAGAGGCTGTTAAAGAGTTCCATCAAGTGTGGGATTGTGCTTAGCAGGAAATCACTTCTGTCCTGAGTTGAGTACTCTATAGTTCTCTACAGTCCAGGTGGAGGAAAAGAGGAGAAGAAAAGAGAAGAGGACTGCAGGGGAAGGAAGGCAGCAGCACCATGTTAAATATGTATAATTATTACTCCAGCTGGTTCATTTTGGTTCTACAATACTACAGCTGGCTACATTGTGGTTGTCGACATCATTGCACGTTAAATTAAGATGTCTGGTGGACACACATTTCACCAGCCACTCCGATCTTCTTTTAACAAAAATAAAGGCAATCGGTCCGTAGCAACAGTGACAGTAAGCTGAAGAAGGCAAGCACAGCAGAGAGAACTTTATCAGAAGCAGAAGAGTTGTCACGACTGATTGATATTGAAGCACAGTACTTGCGAACCATTGTTGATCACCTACCAAAGTGGCTGGTAAGATTGAAAGATTTCCCAGCCAATTGCACATGTTTCACCAGCCATTTGGCTGGTGGTGACTGGTGTTAATTTTTCACCCTGCACTCAGTCTGAAGTGGTGCTGTCACTGGTCTGTCCCTCTACAGTGAAGTGTTGAGCTGTGGCTGTGTGAACGGAAGGAAGCCACGGTGGAGAAGGAGAGAGGGAGCTGATACCACTGTCAGACTGACACTAAATGCAAGGCTCTCTCCACTTTCGTACGCACCTCAAAGAGGAGAGAGAAAGAGACTTCCCATCTCCCTCCCGGTCTCTCACTCTGCACGGCAAATGATGGTGAATAGGAAAAAAATCGGATGCAAAAAGAAGAAGAATGTTACACGATGGAATCCTGAAATATTGATGAACGCAGCTCTCAAAACGGGGGAGCTGGAACTCCACTTGAGTGGTTACGTGTTGGGATGAGGAGAGTAGGCTGGCCTGCCACCAGGCATTACCACAGTGTGCACTGATGAGATCCTGTATATATGAGACTGTTATGGTCCTGAAGTCAGCAGGTAGATGGGTAGAAAGCAGGGGAGGCTGGTGGAGGAAGAAATTGGAGCGCATTGTAATGTGTTTGATACCATTCTTCATTCCGTTTATTACAATGAGCCTGTCCTCCGATTTCTACCCCCACCAGCCTCCCCTGGTAGGAAGATGGGGGACCATACTATGCATAACTTCTCTGACCTCGTTTGCTAGTCTGTAATAGTAGGTCGAAAAATGTTGTAACCACTTTACATTAAGCTGCCCAAGGCCTATACTGTGAAGGGGAGCTATTCTGTCCCCTACATTGAGAGCCCCACACCTAAGAAAAATGGCTGTGGAATGTCTTGAGGTGTCAGAGCTGTGATGTTTTGAAAGACCTGATCATCTCTCTCTCTCTCTCTCTATTAGATTTTTTTCTGTGAAGTATTCGCCGCGTATTATTAAAGCCTCATTTGATTCTTTCCTGCACTACATCAGCACAACAATTCTTTGCACATAATGATAATTACATTGGAGTCACATTATCTAGGGGTAGTGGTGGTCTAGTGGATAGTGAGTTGGACTTGGGATCGGAAGGTTGTGAGTTCAAATCCCGCCTGAAGCCACACCACTACTAGTGTGCCCTTGGGTAAGGCACTTAGCCCTCAGTTACTCCAGGGGGAATGTCCCTGTAATTCGTAATTGTAAGTCGCTTTGGATAAAAGCGTCTGCTAAATGGCAAAATTATTATTTAATTAATTATCTATATTCTACAGAGTAAGGCCTCCTATGGGTATAGGGGCAGCTCTCAATAGACACATTAAGGAAAAGGCCCACATCATCAGTCAGCTCAGCTATGCTGTGGTGACTGTGCATGCGAGTGCACTTCCTCCTCCTCCTCCCTTCTCCACTCCTCTCTCTCTCCAAATCCAGCTCCAGTGTGCTAAACCAGGCTCCGATCCAGTAGTCAACAACATGAATGAATGAATAATGCAGCCAGCCAGCTCTCGTCATCCTGAAGCCAGGAGCAGCACCTCACCATCCTGCCTGGGTGACTGAAGACTGAACACCAAGCCTCTCACTCATTTCCTCAGCTGGGGAAACACAATACGGCCATGTGCCTGAAACAGAGCACTCCAGTTAGCCATCAATCTTGAGAGCTTCCTGCCTGGCCCAACCTGGGCCGCTCGGCTCACATGAGAGGTTGTGTGAGGTTACGGAGAACAAAACAACACGTCTCCGCCTCTCGCTCATGTGTGAAATGAATTCATGTATAAACATTTTTGAGAGGTGTATAAGGCTGGCTCTGTGGTTTGTAAATGGTAGTTGCTCTAGGCTATATAAATAGAAGGCTAGCATTAGTTAAACCTGCCAGGGCCAGCAGACAGGCAGAGTAGCAGCAACTGCATTAGTGTAAGAGCCCAATCGGGTCTTTAAGAAAGAGGATTGGGACAAACGACTGCTCCATTTATGATCAGATGTTCACGTTTGGGTAAATCCAACCAAAACACACACTGATTATTCTGGGATTAGGAAGGAGATTAGCATTGGTAAATGAGAGTATGAGAGGGGCTGAGACAAGGGTTAAATCCAGGGAATGTGGGATAATGACCGAGATTAGAGATGGACCTAGGACCTAGATAAGACAATCCTGATGAGAACAACAGACACTGATGTTGTTAAACTGAGAAGAAGCAGTGTTAGGGATTGGGGAGACCTCTCTCCCTCCCCCCCCCCCCCCCCCCCCCACACACACACTTGCTGCTGGCAGATGGAGGGACGGAGAGGCCCCTGATTCCAGCCCAAAGCAGCCATTCAGGCAGAGCAAAGTGACATTATCCCCGTGGCTCCCCACAGTCAGAAAAGAGCCTCACCCCACTTGGACAAGGCTGAAACAAGAACACACTCATTCTGAAAGAGAGAGAGAGAGAGAGAGAGAGAGAGAGAGAGAGAGAGAGAGAGAGAGAGAGAGAGAGAGAGAGAGAGAGAGAGAGAGAGAGAGAGAGAGAGCATCCTTCCACACAGGCAGGCCTGCCACACAGCCAGAGGGGATGGGCATTGTGGTCTTTGTGTGTTTGAAAGAGAAACAGAGGAAAAAATAGAGAGAGAGAAAGAGAGAACGCGACTCAACACTAAACATGTGACACTGCAACAAAATAAGATGGTCGTTAAGAAATCCTGTTCTGTAAAAGAAACAGGCAGAACCAGTCACACGCTTGTTTGTTTTTTCCACGCTAGAGTAGAGAGGGGAACCTACTGTAAGTTAAGTGGAAAGAAAATACCCAAATGACCTGACCATCATGGTAATCACCCCTTCTTCCTGTTCTAGCAGATTTGTCAAACTAGCTCAGGTGAATAAAAAGTGAAGACTCAAGTGAAATGCCTTTCGTTGTTATTTTCGGTATGCGCACGTTACACACATTAGATTACGGCATGGTTTAGAATAGGGGTCATTCATGCCAAGCCCACCCCACTAAACTTTCTAAAGACTATTGAATATGCAGCTGACAGAGAGGCATGGCATCATTTGAGCGCTATGATGAATCATTTCTAGCCTGTAGACTTTTGTTCCACTTGTCTGTTGTCCTTCTGCACGCTGCAAAAACGAACCAAGCAGCTAACATTTAATTTCCATCTGAATCACAGCTCAAAAATGAATAATAATAATATTGTAAAAGGCAAGCACGTGTTTATGCCTTTACAGGTTAACTAGAGAGGGGTGATCATGCCATCACCACCACCACTGTCCTGGGACGGACCAGGGGACAGTAGCCATCACCCACCCAACTTGTGAGCTTAGAATGATAAGGTTCTATCTTCGTTTAGAATGATAAGGTTCTATCTCCGTTTAGAATGAGAAGGTTCTATCTCCGTTTAGAATGAGAAGGTTCTATCTCCGTTTAGAATGATAAGGTTCTATCTCCGTTTAAAATGATACGGTTCT
Organism: Nansenia antarctica; assembly: GCF_963989245.1. Lineage (NCBI taxonomy): Eukaryota > Metazoa > Chordata > Actinopteri > Argentiniformes > Microstomatidae > Nansenia > Nansenia antarctica. The sequence continues at coordinate 10,765,654 of NC_137681.1, read as the reverse complement.
ATCTCCGTTTAGGGCAGTTCAGAGATATTGAGCGTCAAAGTTTTTACATTCCATTATGTTTTATGAGATAGCCTTTGTATTTTATGAATTACTAACTCAAAAAGTTCAACATTTTAAAAAAATAACACCACACAGGCATTAATAAACACCTAATGGATCAGATTATGTAAAAAAAAACTCGAATTTGACAAAAATGGAGATAGAACCTTATAATTCTAAACTCACTCACTGTCCTCCTCTGACAGCTAGCCTAGTTTAGCTAGCCAGCTTAGCTACCATCACGTCGCGTCTGACACTTTCAATTGTCGTTATGTGGGATTAATAAACTAGCTAGCTAGCTAACGGTACATGTCTTGAACCAGTACAGTTGAACCAGTCATAAAAGTCGGATAAAATTGTTTCCATAACACTTCCGACGTTTACTTTCGCTCATTAGCAAAGCATGTTTCCACTTCAACCCAACATTTTTTGGTGTTACCTTGTCGGAGTCGAGGTCGGGGTCAGCCTGGCTGAGTCTGTAGAGGAAGGACTTGGGATCTCTGCACAGCGTCTGTCGTGTGGTTAGGAAGCACGTCCCCCCCACGTTTAAGCGAACCCATTTGGAGGCACCGGACCCGGACGATTGGGTTTGTTTTTCTGCGGGACAATGAGTCAAACACCTCCGGTATACGGGGCCGCTCGTGTCGGAGCTTGTGTCGTCTGCCATCTCCGCCCTCTCTCTCTGGTATGACTGCCTGTCTCTGTCTCTGTCTCTCTCTCTGTCTGTCTGTCTGTCTCTCTCTCTCTCTCTCTCTGTGTCTGTCTCTCTCTCTCTCTCTCTCTCTCTCTCTCTCTCTCTCTCTCTCTCTCGGTCGGTCTCTCTCTCTCTGGTATGACCGCCTGGCTGCTGCTGTTGACAGGAAACCTCTCTCTCCTCCAACCCCCCATGCAAAAGGCGACACCACTCCCCTTCCTCCCTCCCCATACTGTACACACACACACACACACACACACACACACACACACACACACACACACACACACACACACACACACACACACACACACACACACACACACACACACAGCAGCTCTCAGTGGAGGAGGAGGAGACTAGTGGTGGGTTTGTTGCATAGCTCTACATTCAAAAGTAATGATGAGCTTGTTTGATGTGGCAGTTTATTCAGTCAGGTTTAGAAACTGTAAACATTAACATACAAAATTGTTCATACATAATTGTATCTATGCATGCTGTCGTAATGTCATTGCTGTGGCTATTCAACTGTACTTTTGATTTTCACTGTGCTGATGAGGAGAGGGGACATGCAGATACAAGGACCTGATGAGGAGAGGGGGACACTTTAGGGCCCGGTATTTCAAAACATTTAATCCGGATCAGGATTCTGCTTATCCAGATCAAGCTAGTTGATTTCAAATATACTACTGAACATCTGCCGGTTAGATCTGATTGTGGATCCCACAATATAATCTAGATCATTCTGACATTTTTTAATACTGGGCCAAGAGCATTCGCCCATTAAGGTGACATGACACATCTCATCCCTGAGAGACTGGGAAAATATATACAATCTCTGCCATGGGCCTGTTTGAACACACAAATGCATACTTCTTTCATGATACACATCCCCAACATGACATCCACGCTACAGTAGCTCAGTGATTGCATTGCGTTCTTAATCCAAAACAGGACCAGTGCTTATGCTTGTGAATCCATCATCAATAAGCATGAAAATGCATCCCAATGTTCCCCATTCTAATTGTCTATGGTGTGAGAATCAGAATATGTGAGTCAGAATACATTTCATGTGTGTGGATATAAACAAAAGACAGGACAAGTGGCACTTATTTGTATGCCTAAATCCCTACATGCTTTATTTACGTGACTACCAAGCATTACGTGGAAAAGTCTTCATTCAACAACTAGCTACTGACCTAGCGCACAAATAATCAAGAGAGAGAAGGAACAGATTCATTAAATTATCAGAAATATGATTAAATCACTGAGCAAATAGAAAATGTATATGATATAGTAAGAAAAAAGCTGTAAAATATTATAGTTTACAATAATTATTCACATTCAAAGGCTTTACATCTCAATACATACACAACATGGCCCCTGAACATGACAATCCAAATATGATTCATATATTAGAATTTAAATAACACAGAATGAACTAGAGGCTAAACAATAGCCATCAAATAACCTTATACAAGAATAAAAATACAAAAACTGTATCCTAATATCATTGCATTACTTGCTTCAGATTTCAATAATACATCGTCTGTACATCACAGTTCTAGTCGGTTACAAACCAGGTAGAGTATTACATACACAATGTAACCGACTTGCCGCCCAACTTTTGATTTTTAAAAATGTTTCTAGCAAGAGTAGAGTAAGTAAAACACCAGTTTTTCTAGAGTGTTTCCTTGACTTTTAGAGACAGATACAGCAATTTTAATCTGTTTTATTTATTTGGATCAGATAGATAGATGGATACTCTTTAGCTGACACATCCAAGCCTGGTACAGCCCAAACCTGGGGCCCCCAAGGCCTCTGCTCTGTTCACCCTCTCCAGCCTCACTCTGCCATTTGTCTCAGCTGGAGGAGGAAGAGGATAGGAACCCCTACAGAGGATCTTTAGGTAATAATGTCAGGATTAAAAGTATTATTACTATTATCATATCTCTGAAAAATAAAGAGCAAAAAAATCAATCTCTCAATTGACCATACTGTATATCGGGCCTGGGGACATAGAAAAACAATAGGGACACTCCCAATGACCCTCGATAACCCAACAAGACAACGCTGCCATCTTGCCCCGGGACTGACTGCCTACAGCTGGACTGTGATTGCTTCCCAGAAGAAGTGATAGTAGAGTACTGTATGTATGCATGGAGCTCTGTTGAAGAAGCTTTCCTTATCCTCAAAAAGCTGTTCAACATAGGGGTGGTCAGCATTCGATTTGTGTTTTCAACAGGACATTTTAAGATGAACCAGACAAAAACTAAAAGGTATTTCAAACCACAAAGAAATAGCCAGTGAATTGTAAAGAACAGCCAAATAATTCATAATTCAATAATAATAATAATAATAATAATAATAATATTAGCCATGGTTGCCAATGCAGTCAAAATACCCACCTTAACTAGAATAAACTATATCTCCAGTGCCCTGGGAGCAAAGCTACGTACAAGGCTGAGCTAGGAAACTGGCCGTGCAGGAAAGCTAAAGCGAAGTCTTATGATAGGATAGTAATAAGCTAGTGGCATGTATGTATGTATGTATGTATGTATGTATGTATGCATGTATGTATGTATGCATGCATGTTCACCCATCCCCTATAAAGCAATGTACTGGTCTAGTATTAGGGACTGTCCTCAGTCGCTAGAACCCAAACTGAAGCGCCAGAACCCTCTAGAACCCAGACTGACCCTTTAGAACCCAGACTGAATCCTTTAGAACCCAGACTGAAGCGCCTTGAGACTTGACTTACATCCATGTCTCACTGGGGGGACCAGCACTCGGCTCTGAAACATTAGGCCTAACATTAGACCATTAACTGGACTGCAATCAGGAAGTACCAAGAGCCAGGAGGACCAATTAGAGTATCATACTATGTGGACAGGGGGGAGGGGAGGGGAGGGGAGGGGGGGGGGGGCCTCTGACAAAAAGAAACTTTATTGGGGGAAAGTAATGTTGGTTGGGGTGTGATGACACGGAACTGGGCTCATGATGGGTCTGCTCTGATTATGAAGTATGTATTATAGAGATAGAGTCTGATTACAGAAGCATACAATGTAGTATTAGGATATGGTTTAGGTATCATTACTGTAAGGGATAGATAGATAGATAGGCTCTGGTTTGGATTGTGTTCTGGGACTGGTGATGTAGTTGAAGCAGGAACTGAGATGGTCCTAAACGGTACCTATGCCTGTGGAACTCTACAGACCAGCCTGTCCTCTCTCTCTTTCTTTCTTTCTTTCTCTCTCCATTCATTCATTCATTCGTTCGTTCTCTCTCTCTCTCTCTCTCTCTCCCCTGCAGAATGTACAAGAAGCCGATGTGCATGGAAGCAGTCTCATCCTCATCATCATCCACACATGAATGGAAAACGCAGTAGAGGCCTCACAAAGAGCACAAAGAACAAGCAAAGCAACCCTGAATCCCCACGGTGTCTCTTTTTTCCTATTGGTTCTGCTTGTTTTCTCAGAGAAGGAAAAATAAACAAGGTCTAGATGCCATAGATGCCAGCGTCTCTAAAAGAGTTTGTTTACATTTGCGGTGATGAAGGCGGGCACTAAAGAGAGGGTGTTACTCTGCTCCGTGATTGGCCCAGAGCTTGGAGGAAGGAGTGACCAGTGGGAGGAACTGCTCTCCTATAGGCCGGGGTTTTGGTGCCTGTGATAGATCTTTCTCCACACTTCCTGGATCTTCTTACACCACTTATCAGCGTTGCCGCTGGGGTCCATCAGATAGTATGTTCGATTGGGCTGTAAAATTGATCAGAGAAAGGTCATTAGAAACCCATCAATTGATCAGACGAAAGGCAATAGCTGCAACTCAATATGCATGGCTTCCTGCTCATCACACCGATCATGACCTGGCAGGTGAAAGCGATATGGCAGTTGGGAATTTGCATTCACCCACTTATTTGCAGTATGGTTGGAGCAAGAGTACAAAAGATGAAGCTAATAAAGTTAACTATTGAGATTCACCAAATATATGGCCAAAAGTCTCTGCCCAACATAATTGTGGAAACGGATTTTAACATAAATACATTTTCTGTGTGATCTTCTGTAATGGCAGTCCAAATTAAACATACCGTGTGAACAAAGAAGGTCTTGAAGTTCTTAGCCTCTGGGCGCAGCTCAGGGGACCAGGGGATCTCCCCCTTTAGAACCTTGTTGACTGGGTCCACATAGTACAGGTGTGGCCCTTCAGTCAAGAGCAGCTGCCTCCGCCGGGCAAACAGGCCCTGGGATAGTGGGGGGATGGATGGAAGGAGAGAGAGATGGACAAAAGGAAAGAAGGGTGGAGGGATATTGTAAGAGCGAGAGGGACGGAGGGAAAGAGAAGGAGGGATAAAGGGAGAGAGCGGGGGAGGGAGGGATGGATGGAGGAGGAACTTTATTCTCATACCCAGTCTGACTCATTTGAACACTAACCTGAAGAGGCTATACATCTTACCCCTCCAATAGTACTATGACAGTACAATATGTGTACAGTGGAAGGAAATATCAAGGTAGGCTGCTAGCAATATGTTTGTAGATGCCCTCCCTGTCTATATGGCATGGCATGGCATGTTATGTTATGACCGCCAGAGGGCGCTGCAGCTTGAGTGTGACATTCCACACCACAGAGGGAATTCCCCTTACCACTGACTGGAGGATCTTCTTTCTCTCTTCATATGAATCTTTACCAGTGAAGGTAGAAATCCAAGAGCGGGCTTATTGTAACGCAATGAGCACGGACATTGCATGCATTACAATGAGCACATCCTTTGATTTCTACCTCTGCTGATTTAAAGACATTTACTGACAAAATCTACTGCAAACCGATAAGCCAAAAGTGACACTAAACAGGCTACTTAATGTACAAATATTTCTCACAGAGATTCCATGGGAAATGTTGGCATCACTTACCTTCCGTTTATCCACGGGGCCCATCTTCAGGATTAGGTTATTCTCAACAAACTGGTGCCTGTGGAGACAAACAATAATAAGGACCACAAGCTTGAACCTCGAGTGCAGGTACATCAGAAGAAAATCGTTGTATACAGTCCCATTTATAAGACATCAACTACTCCTGCGATGTTATCAATTATCAATCCAATATGTTGTCAACACTGCACTTGTCATAACTCTCAAAACCTCTAGGTCTGCATAATAACCCCCCCCCCACACACACACACACACACACACACACACACGCACACACACTTACCAGGGGTTCCCGCCTGTCTGTTTGTCGAGCAGCAGCTGTTTCTCCTCGTCTGAGAACTGCAGGTCCAGCTCAAAGGAGTTGTTGTCCAGGTCGTGGATGTACTGCTCTATGTTGCTGCTGGAGCGCTGGGGCGGGGGAATGGACTCTGGCGTGGGCGTGGTGGAGAGGGAGTGGGATGAGCTGGACTGGGCCACCTGCATGCTGCTGAACTGGCTCAGGAGGTCATCGTACTGAGGGAGGAGGGGTTGAGAGGAAGGGAGAGAAGAGGAGATTTAAACGGGTAAGACAGATTTGAGAACTCCCCTCTAAGTACTGTATATAGGGTTGTGTGAGGAAGCATATCAAATCAATTCCTTCAAAATACATTTGACTAAATTACCCAAATCTATTTGGGCCATGTTCTTCCATCTGCTGAATGTATTTGTATCAAAGTGTGTGTGTGTGTGTGTGTGTGTGTGTGTGTTCATCTCTGAGCTTGTATTTCTCACGTTTCCATAGCAGTCCTCATCGTCCTCAGACATGGCGGGGAGGTAGGGTGTGAGCTTGGGGGGTGTCTGCACATGGAGGTCTCCCCAGGAGATGGTCTCGAAGAACGGGTGTCCCCTCAGAGGGTCGTAGCCCCCCATCTCCTCACACCCAAGCCTCTTGGAGGGATCCAGCGACTGGGGGAGAGAGAAAGAGAGGAACAGTTGACAAACTACTTACCTAGTTGAAGCTAGGCACCCATATGCACTAATAGCCATCAACTATTGTCCAATTATGCCATAACATTATTATTAACATACTTTATATATCACTTAGGCTCTTTTAGTGACTGTAATGAGTAAAACATGACCTACCAAGAGCTGCTCCACAAGGTCCTTGGCTTTGGGGAAGAACTTCTCTGGGAACTCGTACTCCAACTTGATTATCTTCTGGAATATTAGGTACTCATTTCTGTCAGGGGTCAGGGAGGAGGAGGAGGAGGAGGAAGAGAGGGGGAGAGAAGACAGTGAGAGAAACGCCAAAAAGCTGTTGGAAGACGGTTCTGTCACTAGAGGACATCTTCTGTGATAGGAGAAGTACACAGTGTAGTGCATCAGCCTGCAGCAGCCTTGCTCCTCTACTTACCCAGCTCTGAAGGGTGGTAAGCCAGCCACCAGCTGATAGATGATACATCCCAGGGCCCAGAGATCCGAGCTGCAACAACAAGAGTTCATATCAACATTATAGTCCAGTTTGAATACTGTACTCTACTCCATGAAACCCCTGCTGCCCGTCATGTTAGGCGACTGGAGAGAATCCTGTTACCTCTTGCAGGCCGATTTCTCCGTCAGCAACTCCGGAGACACGTACTGCGCAGTTCCTACGAAGGAGTTCGCTCTCGCTGCAAAACAACACCATTATCGATCAGGCGCAGCGGTGGGAACTGGGTGACGTGCAGTTGTTTGGTTAGCTAGAGCAAAAGCATACATATCTGCGCCATATAGGACGGCTCCCACTGAATGCATCATGTTGAGAAGAACTGCTCAAACTGGGATGTACATCATACACGTACCTTGTTTGCTATCTGAGGATAACTGCTTTGCTGTTCCGAAATCTGTTATTTGGACGTGCATGTCTTCACTCAGTAAAATGTTCTCAGGTTTAAGGTCTCTGAAGGGAGAGAGGAGAGAGAGAGGTGTGAATGAATGTTTCACCATCAGGAGTAGAAAATGTCACAGCTTCATCTGCAAACACATACTGTCCATGTATTCAAAACGACTATACAGTATTCACTTAACAGTTTGTTGACAATAACGATCTTTATAATTGTATGGTTGCCCTGTAACATGTTTGCCTAGTTGCCCCAGAATGTTTGAGCTATTATTAAAGTCATATTACAGTCACTGTCATGTCAAACACCACCAGCAGCACTACTGGATAATAGCAGAACCTGTTTGGGGCGACCAGGCAAAGTACACGTCATTACAGACCAGGGGAGGCTGATGGAGGCAGAAAACAGAGAACGGTTTATTTGTAAGGCATGGAATGGAATTAGGAACGGTACCATTCCATGCATTACAATGAGCCTCTCCTGTTACAGATATACCTGTATTGGCCTTTCTTACCTGTGTATTATCCCCTTATCATGCAAATATTCTAGTGCGCAAACTATTTCAGCCGAGTAGAATCTAGTACAGGTCTCATCAAAAGAACCAATTTTGCGAATGTATTTCAAAAGCTCCCCGTTCTTAGCATAGCTGAGGCCAAAATCTGACAGAATGTTGTTAAGGAAACCTTTTTTTCTCTTCCATGGAACAAATAAGCACAATACGAATGTTTACAACTAAGGCAAGAAAACACACTCAATGACAACCCATATAGTTTTCATTGTACATGGTGTGAATGTCAGTCTGTTACAGCAACCAAGGAGATGCTTACATGGTGGCACCACATCCAACTGTTGACCAGGGGATCCTGGTGGACGTAGACTTCGGAGGACGGTCTCAGTGTAATGCATGGGATGGAATGAGGAATGGTATCAAACACATTCCGTTCGATGCACTACAATGAGCTCCTCCTGCGATGTCTACCTCCACCAGCCTCCCCCGATGTTGACTATTCAAATCATTCATTACATTTGATGGAGGCATCGAGCCATTGCCTCATATTCGTGTAAACATCAGAGTCTTGTTAATCCACTCATACCAGTCCGTCAACAGGACAGCCTTGCAGAGCATTAGAGATAACCTCTGTTCACTGGAGAACATGCAAATCCCCCAAAGTTGATAAGCTTCTTGACAAATACACAAAAGTACTTGTTGATGCTTGCTTGTTAAAGGATACACAGCTTTTCATCATCTTGAAATGTGAAGTAGAGTTTGACGAAGAACGGGTGTTCTAGAATTGACATCAAGTCCCTCTCTCGCTTCACGTACTGCGCCTTGTTCTCCTTCATAATATGCCGCTTCTCCAGAATCTTAACTGGGAGAGAGAAGGAAAAACACAGACGTCAGTCCATTGGTAACACTTTACTTAGCCTGTATATCTGTGGAGTATCACACTGACTATTCTGATAACATTCTATCAAAATACTGTCACCAAGTGTGTGACAGACAGCATATTTTAATACAATTGTTCGTAGAGTAAACAGTTACTACAAAAGTATGTGTGATCAAGTCAATACACAGCAGTGAACCAAAGAGAACCACAACAACAACAAGAAACTTCACACTCCCATCAATTCTTCGAAACATATGCAAATATACTGTACCACGGCAATGCAGAGCAGCACGTATTTAACAATGGAATAATTCCATTTTGTTTCCATAAACACCCACTTACTTGCATATTCTTTTGCCGTTGACTGTTCTCTTGCCAGGACAACCTATGAAAATAAAGATACACTGTTTGAAGAGAACGCCACATGTCAACAAGTCCAATAACATCCACTCCCTTCATCCCTCGGTGTGTAACCAAGGTGAGGAGTAGAAGAGACATTCAATGGAACAAACTCAGCCATTCTCTGATCAATTAACATGAACTGAAGATGAGTCACTAGGGTTCGTATATGGCCACAAGAATGCTAGCATGTAACAACATCTATCTGGGTCTAACTCATAAGCCAAAAGGAATGCATGAGACATTGCTAACGCTGTAGTACTACTGTACTTTCACTTAACTCTCTTTAGTAGAAATGAGGGGAGTTCAACCCCATACAATGTTAGCGCTTTGGGTGTCTAGATTTGCACTACATAAATGCAATCGATTATTATAATATTATTATTATATATAGTTAGTAGTAGTATTAGTAGTAGTAGTAGTAGACGTACGGTCGAAAAGGAGCCCTCTCCCAGTATCTTGCCGAACTTGAAGTCCTCTGGCCTCTTCTTGCGTGGCTGCGGGGCCTGGATGGAGCCCTGGCTGGCAGGCTTGCCCGCTGCAGTGGGCCGGGCCTCAGAGGCTGCTGGACCCTCCATGCTGGGGCAGTGGCTGCTACTTGCGCCTGGGATAGCAAGTGGCGAGCAGGAGTCGGGCTGGTTTCTTACCATTGATGGATGTGGGCAGGAACAGATGACAACGCTGGATTGAATGGGCACAACATCATACTATAGGGAGGTGGAGAGAAGAGAATGGGCGTCATTAGATAACATCATACTGCAAGATGATGGGAAGGTGAAGTCAAGTGGGGGAATGTATTGGACATGATAATATCATTAGGGGGGAGCAGCATATCACACACCATACTGATCTCCAGCTGCATAACACCTAAAGCAATGGGACATTCCAATGGACCATCATCAATTGAGACAGATGGCAGAAGTCTACTTGAGGTTAATTCAAATGTTTAGAGCACAAACCTTATCTTGTAATGATTTCATTCACTTTCCTATGCCTCGCTAGAGGAGCTGACCCCTAAACTCTGGGCATCTTGTCACAAAACATTGAGGAAACATTCCTGTTCTGTTCATTTACAGACCTTTAAGGGGGTCGGTGTGAACAAAACAGCTTGGCTTCTCTCTGGTGGGACTACGGTCCTCAAGAGGATGTCAGCTAACTCTCACGGCACATAAACCAAGACTGAGTCTAGTAATACTCAAATGAATACCTTTTCATCACTTCTTACATAACTACTGATACTGTAGGTGAATTGGTTACAAACCATGAACAACACTATTCCTCACTTAACAGCAGCGGGTATTATTCCAGTACGAGCAGGTGAAAGAAGTTCTAATTTAAAGTTTGAGATGTAAACATATTAAGAAGGAAATAAACGAGTGAATATCTCTGTAAGCATATCACCCAAGTTATATCCTCATATGCTAAATAGAGGATGTACTAGGGCTGGCATATATTTTAACCTGAAAACTGGGTCTTACAGTATTTCATTACCAAAACATGGCCACCCCTCAACCTTGACTCATCTGGGCTATTCCTGGTCACCACAGCCAGTAACTGACCACACCTTTCTCACCCATGTGGAGGGATCGAGTAACCAGGGGTTATGATGACAACCTTATACACAAGACCACATTGTGGTTTTCAACGTGTTAGCTTGTGATAGTAGTAACAGAATGGCCCAGCCCTTTTCTCTGATGATGAAAAATCAAAGACATCCTCCATGTGACCGTAAAGCCAGTGACACCAAACACTGACGTTACACGACACACACACACACACACACACACACACACACACACACACACACACACACACACACTCACGTTTAAATACACTAGACATGGAAAAACAAAGTTGATAGACTCGTCATCAGAAGCCATCTGTATCATGTGCTGCATTTCCATTAGCCAGTAGCATCCTGCCTACCATGTTGTGAGCCAGCTAACAAGCTAATGCTAACCAGCACTAACCAGCACGGACGCCAACGTCCAACGCAAAGGTCGTTTCATTTAGAAAGCCAATTGCAACGTGATTCATTGGGCCAGACAGTCCATTTTCCCCAATCATATTAAACATGTCAATACTAGACAGTCACACATAACACAGGCAGCTCAAACTTAAGCTTCAAGTTCGGGGGTACTTGCTAGCTAAAGATAGCTTAGCGTTAGGCCTAAGCTACATTCATTGAGTAGCTAACTAGCTAACTGTCAAATAGGTGACTGTCTGTCAGATGCACAGGTACTTCATAAAAAAGGGCCAGATGAAATCTCGAGTAAGTAAGTGATCTTTAGTGAGGCTGCGACAGTCCCCAAGGTGTGGCCTGGTAGCTGGGTCGCTGCTCCTGTGATGATGGGCAAATGTTCACCAGCAAAGTGTGTTGATGATGATGGTGTTAGCTAGTAGCAGCTAGCCGGAGTTAGGGCGCAACTTTACAGTTTGGGTGAACGACCCAACTTAGACAGAGCTGTCACTCCAAGTCCTCTGATCGATGGCCAGGTTGATCACCAATCAAACTCATCATCGAAAGAGACATCGAAACACACATTACAAAGTTCACCATCTCTCTCAGTCACACAGCTAATATCAGGAGCTTTGGGGTGTGTAGCTGACAGCTAACCACAACACTACTAGCTAGCATGCTAGCTTGCTGGCTGGCTGGACTAGTTAGCATAACATTAAAAAAGCGCGTAACAATAATTATAACATCGAGACAATACTGCACTACGGGTTTCCCTCATCACAGACTGGTGTACAAATCCAACCCACTCATAATGTTGAGCCAGATGTAAGGTCTATCAAACTACCCATATACTATGCAAAGCTGTAAGCTAAGCTAGAGTAGCTCGTTAGCTTAGCATAGGTTAGCCCCACTGCGGTCTCTGCCGACGGGAGTAGCTCGTTAGCTTAGCATAGGTTACCTAGCCAGATAGCCATTCAGAGGTCCTTCTCCTGGTGTTACCGCTGTTTGAAACGAAGGCCCCCAACGCATCGCAAAATGTTGTCTAACTACCGCTACATAGTACATGTTGAACAACGGCTTCGAACTGAGATTCAGTGGAAAGTTGCAATACTCACTAATTGACTTGTGGCTCTTGCCATGGAGGTCTTCCGCGAGTATTTAATTTGGAATAAAATAATTACAGAAGCTCCAGTAATGGCTGCCTCTGCGCCTTCATAGCTGTGACGTCGTTCCACAACAATGTTACCGCAAAGACAGGAGAGGAGACTTCCCTGGCCCCGCCCCCTTCACTTCCCTGGCCCCGCCCCCTCCACCCAGACCGCGTTTCTACTCAACTTCATTAACATGAAGGCGGTCAGAGAGAAAAGTCGTCAAAAACGTCTACATATCGTGACGTTAGAATTATAAGGTTCTATCTCCATTTTTGTCAAAATTGAGTTTTTTTTTACATAATCTGATCCATTAGGTGTTTATTAACGCCTGTGTGGTGTTATTTTTAAAATGTTGACATTTTTGAGTTAGTAATTCATATAATACAAAGGTTCAATCTCACAAAACATAATGGCATGTAAGAACTTTGACGCTCAATATCTCTGAACTACCCTAAACGGAGATAGAACCTTATCATTCTAAGATCACGAATTATGTTTTAAGAAACATCGCATTGCTGATATTCAATATGTTTTTGCTCTTGCTACTTACTGACTCCAGCCCCAATTAGCCTATCTAGTCTCTCAATGTCAATAGCACAGACCAAAACATTCTCATCATTGACAGACAGTCGTCTATAACATACAATGAACAAGTTTCCCTAAGAGATGCGTCTGGATTTTATAAAGCATATTGTACCGTGACGTTCTTGGTGACTGACAGCATATTGTACCGTGACAAAGAGGTTCGCAGCTGGTTTCTGGTCCAGGCTTCACCTTACATCTCTTGTGAATCCCAATGATGACAAATCATCAGGAGAAAAGGCTATTCACTCCCTCTTTAGTCATACTGTAACCATCAAAACTATCTTTTTTTAGTGTCTGACACATCATGTCTCATAGGTTCCATAACTGAACCACCCTTCTCTTCTTGCAGGGAACATGATCACAAATGACATTTTATTTAGAGCCAACAAAACAAACTTTACTCAAACAACATACTGTACCTCTGGTGAGCTGGTGACATGTTTGGATGTGCCCCTGTAATTTGAATGCAAGATACTGTGCCCATTTTTGGACTTCACTTTATCTGATCACTGAATCATCATTTGACTCGCACACAAATACAGTAGGTGTTAAATATTTTATATTGAAATTGATCACCATTAACTTATTGGGACATGTATTAAAATATATATAGAATTCATAAGAAGTATACATCATTTCCCAAATGGCCTCCATTTCTTTCTTGTATTCAGTCCCCTCCATCCATATTCCTCATTGCATATCTGACAGCTTTCATGTCTATTCCTCTTTGTTATCACTTCCTGATTTCTTTCTCCTTCTCGTCATCATCATCATCACCGTCGTCATTGTCATCATCTTCTGACGTCTCAGATTCCTCCCCACTGTCAGAGTCATCCTCTTCCTCAGTACCACTGTAGACAGGAAACATGCAACACCTTTAACACACACACTTAAACGGCATGATACAATAGATTCTTCTAGAATGGAAGAAAGCATAAGTATACCTGGTTGCTTGTCAAACAAGATTTAGATTGTTGGTGCAATATCAGCCAAGTGTCTAAATGGCAACATATATAGAGTGACCTGTACAAAACAGACCCCTAGCCCCTACTCTGTATATGCAATTGTGTACTGGATAGCTGTACAATTGTAGAAAGTGCACCAAGCCTAACTGAGGGCTTTCTCTGGGCTCCAGAAGTGCATGGGAGGTAGGTTAGGTACGACAGATCGATTTGGGATAGGGCCAAAGTCTCTCACCACTGGGGTCTGTTTAGATTCATACATTCTCTTCCCGAGTCAACATCGAATGGATCTGCAAAGACAAAAGATTATGAGTTTATATGGGGGAAAAGTTGGATTTAAATTGAACATTTCCTTCACCTCCCCTGCTTTTCCATATGAATGCAGATGAAGGGAAGGAAAGGAAACAAGGAGGGGAAGGAAGTCTCTTTAGATTATTTTCTGTAGAATCTTACCGAATCCCAGTTCTTCTGGGGGTGCATTGATGTACTCTTTCTCCACAGTCAGCAGCTCCTCCTCGGAGTGACAGGCAGCATATCGCTCCAGTACAATCTTGTTGAGCTCCAGGAACACCATCCCCCACTTAAACTTGCTCAGGAGGATCATAGCCAGCTCCCGGAAGCCTGCAGAATTCCAGAACATCTCTCATTTCAAACATTCTATTTCAGTTGATTTTTCCTTGTGTGTATAGTCTGTGTCAGTCACTATTTTTAAGCAGTGCAGCCGCTTCTATACGTAACATAGTACTAGTGTGTGTGTATGTGTGTGTGTCCGTAGCATGTGATTCAAACCAATCAGGAGTCGCCTATGCATCACATGCCCGGCAATACAAGCTTGAGAAAAGCATGCCCAGGTTCAGACAACTCTATCTCAGAAAATATAAATGTCACAGCTTAGATATTCACACCGTAGGAATCCTGGGAACCAGATGCAGATATATAATATATTTTGTGTACCTTAAAAAACGGTTGTTGCGGTCACAAGTTAGAAATGGGTTTGAAATGGAAATTACCAGCTACTGCTAGAGTGGAGTTTTGAACATTCCACCATTTGTGTGAATGGGGAGCATGGTTTTCAAACACTGAATATTAAAAAAACTATAAATGTTAGCTTAGATATGAACACCATAGGAATCCTGGGACCCAGGTAAACATTTTGATACATATTATGTCTGTGTACATTAAAAACTGTAGTTGTCATCACAAGTTAAAATGGGTTTGAAATGTAAATTACCAACGGCCACTCCTTGAACAATAGAAATGGAATTCTGTGAAACCTGCACCGCTTACTATCTGGGTGTGTATGATGTGATTATCATTATTATAATTCTTGTAAGGAGATATCAAATGCAAATTCCTCGGATGGACAATACAGTTCTGTATTCTATTCTCTTTGATTCCTCCAATATACATCAATACACATCACAATAAAAACACATTAAACAAAACCCTTATTCATGATAATCAATCATCACACAGGCAGCAGTAATGGCAATCCCAACTTCAGAGCATCTCCAGGCTTACCCACGATGCAGAAGGTGGCAGCGAAGGCCTCGACACAGGACAGCTTGCAGGGCTTGCCGTAGTTGACAGGGTTGGCTGCCACCAGGTAGGGCAGCAGCCGTGGGTGACTCCCCACCATCTTATTGAAGGGAGTCTCCTCAAGTTTGGCCCAGGAGCAGTCGATGACTGCCACTCCGCACTGAGCCACAATCTCCCTGAAACACACGGGACCGCATCACGTAAACCGTCTTCTACAGAGGTAGAGACCAGAGTTTTCGGTCACATTCTATTGTATATAGATCAGTGCTTCCATGGTAACTACATTGCAGCCACCTACCAGATCTCACAACACCTGGATAAGCATTTAACATGCAGCCAACGACACCATGCAATCTTATGCCAGGCTGCACAATACGCAACCGTTCGTTGATGCGTGCCAACTGACTGACAATACTGCCTGGACCCCGCCTGTGTATGTGTGTGTCTCATATGTACAGCACCACTCACCTGTCTAGTGGGGTCACATATTTGGTGCCCATGGGGCTGAGTATGAGGCCACTGAACCTCTGGTTGAGACGCAGGTTGTGAACGAAGCCCTTGCGGGCCAGCTTCCTGCCTGTGCAACGCTTGGGGTCGCAGTGACCCAGTTCCCACATGGCCAAGGGGCATGGCAGCTTCACTTGGGCAGAAGCCTCTCCTCCATCCTCTGGGTGCAGAGATGCTGAGACACAGAGGACACATAGAATACATGAATATATGATGATAAGTGACAGTGTACATGAGTGTGAGCACAATCCCTCATATCATTGACTACTGTAATGTAGTAGTTTGGCTCTCCGCCGTCAGAGAGGGCTTTACTGTACCTTGCAATGCACCATGCATTTCTTCTGTGAAAGTCTCGAGAGATTTCCCTTTCATCCTGTGTCGTTTGTCTTTCCCCTTGTTCACGGGTCGCTCGAATTTGCCCTGCTTCTTTCGTCCCATGGCAACTGTGTTCGATTATGTCTCGTTAATAATTAGAGTAACTAAATGTAAAATGTAACAAATGCAACTAGTAAGCTACATAGTATCCAGCCAAACTTGTGCACATGGATGGCGAATGTCTTGCTCAATAAACTGCTACCGAGACGACAGCATTCAGTAACTCCAGCTCCTTATTTATTAAGTATATGTAATCCTCTTTTCTATGGTTTAAAGACCGATATCACGTTAGTTTCAATTGATTATAATGTACGAGATATGGTTCATACCTTCACGTACCGCACGCGCTCACACATAATCAAAATACTGGACTGCGCATGCGTTGTCTCAGTGTGTGTGTACACTGAGACGACACATGCGCAGTCCAGTGTTTTGATCAGCTGATTTACTTCCCCAGGTGATCACGTGTCTGGTGTTGGAAATGTAGATCCTCAAAACATGACAGAGGAACCTCGCTGTTGACGTGAAGACTGAGGCTCGTCAAAGTCAAGTTAAACTTATTTTAATTATGTATTATCCAGCTACGAGGATATGTCCTGTTTTGAGGACATGTATTCTCTATCTTACCCTACTGAGTGAGTGTTATTAACTTGATTTCGCTAGCTGCTGCAAAAATAACCTGCCTGCTGTAATTTCCGCATTGTGTTACTGCCCTGTCCAAAGTTTCATTGATGTGAATGAATGAATGAATGAATGAATGAATGAATGGTCTTTATTGTCATTTATACAGTACAGGTACCATACAACGAAATTTGGGAGGGGGGGGGGGGGGGGGTCCCCTGGTGCTAGGAAAGAAATACTAAAAACAAGAAGGGAAAAAGAGCTGGTTTACATAAATAAAGGCTATATACACTATCCACTATACTATACTATACAAATAAAACACTGTGCTGTACATTGATGTGACTATTGTATATCCATTTAACTGCCTTTGTCTTTATCTTATTATGTATTAGAAGCAGGGTGTCGTATAAGAAATGGATGCAGTGGAAAAAAGTAGCTACATTTCTATTAAATAGCCTAGTGTGATTTGCTCTCCTGTTTCTCATCTGTAGCAGTGCCCCACGCAAATGCTGGTAAAATGAAGATTGTGGAGGAACCAAATACATTTGGGTAAATAGTTTTTTTACTCTACAATGACAGGATGTTTATATTCTAAAACTCAAGTTTTAAAGCAGATTCATATGCAGTGTATCGACCACAGTGGAGGTCGTGAAGGCAGAAATCCATTCCATGCATTAGATTAGGCTACAATGAGCCCGTCCTCCGATTTCTACCTCCACCAGCCTCCACTGATCGACCATTGCTTTATCGAAGGCTCTGTTTATATCTGTCCAGGCTCAACAATCCCTTCTTGGCTCAAGGTAGTAGACTTCAGCCCAGAGTGACTCCATCACCAGTGTCAGGTAAAAGAAAACTTCACTAGATTGACTGAAGCGTTTTGGTCAGATGTCCATTATATCTACAGTATAACAGCTGTGCTGTCACCAGAACCAGGGAAATGTATCCACACCAAGGCTTTCTATGTAGCAGTGGCACAATGAATCAAGTTATCTAGAAGGAGGGTGACTTAATCCAAAGGTAAATTAATTCAATTGGTCATCAATTGGTAACTGACAACAAGGGTACAGATTGAGAACTAGATTCTCTTTTCGTGTACAGTAAACTGACAGCACACTCATTTTTACTTTCAATAGTTCTTTCAATGATAGTGCTATTTCTATTTTTAAGGCCCGGTACATCTACATCGACTGGCTGGGAAGTGTTTCAGTTACATAGAATCTACGTAAGTATTGAGTATGCACCAAGACATACTGTAGCACGGCCTGAGGTCGGTGATCTGTGAGATCTGTTTTGTTTTCCATATCAGTTTTGACAAGATGCTGACCTCAAGTTCATTTACAGTACATCTCTGGCAACTTAAGAGGCTGTGTGAGTGGGTGGGGGGATATGAGTTGCATTTATTTACTACAAATTCATTAATTATGTTATTTCACTCTAGGTATAAATATGAATTCTGTCCATTCCACAACCTCACCCAGCATGAGCAGTCGTTCAGGTGGAATGCCTACAGTGGCATACTGGGGTGAGTGAATCCTCCATAGCAGAAAACATGCATGTTTGATTCTTCATTCTATTCCATTCATTACAATGAGCCTGTCCTCTGATTTCTGCTTCCACCAGCCTCCCTTGGATGAGTACACTCAGGAATCTGCCATAACTGTCTTGACTTATTTCTATCCCCTCTGTTATCCCAACAGCATCTGGCAGGAGTGGGAAATTGTCAACAACACCTTCTTGGCCATGTGGATGAGGGAAGGAGACCCCTGTGGGAATAAGAACAGACAGACCAAGGTAGGGGCTATTTCACCAAGACAGTCAGTGCGTCCCAAACCTTCTTGTTTTTCACCCCCCCCTACATGGCTTTTAAAGCAATGGATGAGTGTGAGCAGGAGTGTATAAGTACTTCAGGGAGAAGGATAGGGTATTGAGACACACCTCAAAAACCCAGTTAGTACGTTTCCTGAAATGCCTGACAAGGCAAGGCCTAATGATGTTGTTGTGAGATCCAAGTGAATTCTCCCATCTTTATTCTGCAGGTGATTCTGACCTGTGGAGGGAGCAGCAAGCTGGCCCAGGTATCAGAGCCCACCACTTGTGTGTACTCTCTCACCTTCGAGACTCCACTAGTGTGCCACCCCCACTCTCTCTTAGGTAAGACAAATAATAGCACCGTCTCTTCATTCAACACTGGATCTCAGATGAACCCCTAGCCCCAGACACTTTTATGGACCTGAGAGGGTTGAATGGATGTACAGTAAGCAATATGGCTAATGTGGCTGTATTTTGCCTCATAGGCGACTGACACTTTGCTAATCCTCTTTAACATACAGGAGTGGCTAGGAGGAGTCACTTGGGCTTGATTTGGCTGCTGATGTGTGTGTGTGTATTCTCATTCAGTGTACCCAACCCTGAGTGAGAAGCTACAGAAGGAATGGGACGAGGCTGAGCAGGCCCGCTATGAGGATCTCATCACTGAACAGGTAATAAACCAGTCATTACTAGCACTGTCATTACACAGCTTTATCACGGTCCTGCAAGGGAACCTACAGAGTCTAGCCTTCTACCTACAGTATATGACCATGGTCTTACGACAATGGTCGACGATTGCGACTCAGTCCACACTGACGATTCTCTTTTCATATTGTCCTTTCCAGCACTGTAACAACTATGGTGGATACATAAGCCAACCATGCCAGCCCAGTGCAGCTCAGCTCTGTAGAGTGTAAAAACCCTATCTAACATGTATAGCATCCGTATTTCAGGGGTACAACAACCTCCTGAGAGATATCTTCGAAGATGCTGGCTTCCTGAAGAGCCTGAAGGTGAAGGAGAAACAGGAGGTCACGACTACTTCCAGGACACAGACGTCCCTACAGAAATGCAACGAGGTACTAAGGAGATTCGCTTGGAACACATGGTGTTGTTGACAGAATGGCATGGTCCAAAACAACCCCTAGCTCCTACTCCCTAGACAAGTGTAGATCTGAGAGGACCTCCCGAATTATTGCCATCTTGTTTACCCAAATAATCCTCTCAGATCTAACTGTCTAGGGAGTAGGAGTAGTTGTGGTTTCTGGACAGGTCCTATATTTGACTATATCTATGGATGCTTGTTTTGTTTAGGAATACCGCAAACAGACAGAAGAGATAGAGAGGTTACAGGATATCCTCATTCAATATAACATTCCCTACGGACCAAAGGCAGGTGAGGCTCACAGAGCACCCTATGACCAATGATTAGGGGTGTAACGGTACACGTATTCGAACCGAACATTTTCGGGATGGGTCCTTCGGTTCGGTACGCGTATGTACCGAACAAATACAGCATTCTTTTACCGACTGTAATCTCAGCCAGTACGCATGCTTGCACGCACGCCACAGAGATTGTCAGTAGTGGTCTGCTGTGGTTCTGAATACGCTCAACACCACGCACTTGCTAACAGTTTTATGATTGGTCAGAATTCGCAGTGTGTCAATCAACCATTGTTGATTCTCTATTTTCATTTTCTGTTAAAACAAAACAACATAATCGTGACCATCAACGTCGCTAAAGGACAATCCAGGCTTATTTTGATAAATCCCAGGAGTGACGTTGATGGAATACCCCCCAGGTTATCACAGTTTACCATCAATGTCTAATGTTCACATGCATTGTTAATGAGATGGATTATACAGTTATTGGCATGAGCGTTAACTCCTCGCAAGCCGATTTATCTTAACATGAGGGCATGGTGAAATAGTATTTTGGGTATTCTTAATGGAATCTAGGATCCGATATGATCGATTGTCACACAGGGATGAGCAAAGCATTGTCAATCATTATTAATCCTGAAATGTCTTTTGAACCCGAAAATTAACCGTGACACGTACTGATTCGAAAAGTTTGCATACCGTTACACCCCTATCAATGATGAAATAAAAATGTTCACTCCGACTTACACAGTAACTGTAAGAAAAGAATCACTCCACATGTTATACAGTATGTCACTAGAGCATTTGGCTGTGAAATGTAAACATGTTTGAACAGGAATGCTGGATGCTTGTTACGGGTGTGTGAAGCTGGAAGCTAAATTAATTTCCCACTTTCGGTGTGATAAAGGGAACTTATTGTGTTGTTTTGTCTTGATGTTTACCCCTTTATTTACCTCCCGTCCGTTGACAGGTAATGCAAGGGGTCCAGTGAGTGTGACGGTTCAGGACCGCCACCTGCGAGGAGACAACGGCCTCATCCGAGACATGCTTTGAGATCTCTGGCCCAAACATCGCATAGACAAAGACACAATACTAATGACATAATACCAATGGATGGAGACATAAAACCAATAGTATTTTCTCTTTTCCTCACATTCTCTCCTTCTCAAAATGCATCCAATGCTTTTAGGAGACGGGATAAAAGGATCGACTATTCACCCATGGCTTCAGAGTGGACCAGGCTCTGACTGAAGTCACGGCAGAGAAAGGGAAGATGTCACACAACAGACAAAGACAGACGGCAAATACAGGACACAAGTTCTTCAAACTAGTATTTAAATCATGTGTTTACTAAAATGTTGACAATTGTATGAATGTCTTGTTCTTTCATGTGTAATAGGGACTAACAGTGAGTGCTATGGGGACAATAGCTGACATTCTTAATTACTTTCATTCGTCTTCACTGAGCTGCCTGGAAGATGCACATGTTTGACATTTTACAGAAGAAAAAAAATTACGCTTCAAGTTCAAGCCATCTTGCTTTAACCATGACAGCAATGATAAGGTGGCTCATGGTGCCTGACCTTACAACTGAGTTTATCTAGAGTGAACAACAAGTTGTTGTTCTTTCACTTGAAAGGCATTTTGTTTTTGAGCATCTTGTTTCTAAAATAATAATAATAAAGATAAGGGGGCCAAACAGCTGATTTAACAGCTGAGTGTAATATTTGTTCATCCTTATTTAGCTAGACTAGAGTATCAAAGTTGTTCTTTCAGTCAAAACCACGAGTCCATCTCTTGGTGGTTTCCAGTGGCCGTCTGGCTCATCAGTGCCCGGAAACAAGCCTTTCTATTTCGTTCTGTAGCTGCAGGAGAATTCTGGTGTCCTTCAGTTTCCTCAGCTTACGCTCCAGGTGCTTGACAAAGATGGAGATGTCATCCTCTTCGCGGGCCACTTCCCTAAAGCGTTTCACCGCACCGATGGGATAATTCATCTCCTCCGACTCTTCATCTTGAGAGAAGTCATCATCTGGGATTTCAACCACCACCTCTGGCACTCCCTCACCACCGCCATTATCAACATCTGGGGATGGGAATTGATGAGATGTTATTAGTCAAAGAAGAAATGTGCTAAGCCCACCTGCATAGCACTAAGGGTGCGTTCGTAAATACGCTCTGGTCAGTTAAAAGTCTTTACAAACTAACTGTAAACATGGCGGACCCCCAACGATAACATTAGCATAATTCCATTGGTGGCCAACAATTTTACATTATCCTGTTAACATTGAAGTCAGCTAGCTTTGTTTCGCTAACCTTAGTGATGTTAACAGTAGATACTGTTAACATCACTCAAGTTAGCAACAGAAAGACTTTTAACTGACCGTTCTATGACCGTTGAAACCAGAGCGCTCTGATACCAGAGCAGATTTCCCGAGCGTATTCATGAACGCACCCCAATAATACTAGTATAGGATATTCACCCCTATGCCCCACCATCCGGGTGAGACTAGAGCTGAGGCTGCTCATCGTAGAGCTGACGCTGCGCATGGTGGACGACCACTCGTCTAGTCTCTGAATGAATTCAGCGTCTGACTGTCGGATCTGCTGAACCAGACTCCTCCTAAGCTCCAGATCCTCCTGCGCAATGTCTACGGGGAGTCGCCTCTTCAGTCTCTCTCTCCTGGAGCCACCCAGGGTAGTGTTGAGTCTCCAGCGCTGGTCGCCCACAATCTCTGCCGAGGCGGAGGCATCTGCCACTCCATCCTCGACCAGTGTAGACTCAGCGCCAGACTCCACGGCCCCCTCCACAGGCCCCTCCAATAAATCCAAGGACTCTATACCCGTGGGTAGCGGACGAGCAGCAGGGCATCCACTCCAAATGGCGTCACAGAGTTCGGAATACAGCAAAATCACTCGTCCATGGTGCCTTTTTCTCCCGTCAACCATGGCCCGTCTGTATTTGTTCCGTATGTTCTTGAGCTTGGTACTCAATTGAACTGTGAACACAAAAGTTTTTTTTACATGATAGGAGGAACACACATCACACACACACAGTATCTGGCTCACCCTAACACACATCATACATGCAGGATATCTGGCTCACCCTAACACACACATGCAGGATATCTGGCCTAACACAAGCCAAACTCACAGCATGCGAAAGTTGCCAATCAAACAACTGAAGAAAACATGCTTTCCTTTCCCTTCTTGTTTTTTTCTTTCCTAGCATCAGGGGAGCCACCCCTCCCAAATTTCGTTGTTTGGTACCTGTACTATAGCAATGACAATAAAGACCATTCATTCGTTCATTCATTATTTATAGCCTACAAGACGACCGCTAAGTAGGCCTACGTGGTTTTGTAGCCTACATTCCCCATCTCGAGGTTTAACAGATCGCGCGAGAAACGTTCACCTTCCACAGCCAGGCAGCACAGAGGGTGTGCGCATGCATAGTGTAACTTCACATAGGAGTTGTTAACATCTCGTTCCCATTTAAAACTACCTGTCAGCGTCACAGGTGCCCTTTCTGTTTGTTTCCCCCCGCAAGACCAAACGTTAACAAGGTCTACAACGTATTAACAACATACCTTTTGTGATTTCTTCTGGCTTATGTGGGTAGTCTTTCCCTGTCGCCGCGGCGCTTTTCTCCGAGTGATAATGTTCCCGGAATCTCTCCAGTATGTCGCTGTACTTGCTCTGCACCGACTCCCAGTCGATGTTTTCGGCCACATTGACCTCGTGGTACTCCTGTGTTACTTTGAGTAACAGTTCCACCTCGTCGTCGGTCCAAACAAATGAAGTGCCTCCCTTCACCATGGCTGTAAAAAGTTATTCGTTTCTGAGAATGTTTTACGCGATTTCGGAGCCGATCTGATCTCCGGCCATACGAGCGTTTTCACACTGTCGCGCAAAGATTCTCCAGCCACACGGAACCACGTGTCATCATTCAAGTACACTGGCCATGCGGCCATGCTGGTAGACCCAGGAAATGATTCAGCGCGTGCCAGTGTGACCCGGAATCACTTCACTACATCCTTTTTTGGTTTTGTTTACTGATGTTTTACTGTTTACATTTTTGGCATGAGTGTGATAGGTGCACACAATTTTTGTCATGCTTTTCATGGCATGACCTACATTGTTAATGTATGTCTACACACACACACACACACACACACACACACACACAAAACATGCAAAATCCTTGCATTTGTCCTGCCTAGCCTATAATAAAAGGCCTTGTTTGATACGTAACATAAAATCTTTGTCACATCTTTAACTCAAATATATTATATATATATATATATATATATATATATATAATTATTCAGAGCAGTGGTTTCATGTGCAGTAGCCACCAACAAAGGTACTGTACTAGGCTGCTACTAGGTTAGCCTAAGGTTTGTGTGCAAAAATATGAATTTGAGTTCAGTAGTAAAGTGGCTGTGAGCTTAAGGTTTTTGTAGTCCGTATACATGGGATGTGCTTGGGGATGATAGTCTGGGATCCAGTGTTGAATGAAGAGGCAGTGCTATTTGTCTTTCCTAAGAGAGAGTGGGGGTGGCACACTAGTGGAGTCTCGAAGGTGAGAGAGTACACACAAGTGGTGGGCTCTGATACCTGGGCCAGCTTGCTGCTCCCTCCACAGGTCAGAATCACCTGCAGAATAAAGATGGGAGAATTCACTTGGATCACACAACATCATCATTAGGCCTTGCCAGGCATTTCAGGAAACGTACTAACTGGGTTTTTGAGGTAAAAACACTCAGATATGGCCCATGATTCCATGAATCTCTCTGTGTGTCTCAACACCCTATCTTTCTCCCTGAAGTACGTGTACACTCCTGCTCACACTCATCCATTGCTTGACATTTTACAGAAAATAAATACATTTGAGCTTCAAGTTCAAGCCATCTTGCTTTAACCATGACAGCAATGATAAGCCTAATGACCTTACAACTGAGTTTGTCTAGAGTGATAAACAACAAGTTGTTGTTGTTCTTTCACTTGAAAGGCATTTTGTTTTTGATTTACAATGACCCCTTATTCACCCATTCACACACCAATGGCAGCAAGCTACCATGCATGGCGCCGGCCTGCTCATTGTGAGCAATTTGGGGTTCAGTGTCTTGCCCAAGGACACCTCAACATGTGGCCAGCCGGGGTTCGAACCGCCGATCTGTCGACCTTGCGATCATTAGATGACGGCTTTACCTCATGCGCCCCACAGCCGCGTCATCCTCCTTGTGCTTCCCATCTGAGTGGATGACTCATCCCCCTGTTGAGGGCAACACACAGCATAGACCATGCATGTTGACATTTACACTTTTTAAGGTGCATCCTTTAAAAAAAATAAAATAATAATCTGCAGCCAGCCACTGCACAATTTGTGTGACACTTGCTCATCATTGCTGACGGCGCCAACAGTGAAGAATGTAAATTTGCCTGCAGGTGTATGAGGAGAGATATGCAAATAATACAAACCGTTTTATTATTATTTATTATTTATTTCACACAAAACAATTACAAGCTTTCAATAAACTGGTGTATTCAAATCTGATCCTTGGGTCACCTCAAGTTTCAAGTTTCTTGTTACGTCACATTACACATGTGTAAGAGTAAAATGCTTAAGCTGCGGTTCTTGACATTGCAGCACAACACATAAGGCAATAGGCATAATTCAAGATTTAAAAAAGTGACAATAGTACAGATAAGACAGGATACACTATTGGTACAACTAGAAATAAATATTTTATTTATTTATTTATGAACATTTTCACTTTAGATATAAGAAACTCAAACAAACAGAGCTTCTTTACAAAAAGAACACAATAGTATAAAAAAGAAAAAACACAAAACAAATGAGGTCATGGGATAGTCAATTTAAATCAGTACATAATTTGTCTAATCTAACATACATCGTCACATATTGTACAAAGAATAATCATGAAGAATCAGATACATTCATTTGGCTAAATATATACACCATTTTTTTCCTCCCAGTTCTTTTTGGAGCCTTATAGTGTGAGTCATTTGTTAAGTAATGCAGTTGGTTTACAATATTGACAGAGGTCAGCAGTTGGACACTTTTTCTGGAGAACAATATCTTTAGGAGGTAGGCATCCTCTTTACTTAGTTCATCAGGAATAAATCCAAGGTATAGTAAATGTTATACTGATGTTAAAACCCAGGGTTTTTGAGGTTATTGCCGTTACTTCCTTCTAAAAGGTCTGAATAGAGGGGCAGGACCAGAAGACATGCGCGTGATCAGCCCTGATTTCTCCACATTCCCTCCAACAACCTAATTGTGTACCAGTTCGTTTAGATTTCTGTTTTGGGGTAATGGGGAAAAAAAGAAAGAAAATCCAGCAGAGGTCCCTCCAGGTCAGAGTTGATAGAGGATGACTGTGTCTTCCAGGCATTCAGCCACATGTCCTCGGTTATTTCAATGTCCAGTTCTTTTTCCCATCGTTGTTTCACGTAACCTCTGGTGTCCTTATTCAATGATGTGTAGCAAATCAGCTGACCAGCTTCTCACAGCATTTGCTCACTTTGGGAGTGAGAGCAACAGGGCGATAATCATTCAGGCATACCTTGTTCTTTTTCGGCACAGGGACAATGATGGATGACTTGAAGCAGGAGGGCACTATACCTGTGGAGAGGGAGAGATTGAAACTCCCATACCAAAACTTTGTATTTAAAGGTGGAGTGAGAAATAATACACACAACTCACAAAATAAATGACTGAAATATAGTTAAAAGAAGGTGATAACTTGCCTGTTCTGCACCATGTTGTTCAGAATACTTCTATGATGTCACATATGGATCAGTTCATTATGTTTATGGGGGAGAATGATTTGTGTAACAGGGTTGAGGAGTTGAGGTACCTTTTTTAGAAAACAAAACATTACCAGCAAAAAAGCACAGATATACTAATAAAATCAGAAAAGGTCCATACATTTTGAAATTCTCTTATCCCATATTATGTACATTTTCAACGAAAGCCATGACAAAATAGGTGGTCAACTGAAAAAAAACATGATCATTTCTGATATTGCATAGGCCTATGTTCTTATTATGTTTACACTTTATTAAAGGGGAGATTTCAATGGATATAAAAAGCTTTTAAAACTAGATTTTGGTAACCCAAAGTCACAGAGACTCAAATTGTACTGCTTTCGTGGAATGACATGTGGACCCCACTAAAAGTAGCTCATGCCTATGGGTATAGCTAATGGGGATCCTTCCAATAAATAAACAAATAAATAAACAAACGCATTAAAAAGAACCTAGAGAGGAATATGCGGAGAATTAACTCCACCACTTCTTCCATCTTTGGTGAATTGTGACACTATTCAGACAAAGTCATGTGTTTGACAGATTTTGTGTTTTAGTTATTAAAGTCCTCACTCCTCAGAATAGACCCTCACGGAATGATGTACCACAGTGGCAAGCACCACAGCAGTAGTAGCACGTTTTCCAATTGTATTTGAATTGTAATGCAGGTGACTGATCGTGATGACAGCTAACTACTTTAATAATGATACTCCAAACCCATGAAAACGTTTATTGAAATATAAATAAATACACAATAAATAAGACCAATTACTACATAAATAACAACAATGAAAGTGACCAACAGTAAGTTATTTGCAGTGAGGGTCAAGGTGGAAACTTGACTTGGGCGTGGCTTTAGATTTGAAAGCTTCTGGCATGGGGGGTGGAAACAACACACCAAAAATCCCACCAGTGCTTAAGCCCAAAACACTTCTGAAACCAATTTAAGAGAATGCCATTTGAACAGGAAAGGACTGAGTACAGGCCATTACTGACTTTCACTGAAAGCATATTCACAGTGTAAAACCAAACTTCCCAAAGTTTCACCCCAAATATTTTATACAAGAAAAACAATCATGTTTAAATATATAATAAAATATCCTGGTCTTTGCACATGACAAAAGCTACAATAATACAGCCTACTGAAAGGTATACAGAAAATCATATCCAAAAATGTTTAATAAAGATAATGTCTAGTTTAGTATGCAAACCAAGGCAAACATAATAAGTGCACATTTATCACCTGAAACACCCACTCCATCACCCAATCACTTCCTCACCATCTCTAGCGGGTCAGGATCTGCTGCTGCTGGGAGAACAGGCGAGCCCTTCCAACCAAGGCAGACTTGCGTGTCACGGTGGTGCATCGGGTCAGGATCTCCTGGACCATGGGTCGTGCTGGCATCTGGGGGGTACTGAAGCTATCCTGGGGTCGTGGGGACGACCTGGAGGTATCAGCGGTTCCCTGGGGTCGTGGGGAAAACCTGGGGGTAGCAGGGGTACCGTGGGGTCGTGGTGACAACCTGGGGGTAGCAGGGGTACCGTGGGGTCGTGGGGACAACCTGGGGGTAGCAGGGGTACCCTGGGGTCGTGGGGACAACCTGGGGGTAGCAGGGGTACAGTGGGGTTGTGGTGACAACCTGGGGGTAGCAGGGGTACCGTGGGGTCGTGGTGACAACCTGGGGGTAGCAGGGGTACCGTGGGGTCGTGGTGACAACCTGGGGGTAGCCAGGGTTCGTGGGGGTCGTCGAGCCACCATGATGGTAGGAGGGGTAGGAGGGGTTCCCTGGGGTCGTGGGGACAACCTGGAGGTAGCAGGGGAGCCCTTGTAGCTGAAGCTAGAGGAGAGGTTCACAACCACAGGGCAGAGGCTGTGTTCCTCAAGCAGGGTTGAACTTCTACGCTGGCTTCGGGAGTTCTCTGGCTTCTCTAGAAGAGACGAAGAGGGGACCCTACTCAGGGCCAAACAGTCAATGCCTAAGGAGGTCACAGAGACAAAGCTCATGTCAGACTCGCTGCTGGTTCCGCAGGGGCTGCTGGGGCTGCTGGTGCTGGTTCTGCTGTCGCTGCTGGTGTTGGTTCTGCAGTCGCTGCTGGTGTTGGTTCTGCAGTCGCTGCTGGTGTTGGTTCTGCTGTCCCAGCTGGTGCTGGTTCTGCTGTCCCAGCTGGTGCTGCTCTTCTGGATGTCTGACAGGTCTGGGTTCTTAAGCTCTCTCTGTGCCAGGCAAGCAGGAACAGGTTGGGTCTCCAGAGAGTGTACCTTCCTGGGGAGGGTTGGGGCGAGTATGCTAGATTGGTCCATAGTTTCCCAGTTTAGAGCAGATCTGTGTAGCTCCGTCTGCACACTATGAAGGCTGACATGTGGGTTGTTGTAGGGTTGCAAATACATGGATGGAACATAGCCTGTCTTGCCTTTGTACCTGAAAGGGACATATGCCACGGGTAAAATAGGTTAACTTAATTTCATTCAGGGGACATTTTGAGTCCAAAACTAAGCTACATTTTCTGGTCACCATCAATCATCATTTGTCAAATGGAACCATCATGTGGAAATTGCTGATGGTCATGTCTGTCCTACCATTCAAAATATTATTTACTGAATTACCACTGGATTATGTCATTTCAGTACAAGACTATGGGCCAGTTTCACAGACAAGGCTTAAGCCTAATCCTGGACTAAAAAGCATCTTCAATGGAGATTTTACATTGAAAGTGTGATTTAGTCCAGGACTAGGCTTGTCTTTAGGAAGCCTTGTCTGTGAAACCGGCCCTTTGTGTCCTCCCTTCCACCTAGCTAATCTTGGCTTCAGAAATAATTCATGGAATATTGCCTCAACATAGCAGACAGCTATACCTGTCCCAAACTAACTGTTGTAGTAAGTGTGTTCCCCAGTGCACAAGTTAAAATACCTGAGGAGCCACCAGCCGTCGTCTGATTTGCGGAGCACTTCCACCACAGAGCCGAAGGGAACAGACAGCTCGTCACGTTCCTCAGTGATGTAGTTTCTCACTACATAGTACCAGGTGCCTGAGGGCAAAACCAGGAAGAGGGTTAAAACAACGTCAGAGATTGGGCTCGTTTGACTTACATTTTTAACCTGACAAGGATTCAGGTGAGGCTAGGTGAGAACAGATGCAGGGCAGTGCATCTGGGCAGTCTCAAGTTGGACAATTCAATGCAATTCTGATGGCTTGAAAATATGACTGCTATAAATAAAAATTATAGCTCAATAAAACATCCTACGAATTCTCTTTGAAATCACCATATACCACAACCATCAACACAAAAATGATTCTCTCAAACAGTCATAGTCTTGAGATCTACTATATCCTACAGGAGAAGTTATAGTATGGTGAGTAATGAGGAATGTTTCTCCAGCTCGGGACTGCCATCTGGTGTTCGACAGACTGTAATGAACTGGCAAGGGGCAATGTAAGGGTGCATAGATCGGTTCCTTTGGGCATATGTGAACACAGCAATAGCACTCTGTTCCACAACAAATCAACCAGGCTGAGACCGCCTAGAAAGGGTGGCCTCTCAGCCCACTTGCAATCACTCCACGGAGCGATTCGTTTGCAGTGAGGACGCACCATTTCCACAAACCGTTACAACTCAATTGCTGTAGCCTACCCTGCACTGTCGCATAATAACAAATAACACGTAACAGTAACAAGAAGACACAGACATAGCCTAGAGGTAGAAAACTTTGTGTAGGCTTACTAGGCTATAGCATAATGTTACTCTGCATTGATATAGCCTACACACAAAGCATAAATTCTCTATAGCCTAGTCTACTATTTTTAAGCTAGATGGATGTTAATCAGCATATACTCACGTTATAGCTAGGGATGCTCCGATTTATCGGCCACCGATTTAAATCGGCCGATTTCACTCCAAATGACTCGATCGGTGATCGGCAAAAATGGCCGATCGCAAAAAACGATTTTTATTTTTATTTATTTATTTTTCCTGGGGAAGACAGATAACTGAACAGAAAACATAGGAGGACGTAACAGTATGTAAACCATGAAGGCCACGTTTATGATGTCTTTTATACAGCCATATCGACTGACTTGGGCTTCAGGCCCTAACTGGGTGATAGGCCAGACCTTTACTATGCCATAAAAATGGGTCTGCGTTTGCTTGGTGCCTAATGGATCAAAACTTTTGTCTAAAAAGCAAAAAATATGTAGGCTATCCAGTCAGTAGGCCTACAGTTATGTATTTAAAAAAAAATCGGTATCGGTTGATCTTGAGGAAAAAAATCGGTGATCGGTATCGGCCCCAAAAATCCAGATCGGAGCATCCCCAGTTATAGCGTTAACGTTAGCTGGAATTGTCTGATGGCTTATGAAATAGTTTCTTTGAAAAAATCTGAGGGATTTCCTGAAATCCAAACTTTCCACAAAATTCTGAACAATCACAAAACTGTTAACAAGCATGTGGTGTTGAGGGCGTACTCAGAACCAGAGCAGACCTGAAGATCGTTTGCAGAATCTTAACGCCCTAATAGACTGCATAATCATACTGTATGGTAATACTTCAAACATGACAAACATTATATAAAGCACCATATTATATCAGATTACCGGGATTAGACAAAAGTGGATTGAGGATTACATTTATGTTGTACATAAAGGTATTTTACCCGGCAGGGGAATTCCATCCAAGCAATCTCCATCCTCTTCCTCACACATGTCCAGGTAAGGTGCCGGGAACCAGGCCATGCGTTTCTCGTAATTCTCTGCCAGCCACCAGCCACCAGGATCTTTCATGAGCACCTGCAGAATCTCATCCAGGGCCACCTTAAAGGGTCTGTTCTTAGTGTCCTTGGTCTCGTAGGGGGCCATACAGCGGTACGTCTGGGTAACAAACGGTTGTCCCACTTCGACTTCCCTTCTCCAGACTCCAGAGTCGTCTTCCGGCAGGTTGTCTGAGCGCAGAATCACGATGCTGTGGAGACACAAGAAATAAACTTCACCTTCATTCAAAGAACGGTGTGTGTGTGTGTGGAGACAGACATATGCTACAGCATGGACATCACAGCTATTTAAGTCCCACCCACTTTTTTAAAATTATTAGTTTAGTCCCTGACTTTTACCAATGTCGAAAATCAGCTCTTTTCAGAGCTCTGTGTCCGTGCTTCATCCATCAAATCCCACCCACATTTTCAATGCTCCCTACACCCGTGATCAAGTGAAGCTCTCGCCTACCTGTTATAATTGTCCTGCAGGTCATGGTCTTTAGGCATGAAGAACTGCCTGACCTCCAAACAGCGGGTCACTGTGGAGTCACATGTGAGCAGCTCAGTGCAGTAGACTTCAAGGAACCTCAAGTGACGCATCCATTTACTAAGCCCCTTCTTCTTCTGGTTGGCCTTCCTTGCTCTAGCTGAAGTTTAAACAAATAACTTAATGAAGAGATGCAATGATGAGCTGAAAAAAGTAGGTATTGGAAGGTAGAAAAAAAAAACTGTATGGTTTCTATACTGTAGCCTACCTCTGAACTTGGGAATCACTCGTTTTCCTCCGGAAAGGGGGAACCTCTTCTTCAATGTCCTCTGAAATAGATTGAAGAACAGTAGTTAACAACCAACTACAAATGTTTAGGGTATAAATATTTTTTTATAAACAATTTTACTTACATGGAACTTTTTAAAGTCCCGGAATGATCTATACACAGCTACTTCATTGTCATCTGACCAAAATACAGAGGTCATGAACATCTGTTGGAAAAACAGGACAATATTGATTATGCACTTTAAATAGTTTACATCGAAACGGCTTGTTACAAAATGGAAACACAAACGCTTCAGTGAAAAACTGCAGTCCAGTCCAGGTTCAGCCCCTGGGGCTTCATTATAACACAGATTTGTTAGAAGAATGACTGCTACAGAGAAATGCATTTTTGACGCAACTTTGTTTAGCCTAGACATAGAAGCTTTGGAGGTGCTCGTATCTCATCCGCGTGTGCTGAGCTCCACCTGCCTCGGCACACCGCTAATAACATTTGATCATTCTAATGGTTTACCTTTGTTTTAGACGCACACCGCTAATAACATTGTATCATTCTAATGGTTTACCTTTGTTTTAGATGCTCCCACGTTAACTCCAATAATTCGCGCGCTGACGGCGTAGCGCTGCAATGTCACATCCATCGTCGACTTTTGGTGTTTTCTCCCCCAAAAAGGCGCTGCGAATTTCACTTTAAAAACAACTAAACAGTTTGATCAGAACAAGCCTGGTCGAGAGGTGGTCGACGCCGAAATGTTTAAACGTTAATTTCACGGAATCACACGTGACGTTATACTACGGTTTTATAAAAAGCGTTGTGATTGGACGAGAGGCGTGACAAAGCTGATTGAATAATGATGTCACGGTTAAATCACCTGTGGTGATTTTCATACATACACATTTTTTTGCCAAGGGCCCCATAACCAATCAAGTCAGAGCCGGTGTTGTGCCGTCAGATGAATTATCATGAAAAATAACCTAGAATTACATACGTTTCTAAAAAGGCCATATTTTGTCGGGAGAGAGCTAATATATGCCATTTAGCTGACGCTTTTATCCAAAGCGACTTACATTGCAGTGAGTGCATACATTTCAGTATATATGGTCCCAGCGGGAATCGAACCCACAACCTAAGCGTTGCTAGCGCCCTGCTCTACCAACTGACCCGCACCCTCTACTCTGTCTGTAGCCTATTGGCCTGCGGCTGAACCCCGAAGGTGTGTACATTACTATGTCTTCCTTGGACGCTTCCAGTCATCCCGATCCTCCATACATCTGGCTAGCTCGCCGGTACTTTCCGCTCCTGCATCTTTCTTGAGTACGTCCACTTAGTCAGTGGGACGCCCTTGTGATGCCCGTGTGTTGGCTCCCACATAACCAGTTTGCTGGCTGGCAACTCCTGGTGTCTGGCAGTGACCTGCCAGCCTCATTCTCCTGACTGCTATTTTCTCTCTTATCCTTGGTGACAGCAGGGCCCCTATACAGATGCTTGTATGCAGCGCCGGACCCGGTCCTAGGCATTTAGGTGCCCTAGGCGAGAGTATGATTTGATGGCGCCACCACCACATTAAGCCACCAGTACTGCCTCATCACCACCCACACATTCAACAGTAAAAATATGGACAACAATGGTTTCAAGACAAAAATAGACAGTAGGCTGAGACATATTTTCATAGACACTTTGGCCTCCCCCAGGCATTTGGCGCCCTAGGCGACCGCCTAGTTCGCCTATGCCTAGGACCGGCCCTGCTTGTATGCTTGCTCTTGTCGATGTTAAGTACTGCACGCAGCATTCTGGTGTAGCACCCATCTAGGGACTTCTGCAAGGTAGGCTTCAGGGTCCAGCATTCACGGCCATATAGGAGATGGACTCTACTGTTGCATAGAAGAAGCTGAGTTTGATTTGTCCTGGGAGGTTGGAGTGCCACACACTGGCCATGCTGTTCAGGGCCCTCCACACAAGCGCCTTCCTCACTTTAAGGTCTTGCTCGGACGAGTTGACCCATGAGCCCAGGTATTTGAAGTTGTTGACTTCCTTCAGAGCAATGCCTCCTGTTGTTGTTAGAGGTGGATAGTCCGGGAGGATGTTATAGGTGATTATCTCGGTTTTCTTGGCATTTAGCCGAAGGCCAACCGTGGCACACTCTGTCTCCACTCTGCACAGGAGCTCCTGTACTTACTCTAAGTGGTCGAAGAGCAGGCTGATGTCGTCCGCGTAGTCCAGGTCAGGACTACGGCGGTGTGTCGTCTTGACCTCCTAGGTGTTATAGTGAGGCCGAGTTCCACTTATGGCCTTCCTGAGTGCATAGTCTAGGACTATGATGAAGAGGTGTAAATCCTAGTAATGCGTATGGAGTTTGGATTACTTGTCCCCAAAAGTGAAAATAACTGACAAAAATAAAATAAACAATATTTTCAAGTTCTGGACAAATGTTAATAATATCAAACTCTGTAGAATTGGTAAGTGCTTAAAATGTTGTATGTGGAATTGCATGAAATGCATTTACAGAAGACCACATTTTCCAAATAGACTTTCTCTCAAAAGTGAAAACAGCTCGGACCCCCACACCCACGTCACATTTGGTCCCCCCCCACCCCGTAGTAACATAATAATGCACTCACACAGGGGTGCAAACATGTCACCTTTCTACTAAATTAGCCGTTTTTATCTCAAAATATGTCATCCATTTGAATTGTGTCGATCTGCAAAAAAATGAATTGGGTGGGGAGGGGAAGTCTCATGATGCGCGAGCTAACTAATCTAAAGCTTTGTATGCCTCCGTCTAAAGCTGCAACATGGGTTCATTTGTAGCCTTGGCAGCTACTAGATTGTAATCAAGTGCAATACTGAAACACAACTGTGAACATTTCAAACCTGCAAACTGCGACACTTTAAATGAATGTGCAATAACACTATGTGCAATATGACAACCCTCGGGTACATAAGGTTCAGAGAAAGGAAATGTTAGAATAGGTATAGCATAGAGTACAGCACAGCGTTTTATTTGTATAGTATAGTATAGTGGATAGTGTACATAGACTTTATTTATGTAAACCAGCTCTTTGCCCTTCTTGTTTTTAGTTTTTTTCCTAGCACCAGGGGAGCCCCCCCTCCCAAATTTTGTTGTATGGTACCTGTACTATATTAATGACAATAAAGACCATTCATTCATTCATTGAAATACAGTATTCAATACTGATGGTTCACAGTCAAGAAGTAGCAGTGTGTAAAAACTTAAATGTCAATGTTTTTTTTATTGCGTTTCACCACAGCAATGGACAAAAGGTGTGCAAAACTTGGAAAACCTGATTTCGTCCTCATCAATCACATATTTGCTCTGCAATAAGATTTTAAGAGACAAAATGTTTACTACATGATGGTACTTTACAGGTATGGTTCACAACATGCTGATACTTGGTTTAATATGGTTTACAATACAACATCATTAATGTTTAGGGACAAAAAGACAACGTGGTTGGTTGTTTGGTCAGGAGAGTAGCTGGATGAGCTCTCTGGCCCTCTCTGCCTTCTTCTGGGCCTGTGTGTCTTTCTCCTCCTCATTCCCCTCCTCCCCCTCCGTCACCGCCACCTTCTCCCGGACCAGCGTCTCCGCCTTCTGGATGGTCATGGTCCTGGCCAACCCAACCGAACCCTCCAGGTAGGAGAGCAGCACAGAGAAGCTCTCGTCCGGGACCTGCACATACAGAGAGAAAGGGGGATGGAGCGTGTTAATGAAATATAGTTACATTCAGTTGCCTCACAATATAGTTATGACACATGAGCCTCCTTCACCACCAGGGGGAGCCTTATGAATGATTTTAAGGGTTTGGGTCTGGTACAAATGCCTTTACCTACCTACCTTAATTCCTTGAAGTAATCACTGACCTGACATGAGTTGGTTGGTCGAAGCAAGCTCTCTACCGCGTAGCTTTCACCAATCAAGTCACGTCAGATCAATCATTACTTCAAGAAAGGGATCACAGAAGGATGCATTCCAACAGTATTCAAACAGGGCTCTGCAGACATGTTATTACATATTACCTGGTCTGAGTCAAACATGTGTTGTAGTAACCACGTCTGTCTGGTCTTCTGAAACTTCCATTCCTGACGCCTCTCAGCCCAGCTGCAACCATAGAAGAAGATACAATGAGCCGATGTTAGCACATCTCCCACAAATGAGGATGACGTATTTCAGATAGCAACTAAGCTACATTTACAGAGAGAGAGAGAAGTGTGAGTGTGTGTGTGTGTGTGTGTGTGTAACACATGTTGTAATCATATGCCTCTGTCTCCTGTCTTACCAGGTGAGGTAGTCTAATGCATGCTGGGAGGCGACGGGTTTGTCGGCCTCCGCCTTGTCTTCTGTCTTTCCCTCAGCTTTCAGCTTCTCCTTCTCCTCCTTCTTCAGAATCTTCTTCATCTTTCTATCTAGGACTCGTCTTTCCTCTGGACTCAGGTCCTCCTCTCCCTCGATCACATTCTCCCCTTCTTCCTCGGGACTGATTGTTGGCTCTTCTAAAGACTTCTCAAAGAAAACAAAAAACAAAGGAGGAACAGCTTTATCTAAGTCTTTCCTTAGTATGGACGATTATCAGTTACCATGTTATTGCAGTGAGGTAATCAAGCATCCGGCCAACATAGGCTGTATAGGGGTGGATTCTGTGATTCATTCAGTTGAATTATACATCTGTCTTTACAAACATGATGTAATCATGTGGTGGACATGTATTCTGCAATATCGTAGTCGTCAAAATGCTTTGATTGATAATGCAGGTTAATATTAGGCCTCATCTGAAGGTCTTACACACATGATACTATAAGATGATGGGAGTTTTCCGTCCTGTATCTGGGCTGGGCCAGGTCTGTTTCCTGAGGCTCGGCTGATCGAGGGCCATTTCCTGTATCAACAGCCTAGTGACACCAGCATCGCACACGTCAACTCTGTCTAAGCTATCGAAAGTTCACTTTTGGTTTTCTGACTGCATCTCATGTTGGAGACAAAAGCCTTCGCTGTCCTCTCTACATCCTGTCTCTTGCACAATGTACAAGTGAGCAGCCACCCACCACATATACACCCATCTTCACACCAAACCAAACACTATAAAACAACTCGCTTTCAATTTCCTTTTCAAATAAATCATAAATAAACAATTAGGCTCTATAAAAAATGAAGGTGGAAATATAATGAGATCCTATTATGATGTTCTCATATGAGAAAACAGGACTTCTAACCAGGGGAGGCTGATGGAGGTAGAAATTGGAGGACAGGCTCATTATAATGCATGGAATGGAATAAGGAATGGTATCAAGTGTGAGAGAAGGTAGGAGAACAGCTTCAGCGGAGAGGGAGGGGGGGTGAGTGTGAGAGAAGGTAGGAGAGCAGAGCGGCTAACTGGTTGGGCGGGCGGAGGTTCAAACTACAGAGAGCCAACAGTGAGGCCACAGAGACCCCCTTCATGGCCGTTTTCATCGGTGTGTGTTTACAGTTTACACAGTTTGAAATAAGCCCAGGGAAAGCCCAGGGAAAATACAGCCATTGATGCTTAGAGACTTTTCCATGGTGAAAATACAGTCCATCGACAGGTTCTACAGAGTGAATGTGTGAAACACACAGCAAGTCGAGCAGACTAAATTAAGATCTTTTTTGTTAGATTGTACACACAACCGAGGTTGAAGTGAAGTGTGCAAAATGAGGAGTTTCACATACTGTACATACTGTATATCCTGAGAAAGCAGGAACCTGAGTTGAGTGAAGCAACGACAGAGAGAATAGGACCAAGTCTCTCTTGAAAAAGATATTTGATCTTTGAGACTAACCTGGATCAATACAATGTTAGATAAATGGTGATTCTATGAAGACCTTTAACCTCCTTATCTGAACCACATGGACATCCTATCAGAGGAACCAGGGATATTCTGATGGGTTTCTAACGGACGCGTAGAGGGTCATATAACAAGGCAGAGACAGAAAGAGGGAGGGAGAGAGCGAGAGAGAGAGAAGTAGGGAGGGAGACCATGTGACCACCAAGTCATTCTAAAAGTATGCTGACTGGCTGACAAGGGTAGGAAAGTACACCCAGCTCAACACTGAGACCTCAACGCTTTCATAGCTCTCCTGTTTCCATGCACCAAGCATCATACACAGAGGACGGAAGTTTATATATCGGCATTGTCGTCGTAGCAGAACCACCAAGCTGCGCTGAGAGAGTAAAAACAAACCAGAAGAGAAGACAGAGGCTGACAGAGTGAAAATGGTAAGTGGAAACATCTGTTTTGTCTGGGCAGCGAATTTCTCTGAGCGAGGAGTTTGTCAAAGTAGAGGGGGGGAGGGCTACGTGGTGCTACTAAAACCAACCCCTACAGATACTGTCCCTCTCCCTGAAGCACACTGACCTGGTTGGGTACACTGAACTGGCAGTCTCTCTTTCTCTGTTGATGAGTGCAAAAGCCATGTTTGCATATAACCGTATCTCTGTGGCAAGAGCAGGAATCCTTTGTTTGGAAAACACATTTTATGACTAAGGTCTTCTATAAGGGCAGGCCCTTGCTTGTATTTAGAGATATTAGATAGGAAGACAAATGAAGATCACTTGTCAAATCAGGCTGATTAGAATCTGAGTGGTATGTTCCTTTAAAAGACCACTTCCAGACAAACATATTTAATACATGTTTTAAGTACAAGTATGCATTTTGTTAGAAAATAAGCAATTCTGTCTCAACAGCATGTCTCAACATGTGGCAACTGTCAACAAATAGACCTAAACTGCATGAAAGGCTTCTGTCTGGTTAAATTATACATTTATATATATATTATACAGCTCTGAGCCTTCCTCTGTCCTGATCAATGAGTTAATAAAGTTAATTGTTCCGTTTGTCCCTTGATGGATCAAAAAGAGTCCAGGGGAGGCTCGTAAAGCGTAAATAATTTCATTGTATTAATACATACACTACCGTTCAAAAGTTTGGGGTCACCCAGACAATTTCATGTTTTCCATGAAAACTCACACTTTGTACATCTGTAACCTTATCAAGGGAAATGGATGATCATAATTTTTTACTGTTTTTTTCCCTCATTCTTCTACAGTCAAACCTAACAGAGTTCCTGAGCAAGATGGACACTTCCACCCCAGCCAGCTCCATCCAGGCACCCTCCGCCCCCCAAGCCTACACAGACAGTCCCCCCAACACCACCCTTGACGTATCAGACTTGTTAGACATCATCGCCGCCAACAGTGTCAGCTCCAGGGCTAACTACGTCTATGCGTGTTTCTTCACGGTGGGCATGGCCTCTGCGTGCTGCCTCCTTTACGCCTTCATCCAGTCATCTAAAACCCCTCGAGGCGGCGTGGCCAGAGTGGATGTCCTCCTCTGGGCCTTCTGCAGCTCCCAGCTACTCCTCCTGCTCTTCTCCCTCTCTTCATTGGTCCACAGGCCTAACTACCTGGCCACCACCCAGCTGGGCTGCGCAGCGCTGGCCTTCTCAGTCAATATGGCATCGCTCTGCGGCCTGCTGCTGCTAGTGCTCATGGGATATGTGCTGACCTTTGACCCACCCACCCACGCGATGCTGCGGAGGCCCGGGGTGTGTGTGGCTCTGGTGGTCCTGGCCTCGGGGCTAGTCTCTTTGGTGCTGGGGGGCATCCGGGGGCTGGCGATGGGGAACGGGGAAATCTGTGTCATAGATCCAGCGGAGGCGGGACTATGCTACGCTGTGTCCAAGCTCTGTATCGGGTTCGTCCTCCCTTATGCCCTTCTAGTGGGGATCCTGATGGGCGGCTGTGTCCGCCAATGGAAATCCAGCGGGCGCTTCCTCTCCGGGTCGGAGGAGGGTCCTGTGTTCCTGTCGGTCGCCACAGTGATGTTCGCCTGTCAGCTGTTCTACGGTGTGGTGCAGGTGTGGGGGGCGGGGCTGGGGAAGGGGGAGGGGACGGGGTGGGGGCTTGCCCCCGCTGAGAAGGTGTTCCTGAGCGTGGCAGAGTATGTGTTGTTCTCTGGCAGCTGTGTCTGTCTACTCCTGGTGCTGTTGCTCCACCGACCCAGCAGAGGGAGCCTCCAGGAAGGGGTCAGGCGGATCAGAGACTGCTGCTGCAGCCGACAGACACACAGGCACGTCATGGCCCCCCAGGTGGAGATCTCTGACATGCATGACTACTAGTGACCACAGGGGCCGTCCACACACACACACACACACACACACACACACACACACACATATACACATATACACATATACACATATACACATACACACACACACACAATCAGCAAAGCTGGAAATATTTAAATGGCAGATTGTAATGTGTGTAACAGAAGCCTTAAGGCAGCAGATGACTTCAGTCAAACATACCATTTAGCTACAACAATGTGTGCCTTCGTCTCAAAGGCAGCACGGTTTCTTTACATGTTAATGATCATGGTCTATCAAGGCTTATAAGCAGTGGCTCATCTCACAAAGCAAACAGGAACAAATATCTTTCAGGACTCTGAACACTTAACTGCCAGGTTTGAAAAGCACAACAAAAGAAAAAGTCTGTCTGCAACATGTGTATTTTATCTGTAACTATTTTTGTATTCTACTTGTGTTGTTTTCAATATGTTTATTAAGTGAAAGAATTTCCAAATGACGGTCAGTGTTGAAATATGTATGCCTGTGCCAAAAAAACTCATTAAAAAACTGTATGTTGTAGCATAGTGTGTGCCAGTCTCTGCACTCCCAATGTGTTCTGTGACACACCCCTGGTTCCCGGCACCAGGCAGGCTCTACCTGTATGTTTGCATAGACATCTTGGGCACTAAAACCACATTAGTGAGACTATTAGTGACACATTAGTCAGAAAAGGGTAGTGTAGTACCTGTTAAGATTCATGCCATCAGACAGTTCAGATCTGGGTCAAACACCTTAAAATACCCCAGCTGCACTCATTAGTGTACTGAGTTAGTTTGCCAGTTACAATGGTGCACCATGTTTGGACATGCTAGACACACTTTTATCAATCAAACTGTTGACCACAATTGCAAGTAAAGCTGTGACCATTCCTACATACTGGATATCGAACTGACTCTATTTAGACTGGGTGAACATGAAAATACTGGGTGCAGGTCCAAAGTTATTAAACTTTCAGGCGTGTGAAGATTTCCACTATTCACCCTAACACCAAGAGGCACCTGCACCAGGAAATGGGATTGGCTCTCGCCAGAATGTCTCACCGTCTCGCTCCTGTGCCAGTGTGGGCAGCGGGCGGGTACAGTCGATGAGCAGCAGGGGCAGCTGGGTAGAGGTAGAGCTCATTGTAAGTGCATGGGAGGAAATGTTGCAATACTATCAAACCATGGTGTTTGATTCCAGTGTGTGATACCATTCCTCATTTCATTCCATTCCGCGCATTACAATGGGGCCGTCTTCTGATTTCGGCCTCCCCTGCTCCCTACCCTAGTACAGGTTGGCCTCCACTCTAGCCTATATTGATATACAGTATCTAGACGAGTGCAGAAGGTAGTGAAGCAAACAACGGTGATGTGAGACACCATCTTGTTTACTGTAAACATACAGCCGCCCACTATTACCCAGAAGTCACCCCACGGCGGCCAGTTGCCCGTATTTACATATTTGAACAATATACAAAATGACTTGCACTTCTGACATGGACGATTACGCGTAGATCAAATGACCCCCATTCTGAGAGTTTCTATAGGGAGTATTGATGATGGAAAGGTCTAATGTAAGATTACATGATGTTAAGAAATCACTCATCTAGCCACACAGTGTTACATTCCTAAGCACCTATCCATAATAATAATGACTTTTATTTGTATAGCACTTTTCCTGCAAACGTTGTGTTTGTAATCCATACAGTGTGTGTGTGTGTGTTCATGCTTGTTATTGATTGTGCTTGTGTGCGCGCGTGCGTGTGCGTGCGTGTGTGTGTGTGTGTGTATCTACACACCTCTCTTCCTTGAAGGAGAAGGTGGTGCCAAACTACCTGAGGGAAGAGCTGCATGTCCCAGTTCAGCCTACCTCAGTTCAGGTATATAGTCAGGCACCTGTAATGGGAACTACCTCCGCAACCTTCACACTGAGAAATATCTGGATAATAGTGATAAACTGATGGAGAGAAAGCTGGATCCAGACACAGGCCATCACCACAGTAAGTTTCACTTCTCTCATCCTAATACTAGCCTAATTCAAAGGT
Source organism: Nansenia antarctica (assembly GCF_963989245.1). Taxonomy (NCBI): domain Eukaryota; kingdom Metazoa; phylum Chordata; class Actinopteri; order Argentiniformes; family Microstomatidae; genus Nansenia; species Nansenia antarctica. The sequence goes on along the minus strand of NC_137681.1, from coordinate 10,722,913 downwards.
AATTGGCTTCAGAGAAACTGTGAAATAGCTGGAGAGACACAGTAACAAGTTGTTTCCATACTTCAGTCAAAGCCAAACAGCTAATAGCAGTATAGCACATTAAAGTGCAGTGCATGTCAGTGGCTGTGAATGTGTGGTCTTCATTGCAGAAGAACATACTCTCGTTTCATGTTACAGGTGGCAGTGAGGAAAGTTTTCTTACAGTAGGCTGTGTTTGAGACTTTGCCCAAGCAGTGTGTTCATCTGTCGCTGTGCTAGATTGAGATTCTATTTGTATTCAGGGTTTTTCCGGCATTTAAAAGGCTTAGGCGGCTTCACGCAGGAAAAACCGGTTAAAGAAAAGAGAGAAAAAGGAGAAATCACGCAGGAAAAACCGGTTAAACATTGTCCATACATTTATTGTGGCAAATCGATCATCCCAGCAGCAGGTGCAGCTAGAATATCGTTACGTTATAAACGGAATACCCGTGGAAGATTCGTTTGTGCAGAGCCATTTACCCATTTAAATAGTCTGTCTAGTTAGGGATACTGCATCATTACAAAGGTCATAAAATAACGTTTTAGTTGTTTACTAAACATCGTGCGCCTTAACCCGACGTTCGGTTCATCCCGCAGCGCCTGTTCTGTTGACCAGAAGTGCCCCACTACACTGGCACACGACACACTACACTGGCACACGACACACTACACTGGCACAGCACCAGAATATCTGAAAGATCTTTTGCTAGCATATCAGCCCAAACTCTCAGGTCTTCTGACGCTGGCTTTCTCTGTGTACAAAATAAGACATTTGGTGAGGCTGCATTCTCCTTTTAAGCACCCAAATTGTGGAATGCACTGCCAGTTTACATTAGGAATGCAACCTCAGCAAATATTTTCAAGTCAAGACAAAAAAAACAAAAAAACATATTTTTAATATTGCCTTTAAATGACTAAATAATTACATTATGATTATATAATGATTAAAGCACTTTGAGCGTTTGCAGGAAAAGTGCTATACAAATAAAAGTTATTATTATTATTATTATTAAAGTTATTACAATAGGCGGCTCCATGTCCGCTCCAAGCCAGCGAGCTTGCTTTTATCGCACGCTCACAGCATCAGCAAGCCAGCATCGCGACAGAGCGGGCGTTTACAAATACTTCAATATTTAAAATGTAGCCTACCCATGTTTAATGTCACGCATTTCATTTTTTATACATCTCAATAATGTCAGCACGATGGTTATAAGAACAAGCACTGGATTTGCGGGCGCACAAAGAAAAAAAAACTACACTTCTACCACCTAAGCCTTATTTTGAGCCATGAAAAACCCTGGGATTCTCTTCTGATTCTAAAATCAGAACGTTCTGGAAGTCATCTGATGCTTTTAAACAGTTATGTTACAGTTAGGCCTACATACAGTAATATGTTTGCTTACATACCAATGGTAGTCTATTGTGTTCAACTTAACTAGTACTAGTAGGTCAGACAACCTGTATGACAGCCAATTTCTTCGACATGATTTTAAGAGCAACTGAAAGGCACTGCCTTGATTTCTATTTGTATCCTCTCCCTAGTCCCCTAGTCCTCTGAGCTATTGACCAAAACCTCAACCTGAACTAAGAGGAAGCTCTGCGGAAAACCTTCGTGACTACAGCTGAAAAAACAAGTCAACATGCCTCCTCCTCAGTGAGAAACAGACGGATCTACAACAGTAGGCTACTTATTAATATTATAAAGATGATATTTCTACCTGGAAACAACTCAACACGGTTAACCCCATTGTAACTGACTATTGGATGAAGCCAGCCAGCCACAAAATCACAATGAAGTTGTGGTGACCTCTGACCACAACGCCAACCGGAACGGAGAATGACATGGAGGTGACTATGTTCATTGACCACCCACACAGAACTCACAGTAACATCACAGAACACCTTAACGGCTCCTACGCCACAGGGGACAACGTCCGCACTGACCCTGACCACCACCCCCACTACACCCTCGGCCTCGTCCTCTCCTGCGTCTACACCATCTTCCTCTTCCCTGTCGGATTCTTCGGCAACATCCTCATCCTCACCGTCAACCTGGGGCACAAGGGTCGCATGAGCGCTCCAGACCTGTACTTCGTTAACCTGGCAGCGGCAGACCTGATCCTGGTGGTAGACTCCCTGATCGAGGTGTTCAACCTGAGTGCCAGGTACTGAACTACTTATAAACTTGAAGTACTGCAATACCTGAAATACTTGGAAGTACCCGAGTGTCAGTGTAGGGAATACACTGGGGCTTTGGGGAACATACTGTATAAAACTAAAACATGACAAATGTCCCTGCAATGGAATGATGAGGGCTAATTATACCCATTTCATTCTAGGCTATTCTGTATGCCAATTTTGGGCATTTTAGTGCAGTGTGTTTACATTTTTATTCAACACGACAGTTGGCTTTCATGAGATGCTGTTTTCAGAACTCAGGAAACCTAGCTACATCCTTGTAAACTGAATATTGATCAAATGTATGCCCCAATGGACAACAGAATCTTAGAATGCGCAATGAAATTCCTCTTCCTATCAGGTACTATGACAACATGGCCGCCCTGTGCACCTTCATGGAGCTCTTCCTCCAGGTCAACATGTATAGCTCCGTCTTCTTCCTCACCTGGATGAGCCTGGACAGGTTTGTGGCCCTGGGGGGCTGCTCTGCACTGGGGGGCTGCTCCTCGAAGGGCCAGAGAGGCTTGGGGAGGCTGGGGAGCAGCATGCCCCAAGCCCGCCTCAGTTGCTGTCTGATCTGGGGGACCTCTGCCCTCCTTACCCTCCTGCCCTTCACCATAGCCCAGGTCCAACACGCAGGGGAGACACACTTCTGCTTTGCCAACATCTCCCAGATCCAGTGGCTGGAGGTTAGTCTTCATGTTGTTTGTCTATTACTTGTGTTACTTATTCTATCTGTCTATAATTTGTAATTATACAGAGAAATTCAGCTCTTGCTGCCATTGATACAATGTACAGTAATGTCCTGAAGAATAAATAAACTCACTCTCCCTCTCTCTGACTTCAGGTGACTCTGGGGTTCCTGGTACCCTTCTGTGTGCTGGGTGTGTGTTACTGTAGGATCGGGCATGTGCTAGACCGCTCTCACAGTGAGACGCAAGACGGTCGCGGGCGGAGGCGGCGCCCGCGGAGACAGAAGGCGTTGAGGATGATCTCAGCTGCTGTGCTTGTCTTCTTCCTCTGCTGGCTCCCAGAGAATGTCTTTGTCAGTGTTCACCTGCTGAGAGGCGACCCGGATGGGGACGGCACAAGCGGCGGGCTTGGCGCGGGGACGCTGTGGCATGACTACCCCCTCACGGCACACGTGGTCAGCTTGGCTGCATTCTCCAACAGCTGTCTGAACCCCCTGGTCTACAGCTTCCTGGGGGAGACCTTCCGGGACAAGCTCAGGGTGTTCCTCAAGCAGAACGCCAGCTTCGCCAAGCTGCAGAGCTCCCACTCGGGGAACTCCTCTGACCTGCCTGCTGGGAACTCCTACCGCCCCAAAACGAATTGTCCTTCTACGCAACCCTCTCCAAGCTCTTACTGCCTCCACAAGCCTGTTATGCATCACTCAAACCCAAACCTACCAGACATCCTACCGCACAAATACGCCCTGGACAGCTAAAGGACAGGCCAGCTGCAAACTGACGTTGCCTCAACATACAAGGAATACCTCAGACTCCGGACAGTGCAAGAGCAACTAGAGGAAAGGCCCGTTTCAGGCAGTTTGACAGATGTAAAGGCCAGCTCTGAACATTACTGACAGTGCTTCGAAATACAGCTCTTTGACAAACAGAGGCAAATACAGGAAACACCACGGCCTCTGGACTATACAGGTGCATCTCAAAAATTGAACATCATGGAAAAGTTCCTTATTTTCCGTAGTTGAATTCAAAAAGTGAAACTTTTATATATTCTAGATCCATGACACAAAGTGAAACATTTCAAGCCTATTTTGTTTTAATGTTGATGATTATGGCTTACAGCTCATGAAAATCAAAAATCCAGTATCTCGAAATATTAGAATATTACATGAGACCAATAATTTAAAAAAAAATGGATTTATAAAACAGAAATGTTGACCTTCTGAAAGGTATGTTAACTTATGCACTAAATACTTGGTCTGGGCTCCTTTTGCACGAATTACTGGTTGTCTGTGCGTGGTGGCTCTTGATGCACTGACTCCAGCCTCAGTCCACTCCTTGTGAAGCTCCCCCAAGTTCTTGAATTGGCCTTGCTTGACAATCCTCGCAAAGCTGCGGTCATCCCTGTAGCTCGTGCACCTTTTCCTACCACACGTTTCCCTTCCAGTCAACTTTCCATGGATATGCAGACGAGCTGAAGGCCGCTATCAAAGCAACCTGGGCTACCCTAACACCTCTGCAGTGACACAGGTTGATTGCCTCCATGCCAAGCATAACACACCGTGGAAAGCAAGGGAAGCTAGTGGATCAGGACATGCTCATTGTAATGCATGGAACATAATGTCTGTCTCATTCTGTTCCATACATTACAATGATCCCTTAATCAGATTTCTACCCTCACCAGCCTCCCCTGGTGAAAAGGCACATGTATGCATGGAATTATATCTCAATCAACCAAAGCCTGTTTCCATATAGGCCTGACCTGAGGCCTTATCTGCGGTATGAAAAAAATACAGTTCAATGAAACCAGTGTCAACGTAGCTCCAATATAGCAATATAAATAGAACAGATAACTCTGCCATATTTCTTTCCAACAGTTTGTTAAAATAGCCACAATGAGGGGTGCGCAGCCCCACCTCCTGGTGTTGCAATACACTGCACATTAAATACAAATATCAGACAAGTTTGAATTTGCATTTTACCTTTGTCTTCTTTTTCTTTTTTTCCTTCTGTGGCTCTTCTGGTTGTTGTTTGTGTTTCTTTGTCTTCTTGGTCTCAGTTAGAGCTGGTACAGGAGGCTCCTAGGAAAGAGCGAGAGAGTTTGGACTTTTGCAGTTATAGAACAGGGGCCTGTTCCACTACGCGAGATTAACTCTAATCCAGGCGATTAACTCTGATCCAGGTTTAAATAAGCTTGCGGTCGGTTCCATCAATGTGGCTCAAATAATTCGCTGCTTAATTAATTCTGAGTAATTCTGGTCCCGAGCAGACTTACAGGCTGGTTTAGGTAATGCGTGCGTCAAAAAAGGCTCACAGGCGGAAACTACATCCCGAACGACAGTTCCTCAAGTGTCTTTTAGGAAATATTAGTTCCCACTTCACACGAGATAGATAGATAGATAGTTTGACTGTGTGATAGATAGATAATTTGATATTTTGAAAGTGTGATCGATCGATAGATAGATATTTTGATTGTGTGATAGATGACTTGATATTTTGAAAGTGTGATAGATAGATAGATAAATAAATTAAAAAGTGTAAAAAAATTAATAAAATAGGTATGTGACTATCAACTTGCATTGCCATTATGACAGCGGTGTGGCTGGCGCAGGGGTTAAGGCAGCCAGTTAGAGTTCCGAAAACTGCGGGTTCGAGACTTGATTTAACTTAACGTTTCTTTGTGTGTTTTTTTTGCATTTAACCGAAGCCTTCATGCAAATCGATTTACAATATATATATATATATATATATATATATATATATATATATATATATATATGTCTAAGTGAATCATCTATCCATCAGTAATCATAAGAAAATATTATCTATGCCAAATCCAGGGTCCAGTTAGAAGAACATAATTTACTCAGAAAGGCTTCAAACACCATTGTAATCGTGTCAGTTCTTGTAAATTAGCCTGCACCATCATTTTATAGCCTATATTTTTTTTTAGATGAGATTTTAGATTAGATTCAGACAACGAAATGCAATAAAAAGTGTGTCTGAAGAGGGATTTGAACCACCGTCTTAAAATGACGAATAAATACCATGGCAGCGGTCAATACCACTAGGCCATCGTGACGATATGACGGATTGTAGCCTGCTGCTGATATCACCACAGTAGTAAATATTCATTTATTAAAATATGAACATATAATAATAACTGGGGCTAGTATGACCTACGCATTTAATCGGTCAGCAATTTCTTGCCAAACCATTTCCCTCGCCTTGTTAATTGCGGCAGTATTACACTATTTTACATCTTATTTGTCGTCTTCATAAAGATCAATCTTCATTTCGACAGTTTGACTCTTCGGGGCTCTTTATGTCTGTGTGCACGCGCCCATATCGAGGATTTCTAAGCCGGTGTTCTGTGAACACTCATGACACAAGCCTGATCCTCGTTCGAGGAATCACCTGAGGCTTGAATTCCAATCCCGAGTTGCCTGATCGCAGGATTTATTTTTATCGCCGATATATTAATCAACGTTCGTGGAATAGCCTCCAGGTCAGGGAAGGCTGGTAGAGGTAGACGGGCTCCATTCCTCATTCCCTTCAATGCACATGTTCTACATCCTTCTACCTCCATTAGCCTCCACTGTAACAGGCCAAATGAAAGAATCATCAAAGCTCTTAGATTCAGGTTACAAAAACTTGTCAAACTCTTGGGCAATTGGTTTTGCAGCTGTATAAAAGGCATTGCACATAATACACATTACAACACACAATATAAAAACACAAAACAACACTATATACATATACACAGACACAGAAACCCAGTTACACACACTATTCTCACCTCTAGTTCAGTCTTTTTTCTTTTCTTTTTCACTTTGATTTCCATGTTTTGGTCTGTACAGACTTCAGACTCAATTGAAGCTGGTACAGGAGCCTCCTAGGAAAGAGCGAGAGAGTTTGGACTTTTGCAGTTATAGAACAGGTCAGGGGAGGCTGGTAGAGGTAGAAATCGGAGGATGGGCTCCATTCCTCATTCCCTTCAATGCATTACAATACACATGTTCTACATCCTTCTACCTCCCTCAGCCTCCACTGTAACAGGCCAAATGAAAGAAACATCAAAGCTCTTAGATTCAGGTTAAAAAAACTTGTCAAACTCTTGGGCAATTGGTTTTGCAGCTGCACAAAAGGCATTTGCACATAATACACATTACAACACATAATATAAAAACACAAAACAACACTATATACATATACACAGACACAGAAACCCAGTTACACACACTATTCTCACCTCTCGTTCAGTCTTTTTTCTTTTCTTTTTCACTTTGATTTCCATGTTTTGGTCTGTACAGACTTCAGACTCAATTGAAGCTGGTACAGGAGCCTCCTAGGAAAGAGCGAGAGAGTTTGGACTTTTGCAGTTATAGAACAGGTCAGGGGAGGCTGGTAGAGGTAGAAATCGGAGGACGGGCTCCATTCCTCATTCCCTTCAATGCATTACAATGCACATGTTCTACATCCTTTACCTCCACCAGCCTCCACTGTAACAGGCCAAATGAAAGAATCATCAAAGCTCTTAGATTCAGGGTAAAAAAAAAACTTGTCAAACTCTTGGGCAATTGGTTTTGCAGCTGTACAAAAGGCATTGCAAATAATACACATTACAACACACAATATACAATAAAAATAAAAACACTACCGTATATACATATACACAGACACAGACACAGACACAGACACAGACACAGACACAGACACAGACACCCAGTTACACACACTATTCTCACCTCTAGTTCGGTCTTTTTTCTTTTCTTTTTCACTTTGATTTCCATGTTTTGGTCTGTACAGACTTCAGACTCAATTGAAGCTGGCTTCTTCCTCTTGGACCCACGGGTCTCTGACTCATGGGACTTCTTTACCATGGCGACCAGCTTGAATGAATGAATGAATGGTCTTTATTGTCATTAATATAGTACAGGTACCATACAACGAAATTTGTGAGGGGGGGCTCCCCTGGTGCTAGGAAAAAAATACTAAAAACAAGAAGGGAAAAGAGCTGGTTTACATAAATAAAGGCTATATACACTATCCACTATACTATACTATACAAATAAAACACTGTGCTGTACTCTATGCTATGCTATAAATATCCTAAAATTTCCTATCTCTGAACCTAAGAAGCTTGAACCTAAAGAAGACAAAACACAGGACACATGAAAGTAGTGATGCAGGCAGGCAGGCAAGAATACTCAGCACTCACTTTACATTGGCAAAGCATCACAATCAATTACTCTCTCTTTAATAATGGTCTCTAACATCACGGCAACATTTCAATCACCTTGCCCTCATGTGGTTTCTTATGATCTATTGCTCGTTTTAATGTTCACAGACCAGGCAACGATAATCAACAGAAGTAACTTACTGTGATAGAAGACGAGCAGGGTTTTCAGCCACAACACGTGGTGAGAGCGGTTACGGAAGTAGTGTAGCTTGCTGCATTATCATTGGTCAGATATTTCTCTCAATTTTTGTGAACGGTCACGGATGTTTTAAGTGTCTGTGGGATTTGTAGTTTTAAGGATTATGCGCAATCGCACTTCCAAAACAAAACGATAGACGGCAGTCGTCCTCAACCAATGTCGTTTGGGTCAAAGTTTACCCTTGGAATCAGCATGATTCATATTATAAACATAGATATATTTTCATCCGATAAAGGGTATTAATTAAAACAAGCTAGTATTGAATGTTTTTTCCGCAACCAAATCAGAGGCATTGGTTTCCGATATTTGTCATTTTCGATAGTTCGGTAGGAACGATTCATTCTAACCGGTAAACGCCATTCCTAGTCTCGACGGAAACAATTCAGTGTTGCACAACGAAGAGTACATGACCTGACTTCGAACCTGGGGATTTCGTCCTGAAATGACCATTTCTCTACGATGTCTGGAGTCGGACGTCTTTTGTGTAGTTTGACACGGTGTTCTTTGCTTGGTAGACGTGGAGTTGTCACTGATGGAAAGAGGACAATTCTGAGGTATGTATAATATAGCTCATCCTGTTCTGTTCAATGACAAATCCGTAGCCAGTGATTGACACCAAAGCTTCTAGAAGTTCCCTTATCTCTGTGACGAATCGATGCTCCAGAGATGACCTAAATCATCACTGACGCGTTAATATAGTGTAATATCGTGAGTTTAGAATTATAAGGTTCTATCTCCATTTTTGTCATTTTTGAGTTTTTTACATAATCTGATCCATTAGGTGTTTATTAATGCATGTGTGGTGTTATTTTTAAAATGTTGACATTTTTGAGTTAGTAATTCATAAAATACAAAGGTTCCATCTCACAAAACATAATAGAATGTAAAAACTTTGACGCTCAATATCTCTGAACTGCCCTAAACGGAGATAGAACCTTATCATTCTAAGCTCACGATATGTATTGGTTACTCAACGTTTAATTGGGGACTTACCCTGAACCATGTTTCGGCGATTCTTCCCCCCCCCCCCCCCCCCACATGGCGTTATACCTCAATAGTCCATCACTAGGTAATTGTGTTGGTGAGTGAAATTCACCGTGTCTGTGGACTTAATCAATCATCCTTACAACCCAGTATGTTTGGCTTAATGTGAATTTTGAACATTCTGAACATGTCTCTCTCTTTTCCATCTGAGCAGACTAAACAACACAAAGACCCTGTCCCTGACCTCAGAGAGATGGGACATCACATCAAAGAAACCAACAGACAATGGGGACAATGAGGAGGTGGACTCACGGCCCATCAAGTTCTCCACCAGCAAAGCGAGTCAGACTAACTGGAGTGTAGATCGCTCCCTGGGCAGCAACTACCGGAGACCCGTGTGGAAGGTCTTGCCCCTGAGTGTGATCGGGATGGGCTTCCTGCTGTGGTGTTTCTTCAGGGAAGAGGCGACCATTGATGAGCAACTGGGGAAGAACCTGTATGAACGTTTACCTGGCTTGCTCTCAGACCAGGAGGAGGTGGAGGAGGAGGAGGAAGTCGAAAGCAAATCGAGCTAATATTTTGAACATGAGCTCAGACACGAGTTCATCTTTATTTGCTGATCTTATTTATTTGTTTTAGCTTGATTCATTCAGTCTGTAGTATGCACAAGTGGTGTGTATGTGCCAAGAGGGATGATGATGATGATGATGATGGCGGCCGTCCATGTCAATCTGTTTCCAGGATACGTCCATCCACAGCAGTACAAAGGTGTCTCGATATCAACCAAGTTTCAAGCAGTGGAGGCAGAAATCGTAGGACAGTTACAACCCCTGTAATGCATGGAATGGAATGAGAAATTGTATCAAAAACCTTCCATGCATTAGAATGACTCTGTCCTAAGTTATTAAAGCTAATGCTTCTCAAGTCAAGTGATGCTGATGTGTTTGTTTTGGTTGTATAACCAACACTACACTGACAAGCAACACTTTGACTTCTGTGATTTACTCCAAAATACATTAAACGGTTTTCCAATCTGAGTTGATTTGTATGTGGATATGCAGACTTAGCCATGTCATTTAACTGTGGGTGTGTATGATTTATGCTATGGCTTGAGGCAGTGGCGGACTCGGGCTGTTTGAAGGGCAGGGGCGAAAAGGAAAAAAGGGCACCTACTGCACAACATGGGACCCCATCAGTGCACATGGTCAAGTTTAGACCATTGGAAGGGCAGCCAATAGGGCACATCCTCTAATTTTGCCACTCAAAAGGGCACTTTAGTGCGACGCTTTTCAACTGTGGGGGCACATGGTCAAGTTTAGACCATTGGAGGGGCACCAATAGGGCACGTCCTCTCATTTTCACCACTCAAAAGGGCACTTAAGAGAGACGTTTTTCAACCGTGGGGGCACCAGGAGGGCCGGTCGCCCCCCCTGAGTCCGCCAGTGGCTTGAGGCTTGCTGAGAGGATGCCTGATCTCAGTGGCACTGAACAGTGAGCCTTTTACATGTTGAGGAAGGACAAGTTGCTTTGATGCCAATTGCCCTGTGTTTTATATGAACATTGCCCTTGCTCAGGTTAGAATTCTCGGCTGATCATGTCAACAGTAGCACATCAATCCAGCAGGAAATGCATTTAGTGACAACCTAAAACAGTCATATTTCCAGACTTTAAGTGGTCAAATTTCAAGATGGGCCAACATCCTGTCAACCTCTGTGGTGTAGATCTCCATGGCTCAATCCCAGATAAATGGAAAAGATAGGCAGTGAACACATCAGGAAGTAAATGGTCCGTATCAATTTAATTCAAGATTGAGGCATAGGCAGTGCCCTCCATAATAATACCTTCATTTGTGAACCTGTTTTATAAACAAGGTTACAAAGTGCTATTAAAAGAGAGATCATAGAAAGTATAAGTACAATTCCAAACGAAGAAAAACGTTGAAATAAAAGAATCAAAAACAGACATTACATTTTAAACAGACATTACTCAATAATACATTTAAATAAATGAACGATTAAATGCAAGTTTAAAGACATGTATCTGCAGTGAGGCCAGGAGATCAACTGACGAATGGGAGGCAAAAAAATTAACTGGATATCACATGGAGGAGTCTTTCCATAATGGATCCTCAGGACAATCTGATGCATCTTCTGACCAAACAAAATCCAAAATATCAAACTGCATAAGACCGATCATTTGTCATAACATCACTTGACAGCCACTCTGATGGCTTGGCCACATTAACCTCAACAGTTCAAGACCACATACCAAGTTGCCATAACACAGATGGACACCAGAGTAAATGAAAGGGAAACCCAGTTAACACAAGATTACCTAGTGCAGGACCGTGAAGGAAGAGCGTCAGCAATAAGGATTTTCAACGCCTGCTCAGTGCTTACATTATTATAGTTTGAAAAAATGACCCATATCCGATACCTGTGCTGACACTCCTAACACTTGAAACATCCCACATGCTGCTTTGGTTACCGAAAACGAAAGTAAAACAGCCGGCACTTGCAACGGACGCAAACAGAGACTAAGTATTCATCATCAATCAGCTTTTCGAAGTATGTTTAAAAAGGTCCGCAAAAATATAAATTATTTTTAATAAATTTACAATTTACAATTTAAGGCGGAAAAATGAAACGTCAAACGTCATCAAGACGCGAAGACCGTCGTATTTTCAATGACGTGCAAATCGGAATTGACCGTTTTAGATGCAAGTATATCCAGCTGCAGTCACAGGCAAACGTGACGGAATTTGAACTACTATTGTTTGTAGAGCTACCTGCCTGCTTAGATCGCAGTCGAAATGACCCATCAGATTCGTATCTGACTGAGACCGGTATGAGATTGAGGCCTGAATCGGATCCGATTCAATTTGCTTTTTACATGTACATAACCGAACTGTGCCACAAAAAAATCGGAATTGTGTCACCTCTACCTGGAGGTGTAAACACCAGTGAGGCACATGTTACCATGGAGAAATAAGTGGAGGAACTCAGGTAGTGTCTCACAGGATGAAGGGTTAAGTCAGTCATGTTAATGTATTTTTCCTATTTGGAAATAGAATGTGAGGCTTAACTACAGAAATGTAATACTCTAGATTTGAAATAAAAGTTCCTGGAGTCATAAAAACAAACCTGGACATTCCAGCATTGACAACAAAGGAGTCAAATCGAGGTAGTGGAAAGTTTTATTTACAACAAATGGCCACAATGCGATAAAAAAACAACTTCTACTCCATATGACTCATGCACACTACAGCAGTGTTTCCCAACCCTCTTCCTCTGGGCACTCCAGCCGCACCCACATATTTGATCTGTTCCACCACCAGCACCCCTGATTCAACTAATCAAGTACAAACCATAATTGATTTGTACGTGATTAGTTGAATCAGGTGTGCTGGTGGTGGAACAGATCAAATATGTGGAGCGGCTGGGGTGCCCCGAGGAGAGGGTTGGGAAACACTGCACTACAGAACAATGGACCTGAAGGTATAACAAATTCTAAAATACAAACAATTTCAAAACCTGAGGAGGTTAGGAATGTTTTGCATATGACACATTGCTACTTTACTCCATGTTATAAACCACAACAAGCTCTTTAATCCTACCAATGACAATTACAAAATAAATGAATTTAAAAACTACAACAGTAACTCAATAGTTCTGAGAAAACACATAACCCCAGCCATTCCCACCCTGCCCCCCCTCAAAAGATTAGATCTCAAAAAATTGTTCGGTTCTTTTTATGCACGCTCTCCTCGGATTCGCCTGGCCAGCTGGATGTCCTTGGGCATGATGGTAACCCTCTTGGCATGGATGGCACACAGGTTAGTGTCCTCAAACAGGCCGACAAGGTATGCCTCACTGGCTTCCTATAAGGGGACAAGAAACTATGTCAGAGAAAGCTCAAAGGAATGTCTTACACATAACCCTCTGCAATATTAGTTCTAGGGGCAACAATTACACTTAGTGTGTACCACTTCCTCTTGAATTAGCACCAATGTACACATCCAAGCCCAAGAGCACTCCAAGACAAGTAGTGTTCCAATAGCTACATTAGTTGTACATCACAATGCAATATATTGGCCACAGATTCTAATCACAAACGAGTCAGCTCACCTGAAGAGCACCGATGGCTGCACTTTGGAAGCGGAGGTCAGTCTTGAAGTCCTGGGCGATTTCCCTCACCAGACGCTGGAAGGGCAGCTTACGGATCAACAGCTCAGTGGACTTCTGGTACCGACGGATCTCACGCAGAGCAACGGTTCCGGGCCTTAAAACAATCAAGAAATATTATAATCAATGCAACAGGTTTTGGGTTAAAGCACTTAATCAGGACTGTTGCACATGCTGCCTCACAATTTATAAATGTTTTAATACAATTTACCATGAACAGCACTCCCACAAACATGAAACCATACAATTGGGGGACAATTCCCACCAATGCCAACATGTCTACACTTTTGAGCTCACGTGAAGGAGTTAACTACTGCACACCTAGGAAGATGAAGACATAATTAAAATGCAATAACATTAAGATGCAAAGTCCAGGTGATAAGAATCACCTGTATCTGTGGGGCTTCTTCACTCCGCCGGTAGAGGGCGCACTTTTCCTTGCAGCCTTGGTGGCCAGCTGCTTCCTGGGCGCCTTTCCTCCGGTGGATTTACGAGCGGTCTGCTTTGTACGAGCCATGGTTCACTGGTATTTGTCTGAAATTTGTCTGAAAATGACAATTATAGATAAAGGAATACATTTTAGATTCAGCGCAAGTTAATTTTATGTCAAGATTCCCGTGCCCCCCCCCTTAATCCGGATTATTTTGACCAAGGTCAGCCAATAACATGGACAAATTCGAATTATTAATTCCTAATATAATGGTTAATTGACATTGCACCTCACATTCACCTCAAATGTGTGAGAAACAAACAATGTCGCTAGCTTCAAAGCTAAGCTAATGGCGCCAAGAAGCTATAGCGTAGGCAACACAACGTTCAAAACAAGAGGGAAACCTCTATTCTCGTCCAAACTCTCATCAGGTAAATAGTCTCAATATCTTAAAAAATCTCCCTTTAAAAATAAACGAACACCGTAGCTTAACATTCGATTAGACACACGAGCTACAGTGAAACGGTTGCATTTTTCAATATTCTAGCTGCCTGGACACAGCGCCAGCGCCATAAGCGGATCCTGTCCAGGCTCTCTAAACAGGGTCAATGTGTAAATATAGCGTTAGCTAAATAGCAAACAAATCTAAAGAGGTGCTTTGTTTCAGACAAATCTTAGTAACAAGACTAAATCGCATTGAAAAACGACGATTTGTGTATGCCAACATAGTAACATATTACGCCACCATTACATGCGATGCAACAGACACGTTTCGTTCTTCATCTTCTTCCATGTAGCTGTTTGTAACATGGCGTCTCGCTACACCAACGACATATTTGCCATTTTGAACTGTTCTGTCCTTTCTGCGAGGGAGAACCCTACGTACAATATACTGCTGTCTGCTCGAAGTGTAGCCACAATGAAACGCGTTGAATATCACATCTACAATTACCAAACGCATAATTAATACGCGAACAACACCACTAACTAAAACATCAGACTCGTTAACCGACAAACAAGCGACTACTGTTGGCAAACAACAAAAATAGGAAAATGCTGGCCTAAGCTGGTCACACAACAGCCTGTGTAAACGAGCTAACGCTAACTAGCTAAAGCTAACTAGCTAGCTAACCGAATAAGCCTTTTTCAAATAGTAACGGCCGTGAAAATAGACTTGTATTAATAAACAATCGATATAATCAAATTAACAATAGATTTGAGACCTGCGAGAACAAACAATATTAAAAAAATAAGTTTACCAAAATGTCGTTGGTCCTTCGAGTCGTCGTTATCTCCGATGTTGGTTAAACTGTAAAGAATTGAAGACGAGCGCAGCTATTTATACTTCTTATGACGCGTCTTAGTCGAGGACCCGCCCACGAACGTTTTTCATTGGTCAAAGCAATGTCGTTATAATATACCAAGCTTTAGCATTGGCCAAACCTAAATAACGTACCAAAAAGCTAAATGTTGTTTACAAATTGAATGAATACAATATCAAACAATAATAACAGATGATATGTTTAGAAAGTTGATAGTGTAGTGATGATAGTAAAGTTATCTGAAAGAGAAATAACGAACTGTTTTCGAACACCTTCGATCGAGCGCCAAGGGGATATTCGAAGAAAAATAAACAATACATCTGCATTTTCCCTCTCATAGTGTTTGCTATTATTGATAATGTATGTATCCCACTCTATAACAGATAAAAACGAACTCTTCATAACGTCTCCCATTACAATTGTGTTTTTAGGGTAATAACTATGATATTTCAAGTGCAGGCGGAACCCAATGCGTAAGGAAACATTGCCTGGTCGGAATTAGGCATACTGTACATCTCCATTTGGGCATGCTTGACAAAATTGTCCTCGTGAAGTCCGAACAACAAATATAGATTCATTGCTTGTAATCAGTTTTCAAAGGTAAGTTAACATTAATTTAGTAGCCATAAAGGTCCTTAAAGCAGTCAATGTTCTGATCATCTGTCAAGTTAACACCTTTCACTGCAGACTTACTAGTAACAAATAACCTAATCTCTGTTCAGAAGGGCTATTATAATATTAATAAACTAACTTTTAAACTATTAATAGTATTAGTGTCACTCTACTGACACTCGTCTTCTTTGCAGCTAACTACATCTGAAACACCATTCCCAGTCCAATGTCTTTAGACCTGACTCCTGGAAACCGCCAGTGCTGAGTGGACCACTATGACAGAGCACAGGACACTAAGTATAGGTAATATAAGATTTATGGCATCATCACATCAATCTCTTGTAAATGCCTCTGTATCCTGCTGTTTCATTTGGGTGCTGAATTTGTGTCAGAAATGATCTGTGTGTCAATGGTCATGTACATATCTGTCTGTGTTTGTTATTGTTTGGAGTGTGGAGGAAAACCCCTCCAAACTTGAGTTCTTATGGTTAGTCACAATCTAGTATACTACGTATTCTGTAATCAAGAAACCAAAGTTAATTCAAAGCTAATTTTATTATTATGCCAAGTAGACAGAAACTTAATAGGATTAATAATCAGTTGATTAATTATCACAATCTTCCACAGGAGGTTGGAGCAGATATTGGGGGGAATATCTGCTCCTATATGCCTCAGGTGAATGACACTTACTGTACATAAGGTGTCACATCAAGCTAATTGAAATTCCTCTATCATTTACCATTCAACATTTAAGTCGTTTAGCAGATGCTTTTTTCCAAAGCGACTTACAATAAGTACATTTGTCTAAGTAAATCAACTATACATCAGTAAATGTAAGTAAAACGTTCGATAAGAAGAAGTGCCATCAGCCAACACAGTGCTAGAGAAAGGAGGACGACAAGTTAAGCTGTGTTTCTTATTGTCTGGAGCAGATATCCAGAAGCCCCAGCAGGTGAATGACTCAACAGCTGTCCCAGGCAACCACAGCGGAGCAGCAGAGAAACCAGGCGGCTGGAACCGTAGCGACAATTCCTTTAACTTCAACTTCTTCCCTGAGGGAATGCCACCAGCAGTAAAGGAGGAACTTGGGAAACCCCAAACTGCCCAGTCCGGAGGATCAACTTTAGGACAGGGTTCCGGTTTCGCGTTCAACTTCCAAATCCCTGCGGATACAGCAGGTGAGATGAAGGGCGAGACTGTCACACCCGCAACAGCCCCCTCAGAGGCCGCAGTTGCCCCAGGCGCCCAGAAAGATGCCAAAGGGGAAAAGCCTCAGAAGGAAACAAATGTCAGTCAAACCTCTGATGTATCCACCTCCTCTAAAGCCAAGAAGAAGAAGAAGTCAGGCCAGAAGAAGGAAGCCCCAGAGGGGACTGAAGGGCCACAGAAACATGTGACAGGCTACACAGCGACAGAGGCGGGTCATGGCGATGAGGGCACAGTGCTGGTAGGTGTCAGTGGAAGCTTTAATTGTGTGATTGAATGATTAAACAATAGTCCCAAGTGGATCCCTAGGGGGGTTGGATCGGTGTAAACAATATGGTAAAAACCATATGGTGAAAACCATACCAATCACAGTATTGTTTACACCGATCCAATCCTTTCAGGTCTACACAAGTGCATCAGGGTTAGAAACTAGGGGTCCATTTAGGATTCAGGGACACAGAGTTTGAGATTCTAGACTAGGGGCAGGTTTCCTGGACCTAAATTAAACCTAGTCCTTGACTTAACATTCTCATTAAATTTGTTTTTCAGATTTTATCCCTTTTTTCACCCCAATTTGGTATCCAATTGAACCCAACCTAGCATCCAATTATCCCCTGCCTATTGCGTAGGATCCGCCGCACGACCCCGTGGCCGGCAGCCCCAGAGGAGACCGCCAGGCAGACTAGCTGTCTGGCTCCTCGAGCCCAGCACCGTTATTCCGGCACCCCGGGGGCGCTGTTGCGCGACGGATCCTTGTCCGGAAATAGTCCTATACCGCCCTCGGGAGCGGCTCCCTGTGTGTGCCCCGGCCATATCCGGATCTGGCGAGCTGGGATTCGATCCCAGTCCCCGGTGGGCAGCTTGCACTAGTGGCTAGTGCTTAGACCGCTACACCACCGCGGGGCTTTGACTTAACATTCTCAATGGAGAATTACCCTAAAACACTTCATCTGTGTCTGGGAAACCGCCCCTAAATGTGTGTCTGATGTAGTATGTTAGTGTATATCTGGTTGTATGTTTTCAGTCTCCAGAGCAGCAGCTGAAGAGAGAGCTGGACTGGTGCATTGAGCAGCTGGAGCTGGGCATGAGGACCCAGAAGGGAACACCAAAACAGAGTGGGTATATATATGTATGTTAATATAAAATAACTGCACACTGTTGTTTTAGAACTAGCCTAAACATATTGATTACTGTTGGGTGTTTTAATTGGGCCCACATGTTTGGAATAGTTTATGGTTGATATATAATATAACTGATAATCCAATCAGTTATTATCATCCTGTGTTGTTTTTATGTATAGAAGAGGAGGCGTCCCGTGCCTTGAGGACCCTGCGCAGCTCCAAGGCCCCCCTGGCCAAGAAGAGGCAGGTGATGAGAGTGATGTCTGGAGACTACAGGAAGAAGATGGAGGAGGAGAAGGACAAGCAGTTCAAACTCATTCAGGCTGGTGAGTAGAGAGAGACTGCTAGAAAGAGGGATTAGTAAAAAAACTAAACAAAACAAAACACTGTCATCCATTATAATGAGCCACACCTCCGACGTTTACTTCCACTAGCCTTCCCTAATGAGGGTACAGTACAACACATAGTAGTTAAACAGAAAGTGAAAGAGAATTAGTAAAGAAAACAACATGCACCTTAATCTATGGACCCCAGACTAATGATAAAACAGTTAAAGAACAGACAAGAGGCTATGGATATTAGACCAGAGAGAAGGCCGTGGTCCAGTGACGAGCGATATGGCCTGAAGAAAGACTGATGTTTAACTGTTTGACCCTAACCCATTGTTCTCTTCTCCCCTACTCACAGATATGACAGCAGTTCAGATGAAAACAGTGTCCAACTCTGCTGCTGCCAAGACATCTGTTTTTCACAGGAAAGCAGAAGGCCGAACACAGACTCTACCTCAGACAACAGACGCACAGCCACAGAGTCAACCAGAAACCTTGGAAACACAGATTATGTCTCTGAATGTGAACACAGGTGCGCAGAGCCAGGAGGACACCTCAGCGTTTGTCTTCACTCCCGCTAAGGAGGAGTTCTGCTTCAATTTCCTCTGATTTGAGAAAACTACAGGGAGGAACCTGACATTTTATTTTTTACGTCTTACGTTGTGGATTGTAGGCCTATGCATGTCATCATTTGAGTCTCAATAAAGTTATTTGTTTGATGTTGTTCGGAATTATTGTTGAATTTGATATAATGGAAATAACAGACAAACCAACTGATTTGGTCATGTAAACCTGTTGATGAATCCAATTGATCCGAGTTGCTTTTGTAAATTCATAGCCTACCACTTGCATGCTTTCATTGAAAGTCTGTTATGAAAGTCTACATTAACACAATATAAATATGGAGACAACCTTTGAAATACCACTGATTCAACAACAAATGTTTAGATTCTGGGATAATACTTTTGCTCGAAGATGAATGACTACAAATACCAGCCACCTATCAACTCCAAACACAGTTCGGACACATACACACCTACCCGGGCACATTTCACTGTAACACCAAGCAAAACAGGAGCGCAGACTGGAAGATTCGGCAACTTTGCAAAAACACCCTAGCTACAATAACCAGCTGGTACAGTAAGTTATAACATCAAAAAACTGTTTCTGAATATATGTTTTTTTTGTTCTATCAAACTGCCAGATCTTCTTGAGACTTGCTATTCACTTTCAACTCGTTAGGCTTTCCAATAAAGTTGCGTAGGGAGCTAATTGCTAACAGGCTAAGCTACAGCAAGCAAACATAGATACATGATGTTGACATTGAGCCCCAACCACAACAGTGATCGATACATTCATTGACTATCCGGAATACTTGTGTTCAACGTCGTTAGAAAGAGTTAACCTGCCACGCCCAAGTTGCGTTTACATTGATTCACTTTGATCTCCAATGACATTTCGTGAGCTTAGAATTATAAGGTTCTATCTCCGTTTAGGATAGTTCAGAGATATTGGGCCAGTTTCACAGACAAGGCTTAAGCCTAATCCTGGACTAAAAAGCATCTTCAATGGAGATTTTACATTGAAAGTGTGATTTAGTCCAGGACTAGGCTTAAGCCTTGTCTGTGAAACCGGCCCATTGAGTGTCAAAGTTTTTACATTCCATTATGTTTTGTGAGATGGAACCTTTGTATTTTATTAATTACTAACTCAAAAATGTCAATATTTTTAAAATAACACCACACAGGCATTAATAAACACCTAATGGATCAGATTATGTAAAAAACAAAATTTTGACAAAAATGGAGATACAACCTTATAATTCTAACGTCATGGTTTCACACTTTTATTGATGCAGTACTGTCTTTATCCTGTACTACTGTTGCATTTGGGGCTGCACTGCTTGCATCATCACCCTCTGGGTCACCCCGCAGAGATCACAATGTGGTCCAATCATTCCGTCATCACCCCCCGTGTATGCAGGTTCCAGCTGAGTGAGTGGAGGGGAGCAGAGGTGAGGTGAGGTGAGCCAGGATGTCGGAGTTGAGCGATGAGGCTCTGAGTGAGTCTGAGCAACTTGGTGCCAGCCTCTCTCTATGGCTGGGTGACACTCCGGTCAGACCCGAGGAACTAGACGTCCCGCTGGACCTACACACGGCCTGCTCTATCGGCCAGTATGATGTGGTAACAGAGTGCATTAAAAGGTGAGGATAGTGTTGATCTATTGATTCATCACCTGAAGTTCACCAGGGTGAATTATTACATTCATGACACTACTCCACTACTCCACTACTCCACTGTGGTCTATTCTATTTTTATTCTATTCTATTTCATTCCGTTCCATTGTGAAACGTGCGATGTCTTTCCAGAAGAGACGTTGACCTGGACAGGAAGAACGTAGGTGGCTGGACCTCTCTGATGTATGCCTCCTACATTGGCCACGACAACATCGCTAACTTGTTGCTGGAGGCGGGGGTGAACGTAAATGCCACCACCGCTAAAGGCCTCACACCTCTGATGCTGGCAGCCAGCTGTGGCAATGAGAGCATCGCGTACTTCCTCCTGCAGGTCAGACTCTCCCTCTTTTCTCACATTATCTCTATGCTTCTCTTGCCACCGATCCTGAAGATGTGGTCACAGTGCTAGTCAGTGGAGGTAGAACGGGTTCATTGTAATCATTCACATGTATGCATGACTACAATACATACACATGTAAAACACTATGGGCCGGTTTCAGAGACAAGGCTTAAGCCTAGTCCTGGACTAAATCACACTTTCAATGCAAAATCTCCATTGAAGATGTTTTTTAGTCTAGGATTAGGCTTAAGCCTTGTCTGTGAAACCGGCCCCATATGTGTAAAGTTTATACATATTGTGTTTTACATGTCTTATAACAGGGTTCCCGCGCTGGTCTTAAAAGGCCTTAAAGTCTAAAATCCAGCAATCCGATTTATATGACCTAAAAAGGTCTTACCTTTCAGTTATTCGGTCAAAGAAAATGTGGTGCTAGGATAGATATAGACCACATCTATTTACGTGGAAATTAATCAAGCTGGAACCAAAAAAATGCCACTTTGCTTCCTTTTTTGTCTGTATGGCAGTGAAATCCCTAATTTCATCACCTCGAGGATGACAAAAAGCTATCATATGGTGTCGCGATAGGTCTAAAATTCTATTCAAAGAGGTCTAAAAAAAGGTCTTAAATTTGACTTGTTGAAACTTGTAGGAACCCTGTTATAAGGACATGAAATAGACTAAATGCATATGTAAGGTTCTTAGTTGTCGGCCCTCCCCAAAGCAAGGTGCGGAGCTGGAGCTGCAGGACTGCCGAGGCTGGACGGCCCTGCTCCACTGCACCGCCACAGGCCACCAGCAGATGGCAAAGTTCCTGCTAGACAACAACGCCAATGCCAACGTCAAGTGAGTCCCCTCACTCAAACGCATACCAAAGGCTCTGTCCAGAAACAACCCCAAACCCGAGACACTTGTGCAGATCTGAAAGGGTCTGATAGGTACAAGCAAGAGATTAAAGATTCCCTCTGACCTGTCAGATAGCTTAACCCTATCCTTTCGGATATACACAAGTGTCTACGGAGGAGAGGCTTGAGATGGTTTCTAGAGAATAGCACAATAATAGTGTCTGTCTCTTCTTGTGAGATATAAGGAAGATCAGTGCTCTACAGTGAAAGTTAATTGACTTGGCATAGGCCTCGAAGGACAATGGGACATATGGAAGTTGTAATGCGACAGTTGTCCTCCCTCAGAGAACCAGCGTCCGGCTTCACTCCACTGATGGAGGCTGCTGCTTCTGGGCATGAGATCATAGTGCAGTACCTCCTCAACCACGTGAGTAGGATATTGTTAATCTTGTAAATACAGGGTCCCCACGGGTCCTTGACATCCTTGAAAGTTTGTGAATTAGCGGGAAAAAAAAAATCAAGGCCGTAAAAGTTTTTGAAAATAGACATGGGTCATTGAAAGTGCTTGAATTCCCCTCTCTCTCTCTCTCTCTCTCTCTCTCTCTCTCTCTCTCTCTCTCTCTCTCTCTCTCTAAAAAAATAATAATATATATTCCTTTATTTTTTTACGTAATTATAGTAGATAAGTCTGTATTGCTTAACTTACACAGTAACTTTACACATATTTCACAATATATTGTTTTGCTGTGCTGTGGTAGAGAAGGCAAGAGACCATCTCGTGTTCAAGCCTCTACATTCAAAAGACTCTCTTTTTAATTGTTGTCTGTGAGCAGATAGTTCCTATTGTATGAATTCTCATCTAGATCTGTCTCAAACTATGCCGTGTTGGGTCCTTGAGATTGAGGGAATTGAGTCTTGGAAGTCCTTGAAAAGTGCTTGAATTTGATGTTTCAGAAGCTGTAAATAAATGAAATGCGTTATATAAAGAATGCATTATTACTAGTATACCTGCCAGTTGTGGATGTAAGAGACTGATCTGCCGGTGTAACGGATGTAAACCTGACAAAGGAGGAATAATGCGGGTGTGGGTGTGTGTTCTCTCTTTCTCTTTCTCAGGGGGTCAAGGTAGATGAGAGGAACTCGAAAGGAGAGACAGCCCGTGCCCTGGCTATGCTGTACGGCTACACCAAGATCGCCAGCCTTATCGACAGCCGCTCTCCTAAGACCAAAGCAGGTAGAGTGAGCCGACCAGCGGAGGCCGAAATTTGAGGATGGGCTCATTGTATTGCACAGAATGGAACGAGCAATGGTATTGAATGATGAATGAATGAATGAATGAATGGTCTTTATTGTCATTGCTATAGTACAGGTACCAAACAACGAAATTTGGGAGGGGTGGCTCCCCTGGTGCTAGGAAAGAAAAAAACAAGAAAAAAAACAAGAAGGGAAAGGAGCTGGTTTACATAAATAAAGGCTATGTACACTATCCACTATACTATTCTGTACAGATAAGACGACTAGGGTTGTCATATTGCACATAGTGTTATTGCACATTAATTAAGTGTCGCAGTTTGCAGGCTTGAAATTTACACATTTGTGCCTCAGCACTACACCTGATTTTTTCAATCCAGCAGCTGCCATCAATCCGTCCAGACTGTCCAGGGCCCAGAACCTAGGTCTTTGCTGTGTTCAGGGCCTGGATGGCCCTGGGGTAGAAGCTGAGCTTCAGTCTGTTTGTCCTTGCGGCCATGGTCCTGTACCGTGGTCCTGTATTGTGTTTGATTCCATACATGACAATGAGCCCGTCCTCCTATTTCTTCCTCCACCAGCTTCCACTGCACTATAACTTGATTAGAAGTCGGGGGCAGCAAATAGTGAGCTTACATGACTTTCTCAACCCCCCCCCGCCCCCCCAGGCCACTTTGAGGACCTGAGCTCGTCTGAGGACTCTGACAGCGCCCCCCCTAGACTGAGTCGCCTGAGTCGCAGCAGCCGGGCTAAAGGGCCCAGCATCCACGACGGACCCCAAGCCATCGCCAAGTTCAGGGTGGGAGGCCCCAGCAAACACAGTGGTAGGTAGGCTCTACCGGGGTTACCTCTCTCTGTTATAAAGCCTTTAGTACTTCATACAGGGCCCTAATATGGCAAATAATGCCAAGCTGCATGATACAGCATGATGGTTTTGAGAACTGTAATTATTCAATCAGAGTTTTAGTAAACGGTCCGAGCGTTGCATAGCATGGAAACGCTAGACTCCCATTGGATTATTTCTCATTGTGTCTATCAGGAATATTAAGGTAAAGATGGCCGACTTTGCCCCAATTTGACACATTTTGCACATGCAAATCGGGTCCCACAGAGGATTATGTAACATATAGAGTCATGTTGAGTATTTATCAACCCGGTCCACAGGAGACCCTAAGCCATTCCACATATTTCCTCTTTCCATCCCCATCACTAGAACACCTGATTCATCTTGTCAACTGAGCATCAAGCACTTGGTTAGTTGAATCAGGTGTGTGGGTAGTGGAACTAAACAAATATGTGGAATGTGGCTCTGGGTCCCAGCAGACCGGGTTAAGAACTGCTACGTTAAACCTTGTGTGACATAGCTACTTACTTATTTCCATTCACTTATTAGACACTGTGACTGTTAGCATCTAATTTATTCATCCCTGTTTTGGCTTCTCATTGGTCCCTGTGTAGAGCCGGCGGTGGCGCCCCCGGGGTACGTGACGTTCCCTGACGTGGCCGCCGGGGAGCAGAGCGAGGGCATCTGTTACCGTGACGTCACGTCGCCCATCAACGAGCTGGACGGCCAGAGCAACAGCAGCCGAGGTGTGCAGGGACACGGGGCCTGTCTCCCCCTGCTCACTTAACCTAGGAAATACGGTAGAGAGCGGACATGGATGAGAGGAAGAATATAGATAGTCTGGGACCTCTCTGGTGTTCTGCTTCTGCGTATTCTTAACTAGCATCAACTTCATATCTACTCGTCTCTATCCACAGCCAATGCATTGAACGGAATAAGGAATGGTATTAAACACTTGTGTTTACGGTAATACCATTCTTCATTCCCTTCCATGCATCACAATGAGCCCGTCCTCCGATCTCTGCCTCCACCAGCCTTCCCTGCTATCCACAGCCACTATTCTCTAGCCACTGTAATCTAGGTACTGAACTACACTGAGTGTATGTTTTGCTGTTGATGGGACTAGTCCATTTCCAACCCTGTGTCTGCCTGTAGATGAGAGCCCGTTCTTTGACAACGACATGCCCACCATGAGGAGCAGCAGCAGCAGCAGCGAGGGTCTCCCCCGTGTCATTGGACTTAGCCGCGAGGGGTCGCTGGAGAGCAACGAGGTAACTCACACACACACACACACACACACACACACACTGGTCATACTGTAGGACTCAGCGACGAAAGGATCGCTGGAGACCACCGCGGTAACACATCATCATCATCATCATCATCATCATCATCATCATCTCGGGATAAGGGGCAAAAGGGGTTAATTTGTGATTCAGCACCCATCACATCACAACTGTGTTTCCAACAAGAAGTGTCGCCCCCCCACCACCACAATGACCCAGACACCACCCCTCTGTCCCCCAGGACTCGGACCAAGCCAAAGAGAGCAGCTCCCGCCGTGCCAACAAGGGCCACCACCCTAAAGGCAAGGGTCGCCACATCAGCAACGACGTGGTGCTGCAGGCGCCCGGCGGCACAGGGGATTGTGGGATACGCTCGCCTGTCGCCGGTCTCCCTCCCTCCTACGCAGGTCCCAAGGCAGGTGGCAGTGTTGGCTCACCCAACCATACATCACACCATTAGCACTGGTAGCACACTTGAGGGTCCTGCTAGTATTCTGATACCATTACTCATTCCGTTCCATGCATTATAATGAGCCTGTCCTGTGATTTCTACCTCCACCAGCCTTCCCTGATGAACATCCTCTCAGTTCTACTTTACTGAATGGGAGTGCATCGGTTTCTTACCTAACCGTTGCCCCTTTTGCTCCCTGGCCTGTTGTAGGACCTGGGAGAGTTCCTGGAGCAGATCGGCTTCTCCAAATACCTCCCCCTGCTGGAGGAACAGGATATTGACCTGAGGATCTTCCTGACCCTGACAGAGAACGACCTGAAGGAAGTGGGAATCACGTACGTCACGTTACCCCATTCTGTGTGTAATGTGTCATTCAATACAGTTTTACATTGTACATTTACACTTTTTTTTTTACATAACCCTGTGATACAGTACAGGCAGCAATAATTCACATGAATATATCCCCCACAGTGCATATTATATGTAGTACGCTGAATATATACGCTGAATTCATTTGCTCTACCCGTCTCTCCTAAGTGTACAGTTGTTCACTCCCCCTCATAGATGTAGGAGCTTTGGTTTTGTGTAGAAAAAAAAAAGCCTCTTAGACATCAAAGCCCAATGAACTCTTCCCTGGGTCTATAGAATAATAAGCCTTTTCTCTCTGGTATGAATGACTGTATGTTCTCTCCCCTGCAGGCTGTTTGGGCCCAAGCGTAAGATGACATCAGCGATCGCCCGTTGGCACAGCAGTGCCCGTCCTCCCAGTGATGCCCTGGAGCAGGCGTACGCTGACCAGCTGGAGGCTGAGATGCAGGAGATGGCCATCCAGCTGCACAAGGTAACTATGCTAAGCTAAGCTAAACCTGGCTAACACTACTGCTTTACACACCATCCAGCTACACAAGGTAACTATGCTAGGCTAAGTCTGGTTAACACTACTGTTTTACACGCCATGCAACTACGCAAGGTGACCCCTATGCCTCTCTTCTACAGTCAAGCTAGCCTTAACAATCCCTCACACACCTCCACCCCCCCTTTTTTTCCCCCTTCTCTTCTGAGAGTGAGGAGGTGAAGACAATATGGATTTGCTAACTTTAACCCATATACAGTACTGTACATCTATGCTTCAGCCACGTTATTCTTCATTTCCCTCCTCCTCCATCATCCCTTTCTTCTCTCGCTCCCCTGCTGTAGCGGTGCGAGGAGGTGGAGGGCCTGCAGGGCCAGGTGTCCCAGGAGAAGGAACTGAGGACCGTGATGGAGGGATGTCTGATGGAGGACAAGATGGCCTGGAGAAGGGTGCACACTGAGCTGGTTGACAACCACAGGTTCGTAGAAATAAAAATAAAAATAAAACTTCACACACTGAGAATACTCCAAGAACGCTTAGAATACTTTTCATATATTTCAGTCAGCGGTCTGACCTCTACTGAATGAAAAGCTGAAAAGCACTTATTAGTGAGTCTGGAATTCCCCATCCCCAGCATTCACTGAATGTTTGAAGGCATTCTTATTCCCAGAAGAGATTTTATTCCTGCGCTCTCCTATTCTACCACAGGCTAGCTCAGGACGTGAGCTCTCTGCTGGAGAAGGCGCGGGGCTGTCGCTCTGAGCTCCTGTCTCGCCTCGGCACCGAGAGCAACGGCGGCCCTCACATCACCAACGACGACAAACCGACGGGCGGTAATACCGAAGGGAAAGGTGGGTGGTCTAGAAACCAGCTGGGTGGTGCTGCTGGATTGACAGCTTGATATTCACACATTCCCCAGTGACTTGTGGCCATGGTTACTACGGCAACATTCAGTTAAAGCAAATCACAGACATGGAATAGAATGACCTTCCTCAGCTTCCAGATGCCGTTCAACAAGTGGCTGTTACTCTCCCCTCTTACTTGTCCAATAGGTGGGGAAGGCTTGAAGTCCACTAGTGTCTCTGAACTAATGACAAAGCTGGATTCCTACGAACAAACGCTGGGTAGGTAAAAATGATCACAGATTGTGTCTGTGTGTGTCTCTGTCGCCTCACTGTGTGACTCTGGTTGTTTGACCCAACCAGGGGAGACGCTCCAGACTGTCCTCCAGAGCCTGAGGAGACTGAGTGTCCCAGAGAAGGTGACAGACAGCTGGGAACAACCCTAGGAAGCACTGGTGAGTCTCTTGTCTGGGTCTGGATGTCTGACGCTATTGTTAACCACTAGCTCTATTGGCGCCTATTGCTGAAATCCCCCTCTGCCCACCTGTAGGTCTGAGAGTATCGAAGTGTATCATGGAATATAGCACATTCTCACCCAGAACAATGAGAAGGCAAGATGGAGCGATTATCGTTTACTTATATCTATCCAATCGTCTCAGATCTCCACTAGTGTGTAGAGGGAAGGGGTTAGGGGTCGATTTATTATTAAATTCAGCATATGACTGTTAATGTTAGTGAGAGGAGTGGTATATGAGTATTGTTACTTGCGTCCTATTTGCGCCGGTTGAAAATAGCCCACTGTCTTTCCCTGTGTTCCCCAGGGGGTTCTTGACTTTGCTGACGGAGGGTGAGCGTGCCACCCTAGACTATAACACACTCAACGGAGCCAGTGGAGCTTAAGTTGAGGCCTGCCTACCCTGCCAGACCAAACCAGAGAGAGATGGCTGTGGTGTGGACCAGAGCGGTCACCAGCCAGGCCGCTCTATGTGGGAACAGGCCAGTCGTCCAGGAGGTCGCCTGGGCTGGAGCAGCAGGGGACGGCCAGAGATTGGCCATTTGCAGCTTCTGCAGGTACACAACAAGCGGGCTAGAAGGACAGCTGTTCCTCACACACGCCTGTGCTACAGAACTAGAGATGTTGGACTCTTGCAGAGAGAAAGAGGGGAGAGGTGGTCGACCAACAAGACCCTTCGTTTGAGGGCCGAAGCAGTCTGACTGAGAAATATGTTGACTGTAGATTCTCAATGCAGTTATCGTCGATATATGAAACGTATGTTGTGTCGATGAATGATCGCCTGTATTTCAAAAGCAAAACTCTTTTGACATGACATTTTAATTCTTATTTCAGTTTTGTTCGTCAATGAATCAATAGTAATATTTATATTTTTTGCTAAATTATTTCTGCAATCAATCAGTCCAAGATGAAATTAAATAGGACATTCTTATATTTTAATTCTGACTTTGTTACATGATTTAAGTAGTGTTTTTGTAAATATATGTAGTCCTGCTGAATGAACATTCTAGACGTGAAACCCCATAGATAGAAACTAGTGTCCCAACAATGTCTCCATTGTGTATCAAGTGTCAGTCTCCTGTCATGTGTTAATTGTGTGCCATTATGCCATTATGCCTTTGTTCTACCCAGAATGAATAGCCTTTGTTTTGTTCTGAAACATACCACACAATCTTCTGTCAAATGTTTTTCTTTTTATGCCCATATCGTTTCAACTAAGGATTCAGTACATGTATGTGATCATCACTGAATATAGCTTTTCAAAAATGTATTTTATGTTAGTAAATGTTTAAATGTAATAATTGTGTTTTATGACATTTATATACAAAGGGTGAACGTTGATGCAATAGGATGAAGACGCAGTGACAGCTCAATTTCTGCCTAAATATTTATTGCCATAGAAATACATACCTGATCATGGTGATCATCAGTGGAAGAGTTGGATGGTTGTAATGCTCTGAGCAAAGCCAACACCACCATCCTTATCAACACATTCAAAACAGTCCTCTCAAAATAACTTTATCGGCATATTTACATACACAACAATAGATCTTCCCAGCTATGCCTAAGATATATGGCCTGCTGAACAATAATACACAAGTGAGTTTTAAAAACAAAAATAGGCAAATCTCAGCAAATATGTGTATATTCACAACATGATTGTGTTCACTTCAAGAGTTCATGTTATCGTCACTGAGAGAGGGCAGGAAGTGAGCCGTATACTGCACTTCCTCATTGGGAGATTAAGGCCGATTTAAACTTCTGCGTAAAATCGACGCGACAACCGATGCCCCGGCCACACCAAAACTAAACATATCCATATGAAATGATGCGTGGAATTCAGGCATGTACTTTTGAAACCTAGCAACGAAACAATGCAACTCAATACGAAACTGCCAAAAATGTATGAAACGGACAGACCCTTGTCGTTTCCGTTGTCCTTCAACGGCTGACTCCCACAGAGAAATCATTGGCTCAATGATTAACGGATCTAACGGATAGCATAGTTTGGTGCGGCCAGGGCCCAACTCTTAACCACGTTTTAAATTAATCATTGGTTTTGCTGGGCAAGGTTTTCTTGGTTGTCCGTTATCCTGGCTATGAAAGGATCAGTGGATCCTGACCTGCTGTCTTGATTCTAGCCTTCTCCCCGGCTTCTTCTACCTGTCTTCTGTCAGGTGGACTGGAGGTAAGATTAGGTATATCACAAAGGTGGCTGTGTGGGCGGGGCGGGGTCAGGTGAGAGGTAGAGTTGTCAAGTGTGCTCACACAGGTGTCCGGCTGTCTGCATCCTGCCGTGTGGAGCGAGGCGAGCCAGGTATAGGGTCAGGTGATATTTACACAGGTGTCTGGGTGGGGCAGGGCTGGGTCAGGCGTGTGGTGGAGGTCAGGTGATATTTACACAGGTGTCTGCAGTCGACCGGGCAGGAGTTGCGTGAAGTGTAGGACCTGTGTGACTTTACACTGAAGGTCAGGTGAGGGGGTAGAGGTCATTTGTGGGGTAGAGGTCAGGTGGTGGTGGGGGGGGGGGGTTAGAGGTCAGGTGTATTCACACAGGTGACCACACCCTGCAGGGCAGTGAGAGTTGCTCTTTAGCCAGTTCATCATGTGTTCCAGGTGTCCTCCGTGACTGCAGCCCTGGCACCACACAAACAGACCCTTCACCACGTGGTGGCACACCGCACACACACTGGCACACTGGTGGCACCTGCGGAGGGAGGGGAAAGGGTTAAAGGTGGTAAGGACGAGCACAATGGAGGCTGGTAGAGGTTTGAATTTGGAGGCGGGCTCTTCCTTGTTCCATTCCCTGCATTCCAATGAGCTCCCTCCTCCGATTTCTACCTCCACCATCCTCCAATGATGAGCATAGATTGATGACTCGTAAGAATGTCCCTATCAATAAAGCTGGGAATTATATGACAATTAAATTGACCGCTCATGCTTTTCTAAGTTCTGCTCAGGGGTTAGACAAGTAACGTTTTTGACTAACCCTTTAGGTTATATGGTTAGGGTGAGTGCTTGTATGTGTGTGCGTGCGTGTCTGTGTGTGTGTGCGTGCGCGCTCGCACCTGTCACAGATCCATCCCTTGTTGTTCATTGGTCGTTTGCAGTTGCTGCAGTTGACGTGCAGCGTGGTGGAGGTCTGGTTCAGGCAGGTGATGGCACTGCACGTGCTCAGTTTGATCACCTCGTTGGAGACGTTCCACAGCTCGAAGCGCTGCAGCAGGTCGATGTAAGACGTGTACCAGTGCTCCTGGGAGGGAGCGTACAGACATTAGAACAGGTTGAACAGTAACAATATCATCATAAAATGAACTGACTTATATAGCGCCTTATTCCAAAGCGCTTTACAGTGGCCTCTCATTCACCAATTTTGGGGTTCAGTGTCTTGCCCAAGGATACCTCGACATGTGGCCAGCCGGGGTTCGAAACGCCGTTTTTGCCGACCTTGCGATCATTAGACGCCGGCTCTACCTCCTGCGCCACAGCCGCCCAAATGGATGTCGACTCAAAGACTGGGGTGGATATTCGGATCACCTCGTTTCTCGATCGAGCAATTCCTCGTAACCATTTCAATAAGGCTAATAGATGGTCACAGTATTCACCAAGACCTTTCTGCACACCATAAACCATCCAATCTGAATGAACTGAATTCAATCTGAGGAACCGACGACAACTGGATCTTTTGGATCATGCAGAGAAAAGCGGCCCTCGTTCCTCTCCGCTACCCCTCTACCTGAGTGAGGTCGTCGATCTCCTTGCGGATCCGGTCTCCCAGGACGATAAGCACCGACACGGCCATCTGGACGTCCCCCTGCTCGGCGTAGTGGGTCAGCATCTCCGTGACGACGGGGCAGAAGAAGCCCGCGGGCAGGTGAGGGCTGAACAGGGGATTGGAGATGGAGATGAGGGAGAAGGACTCGATGGGCGTCAGGCAGGTGAGCTCCGCCTCGTTGCCGCTGACGTGGGGGGAGTCCACCTTGTCCTGCTGCTGCAGGTGCTCCGGGGCCAGGGGGTTGTCCATGATCTCGTGACGCAGCGGGAACGCCTCCTGGGGGAGGGTGTACTCTTGCTCCTCCCCTGAAGGAGGGAAGGGATGAAGGGGTGGGGGACGGAGAGGTGTCGGTGGGAGAGAGGGGGAAAAGGAGGGGGGGGGGGCGGGGGGTCAGAAAGAGACGAGAGGTTAAGAAAGGGGGGAAAACAACTGAGTTCAATTGAAAGTATCCATTGAATGTATCCATCATCAAAGAGAGAGAGAGACCGTAGATCTTTAGGTTAGTGGTGGCTAGGTTTAATTGGATCAGTTGAGGCTGGTGGAGGTAGAAATTGGATGACGGGCTCATTGTAATGCAATTTCTACCTCCACCAGCTTCCACTGACGTATAGGGTCTTTAGGGTCAGAGGTCAGAGACGGTTGTGACTCGTCACTCGTGAGACTGACCAGCCTGGTTGTCGTGCTCCATAGAGTAGAGGTCATCATCGTCTAGCTCAGCGTCTCCAAACATGTACTCCGCCTGGCCCTCGCTCCCCTCCGTCTCCTCGTTCTCTGTGCGAGGAATCAGTGCCTTGTCAGTTACTTGTGATCAGAAGGTCATGGGTTCAAATCCCACCTGGGAACACCACCACTAGTGTGCCCTTGAGTGAGGCACTTAGCCCTATGTTACTCCAGGGAGACTGTCCCTGTAATCTGTAATTATAAGTCGCTTTTGCTAATGGTAAAACAATTCTTGTCTACCCAAGTCTACTGGGGCCAAGTATTTCAAAACGTTTATAGATCAGAATTATATGGATTCTTTTTTGCTATCCAGGATCAGATTTATCTGGCAGATTTTTTCTAGCAGTATAGGGAAAAGGAGCCAACTCGATCTGATCCTGGATAGCAAGAAAGAATCTGGATCATTCACTGAGAGTGTATTTAAAGGGTTAAAGGGGTTACCTGGAGAGTGTATTTAAAGGGTTAAAGGGGTTACCTGGAGAGTGTATTTAAAGGGTTAAAGGGGTTACCTGGAGAGTGTATTTAAAGGGTTAAAGGGGGTACCTGGAGAGTGTATTTAAAGGGTTAAAGGGGTTACCTGGAGAGTGTATTTAAAGGGTTAAAGGGGTTACCTGGAGAGTGTATTTAAAGGGTTAAAGGGGTTACCTGGAGAGTGTATTTAAAGGGTTAAAGGGGTTACCTGGAGAGTGTATTTAAAGGGTTAAAGGGGTTACCTGGAGAGTGTATTTAAAGGGTTAAAGGGGTTACCTGGAGAGTGTATTTAAAGGGTTAAAGGGGTTACCTGGAGAGTGTATTTAAAGGGTTAAAGGGGTTACCTGGAGAGTGTATTTAAAGGGTTCTCACCGTCGTTGTTGTTGATGATGAGAGAGTTGCCAGGTTCCATGTGAATGTTGTCCTGTCTGCTCTCTCCTTTAACGCGGTCAAGCCGGCTCTCTGCCCCCAACCCCGGACCCAGCTCCTTCATACTGAAACTAGAGACAGGGAGACGTGGATTCATCAAGTACCCTTTTCCACAGTCAACAGACCGTACTTAAACTGGCCAAGGACACTGGAGAAACTTGGCATACTATCCAAGTCAGGAGAGGCTGGTGGAGGTAGAAATCGGAGGACGGCTCAGTGTAATGCACGGAACGGAATTTAGGAATGGTATCAAACTCAAGCCCGTCCTCCGATCTCTGCCTGCACCTGCCGCCTCTGATCCAAGTCTTCATGACCACAAGTTATATTATTCAGACCATTCAAATGTACAGGACAATGTATTCAACGTGTGACTTGTATTGTTCAACTTCAAACTGAATGCCTGAACTTGTAACATAACATAACAGAATGTGATGACTAGCCACAGGTTATTCTTCAGCCCAGACCAAGTACCTGCTCATCAAGGGCAGTGTGCCCAGCTTATGGCCGATGTGGTTGGGGCCAGGTGTGGTCAGGTTAGCTGGGTCTGAGAACATGATTCTCAGCATGGTCCATGTTGTTGAAACCTAGCAATGGAGAATCAAACAGGCCTGTTATCCACTACATCCAGTTAAGAAAAACACTACCACAACCAACTCTTAAGCTCCTCATCACACACTCTCACACAACCATCTCTGTGGGGCTAATAACTGACCTGTGGCCTGTTAGGTTCCTTATAACTGACCAGAGGCCTGTTTAGTTCCTAATAACTGACCTGTGGCCTGTTACGTTCCTAATAACTGACCAGAGGTCTGTTGAGTTTCATCTCTGATGGTCTTAATAACTTACCTGAGGCCTATTGAGCTCCTTTGCCACCTTGGCGTTGTGGTCACACAGCTCAGCGAAGGGTTTCCCGCTCAGCAGGTACAGTCTGGCCGTCTTCACGAACCAGTCCATGCGGCTGCTCTCCAGGTCGGTCTCGAACACGCTGAGAGCGCTCGACACGTGGGCGAACTGCTCCGTCAGGTCCGGCTTCTTGAAGAAGAAGATGGGGTAGCGACGGTCTCCGCCCGGGTACGGCTTCCTGTTTGAAGATTATTTCAGACGTTTATTGTACATTACAACAGGAGTCAATACCCCCAGTTATTTAGCAATTTGCACGTAAACAGGAAGTGACTGATGTCCAATTTCTGGCCACAAATTAGTCCCCATATATTGATGCATCTTCTGGAATGAAGGTATGGGGTGGTTACCGTAATCATAGAGTCATCCGATTTTAGAGCGAGCTATCCATCAGGGATGCAAACTGATGATGGCCCAAAAAGGTGGCAAATTTTTTGGGGGGCTTAAAACAAAGAACATTTATGAAAATGTTGAGGTAAAAACGGCTAAAAGGTGACAAGAATGGCTAAAAGGTGACAAGTTTGCACCCCTGATCCATTTATATGCAATGCTCAACAGCACAACCCACCTGTTGGCGTCGCCGCTGATCAAGCTCTCCTTGGCGGCGAAGGCCAGGTCACCAAACAGGCCGAAGCAGAGCCCCTCAGGGTTGGCCTTGTCCACGGGCCGGCTGGCGTCCTTGAACATGTGCTGGTACAGCGTGCTGTCCTTGGAGCCCGACAGCAGGAAGTAGGGGTCGTGCTGGTGGCGCCACACGATGCCCGTGGTCACGTCCTTGTGCTCCTCGAAGGTGGCGAAGGGGATGAAGGGGCGTCGCACGTCCCACACGTATATGTTGTGGTCCACCTGGAATAGAATTCAATAAAAAAAAAAAACATCATTTTTATTCATCCCCTCAGGGGCAAATAAGAAAGGCATTGACTGATCACACATATTGTGATCCACACACATATACACACATATACACACATATACACAGCACACAAACAACAGACTCATACAGATGTACACTGGCCTATTGTTATCTTTTTTAACTAGTTATTGTGATTGTGTGTCTTTCATAAGGTTGTTGTTTTTTTACTTGTATGTTGCCGCACATATTTCCTCTCTGGAACAATAAAGTTTTACTACTGGAATAATAAAGTTTTACTACTAAAACAATAATGTTTTACAACTAAAACGATAATGTTTTACAACTAAAACAATAATGTTTTACTACCATAGAACAATAACGTTTTACTACTACCACTTACTACTACTCTGGGACAATAAACGTTAAAGTTACCATCATAGAGCAGGTAGCCAGGTGCCACTTCCTCTCCGGGCGCCATTTGACCCGTGCCACGGAGGCGATGGTCTGGACGCAGTAGATCTCCTTGGCACGGTTAGTGGTCATGTCCCACACCTTCACCATCTTGTCTCGCCCGCCCGTGGCTAGCCAGCCCCTACAGAGGATGAGAGATTGAATGAAATAATGAATGAGGCAGAGACATTGGTGGCTTAGATGACATTTATTTTGTGTAACTTTCTCTAGTATTTCCTCAGATATCCATGCACTACAACATACAACGTCCATCACAAAAATGTCACAACAATAACAAGTATCAGGATGTTATGCTAGCCTATATCTCTACCTCTGAATACCTCTCTACCTCTCTATACAGCCTCTCTCTACCTCTCTCTAGCCTACCTGTCGTCAGGGTGCCAGTCACAGCAGAACACAGGCCCGGTGTGGGCGGTGAACATCCTTTCGTAGCGGTCCGGCCGTCGGATGTCCCACAGCTGGACGTTACCGTTCTCAAACGACGCAGCAAACGTAAAGTAGTCCTTCATACTGAACTGGACGTCCCTCACACTCTCAGACTGACCTGGGATGGAGCAAAGAACAGTTGTGAACACACATCAGGAGAGGCGCAAGACGGGCTCATTGCTCATTTGAACCGGCTCCCTCCCTCCTACCTTTTACTTACGCTGATGTATTTCTATGATCTCTTCCCTTGTTTAGTAGCACTTTGTAATGTCGTTTAAAAAAGCGCTACATAAATAAAGGTATTATTATTACAGGGTTCCCACACCTTCTGAAACATCAAATTCAAGCACCTTTCAAGCACCTTTCAAGGACTTTCAAGACTCAATTCCCTCCAATTCAAGGACCCAACACGCCATAGTTTGAGACAGAACTAGTTGACGAGCTAAGTAAAACATTTTTGAATATATATATATTTTTTAGAGAGAGAGTACGAGAGAGAGAGGGGAATTCAAGCACTTTCAATGACCCATGTCTATTTTCCAAAACTTTTAAGACCTTGATTTCTTTTTCCTCAAATTCACAAACTTTCAAGGGTTTCAAGGACCCGTGGGAACCCGTTCAATGACCCATGTCTATTTTCCAAAAATGTTAAGACCTTGATTTCTTTTTCTTTTTCAAGGATTTCAAGGGCCCGTGGGAACCCTGTTATTATTACCTGAGAAGGTGCTGACGCTCTCCTTCTTACGCAGGTCGAAGCACTTCATGTACCCGTCCTGAGAGCCGCTGAGCAGCATGTACACCTCCGTAGGGTGGAAGCACACCTTGTTGACCGTCCTCTTGTGCTCCGTGAACAGCTGGTCCTGCTTGTTCCGCGACGGCTTGCCCAAGTTCCACGTGACCACCGCCCCGTTGGTCGCCGCCGTAGCCAATAGGCTCTCCTCCATCTGGTGCCACATGACGTCGGCGCAACTGAAGTTGAGCGAGGGTTTACGCCCCACCCGCAGGTTCAGCTTCTCTACAAACTGCTCCTCCTCCAGGGCGTAGATCTTGAAGATGTTGCGGCCCGCTACGACGACCTGCGTGGCGTCTCGGCACACGCTGATGGCGTTGGCGGGAGCGTCCAGGTGGCAGAACATGGTGCGGCCGCTGATGGTGCCGCTGCTCAGCGCCGTGGTGACCCTCGACATCTTCTCCATGGCCTGAGGACAGGGAGAGACGTAGTTTAGTAACTACGGTAACTTATTTATGTGTGATGGCAGGGTTAAATCCCCTCCCATCCATTGCACGTCACAATGTAATCAGTTAATTTCACTGTCACTCTAACATTCCGCTCTAATACATGTGAATGCAGAGGACTTCTATCTAAATTCTGAAGGCATAGCCAGTGTCTGAGTTTGCTAGCTAGCATTTTTTAACGTTCTGTCAAGAGGTGGGGATCAATTTGGGTTTAGGAGAGGTACCGTGACCTTCCCAACAGATTAGAGGAACATAATTTTAGAAGTCATATTTTTTTACCTATTATCTTCAATGGCAAAGTCAATATCACTGACTGGAATGCGAAAACAAGATTTCAAAACAACGACTAGTTTGACCAGCAGATGGCAGGGCTGCTATGGGAAATGGTGAGGTTAGCACATGAGCAGCAGTGTTGCTGGTTCGTAGCAGCGTGTCACATACTTACTCCAAATAGCCGTGCTGGTCCTGTCAGCCTCTACAGCAAGACTGAGGCGTACTCATGCAGCCTTGTCAGAGTTTACCTGAGAACGAGAGATTGATATTAGTAATCATACAACATAATGTTATCCACTTAGCACGTTATTATCACAGGGCTGAGACGAGAGGGGTAAATAATTCGATAGAGAACCATGTTCCTGTCCAGAATCTGAAGAGCTGATTAGTTTAACTAGGAAGATTTATCTCCTAACTGATCTGGAACAAAATGTCGGACTGAGTGCTTGAGAGAGAGAGACCATAGAAACCAATGCTGTCTGCCCAAGCGATTACAGGAGCGACCCTACAGGGAAGGCTGATGGAGGCAGACATGGGAGGACAGGCTCATTGTAATGTATGGAGTGAGAAATGGTTTGATCGTTTTTTTATTTATTATTGGTATACCATTCCTCATTCCATTGATCCATTCTATGTATTACAATGAGCCCATCCTCTGATTTCTAACTCCAATGCGAAACTGACACATCAAAAGAAGGATTGAGACAACTACAATGAACAAAGACACAGACACCAAACACCAAACACAGTGCTTAGTTACCTACAAGCCCAAAAAAAATCCTCTATACAATGGATGGAGAGAATACAGACCTCCCTATGCTGGAGGAGCATGGTGTCCTCTTCAAACACTCCCAGCTCTCCAGAGTCTTGAGTGATTATACACAGATGCAGAAAGAGGCCTGGGGTGAGGCCTGGATAACTGAGAAAGAATGAGACACCCAGGTGCTGAAAGAGAATGAGGGGGGAGAGAGAGAGAGAGAGGGGGGGGGGAGAGAGAGGGGGGGAGAGAGAGAGGGGGGGGGGAGAGAGGATAAGTGTGTCAGCACAGCTGCCCCACAACTGAAGTCCAATTACGCCACCCACATTTCTATGCAGTCCAAGGGAGGGCGGTGGGAGCAGAAATTGAGGGAGCAGAATTTCATATCCTCATTCCATTCCATGCATTGCATTGCAATGAGCCTTTCCTCCCATTTCTACATACCCCAGCCTCCCTGATGCAGCACGGTGAGCTGCCTAAACGACTACCGCCCGGTGGCACTCACACCAATCATCATGAAGTGCTTCGAGAAACTAGTCCGGGCCCACATACTCACACGCCTCCCGCCCAACCTGGATCCATACCAGTTCGCCTACAGAGCCCACAGGTCCACAGAGGACGCCATAGCGACGACTCTCCACGCCACTCTATCCCACCTGGAGAGGGGAAACAGCTACGCGAGACTGCTCTTCGTGGACTTCAGCTCCGCCTTCAACACCATCCTTCCAGACAGGCTAGTGACCAAACTACTAGACCTGGGTCTATCACACTCTATATGTGCGTGGATCAAGGACTTCCTGACCGACCGCCCCCAGAGGGTGCGGGTGGGCCCCCACACCTCCACAGCCCTCAGCCTCAGCACTGGGTCCCCCCAGGGCTGCGTGCTAAGCCCCATCCTCTACAACCTCTACACCCACGACTTCACCCCCGTCCACCCCAGCAACTACATCGTAAAGTTTGCAGACGACACCACCGTGGTGGGATGTATCTCGGGGGGGGACGAGGCGGCGTACAGGGATGAGGTAGAGCAACTGAGCAAGCTGTGCAAGGTTAACAACCTGCTGCTAAACAAGTCAAAGACCCAGGAATTCATCGTAGACTTCAGGAGGAAAAAGTCCGAGATCCAGCCCCTGCTCATCGACGGAGAGAGCGTGGAGAGAGTCTCAACCCTCCGATTCCTGGGACACAACATGCGGGATGACCTGGCCTGGAAGGACAACACAAAAGGCACCATCAAGAGGGCACAACAGCGGCTATACACCCTGAGATGCCTCAGGAAAGAACACAACAAGCAGGAGATACTGGTGGCCTTCTACCACGGCGCAGTGGAGAGCATCCTCACCGTCGACATCTCCAACTGGTTCCACAGCTGCACAACAGCGGAGAGAAACGCGCTACAGAGAGTCGTGAGAACAGCACAGAAGATCACCGGCGCCCCCCTCCCCTCTCTGGAGGAGCTGTACAACACACGCTGTCTCAGGAGGGCCTCCAAGATCTCCAGGGACCCGACCCACCCTGGGCACGTACACTTTGTCAAGCTGCCCTCGAACAGGAGGTACAGGACCCCGGCCACTAAGACAAACAGACTGAAGGACTGCTTCTACCACAGGGCCGTCAAGGCCCTGAACACAGAAAAGGCCTAAGTTCTGGGCCCAGGACAGTCCGGACGGATTGTATGGCAGCTAGTGCTGAGGCACAAACATGTACATTTTCAAGCCTGCAAACTGTGACACTTTAAAATAATGTGAAAAAATACTCTTGTGCAATATGACAACCCTAGTTGACTATCTGTGCAGTATAGTACAGTGGTTTGTGTACATAGCCTTTATTGATGTAAACCAGCTCCTTACCTTCTTGTGATTTTATGCTTTTATGCTTTTTCTAAAATGTTTTTTTTTTCTTTTCCCTTTCCTAACACCAGGGGAGCCACCCCTCCTAAATTTCGTTGTTTGGTACCTGTACTGTAGCAATGACAAATAAAGTCCATTCCATTCCAGTCACAACAGCTCACTATGACATTTAGGTCCCTGAGGCTAGTTTCATTGTTGATGAATTCTGCATAACCACCACATACATATTCAGTTGTTAGGGGGAGCCACACACGTTATTAAACACAAACAGAGAGAGTGCTCTGTCGTTGAGTGAACCTTGTGATGGATACCAGCTATTTCTTAATAATCAAGGAGCATCGCTACAAAGTTGGGGTTCATTTTTATTTAACACTGAACATTGACACGTTTCAGGAAGTTGGTTTGCTATAATTCCTATAAGTATAAGTGTTTATATCAATCTAGCTAGTGTCTAAACGTTACTACGCCAAAGTGGTTGAGCTTATCAATCTTCTTCTTTCGTGTAACGTCAGAGGTCCAACTCGGTGTCGCGTAGCCATGCCCGCATCTCTGGTTCTAGGTCGAAGAGGCTGGCTTCTGAGGGTGGTCTATATAAGGGGCAGATGGTGATTATGTGGTCGGCGGTCTGCTCTGGGTCACCGCACTCGCATGCCGCACTGTCCGATACAGCTTATCAATGTTGGTTCACAGGTCAACGATCTATAGACGATGAAACCATGATACATATACGAGCGAACTAGTTAGGTTAACATTATTGGTCTGGTTTACGATGCTCACCTGGTTGCCATGTGTATGAGGACACACTGTTCCACTCAGGCTAGCTGGGTGGTTAGCCTAGCTAGCTGGGGGGTATTCCATCAACGTCGCTAAAGGAAAAATCCTGGCTTATTTTTGATAACTCTCGCGAGATTTATCGGAATATGCCTGTATATTTTAGGAACTCTCGCGAGACTTTGTCAGACTAAACCTGGATTTTCTTTTAGCGCTGTTGATGGAATACCCCCGCTTGCAACATGCCTCTGTTTACATATGATGCTAACGGGCTAAACTCCTTCTCTGTTTATCCGCTGGTGTTAAATCCTGTACATGTGTGTGACTATAACAAGTGCAGTACTTTTACAGGGTATTAATAGTTCAGGGCGAAATAACTGATAGTCTAAATAGTTTTGGAGGACTAACCTTCTGAGACAAGTAGTGTTGTTCACTGCATTGGAGAATACCGGAAATGGTCTGTGACAGTTTTTGTGACTGACGCGAAAACCAAAACACCACAAAACGGAACTGGATAGTTTTCGCACGTTTTATGAATTTTCACTTTTAGGTAACATCATCGGAAGTGTTGGACACACTCACACTGACCTAAAGATAAACTGTCTGTGCACGTCTGCGTGGTAAGTGTTATTGTTTTTCAGTCTCTCGTTTATCTCAGAGCGTTTGATCCACAACATTAGGTGATGTTAGAATTATAAGGTTCTATCTCCATTTTTGTCAAAATCGAGTTTTTTACATAATCTGATCCATTAGGTGTTTATTAATGCCTGTGTGGTGTTATTTTTAAAATGTTGACATTTTTTAGTTAGTAATTCATAAAATACAAAGGTTCCATGCCATCTCACAAAACATAATGGAATGTAAAAACTTTGACGCTCAATATCTCTGAACTGCCCTAAACGGAGATAGAACCTTATCATTCTAAACTCACGATTACACACATAGGATAACGTTTATTATTCAAGACGTGATCATCATACATTTTCACACAATGACCATAAAGTTACCGTCAGTTGAAGTCAGGCTCAGGCATCTCTGATGAAGTTTACTGCAATTGTAAGCGAACATGTTTAGGTTATTGCATCTGAACTGATGCTTCTGAGAAGTTAATTCAAGACTAGCTTGCTCTGCATCTGACAGCTGTACTCCTTCCTGTGTGTGTGTGTGTGTGTGTGTGTGTGTGTGTGTGTGTGTGTGTGTGTGTGTGTGTGCGCGTGTGTCTGTGTGTGTCTGTGTGTGTGTGTGTGTGTGTGTGTGCGCGCGTGTGTGTGTGTGTGTGCGTGTGTGTGTCCGTCTGTCCGTCCGTCCTCAGGTCTGACATCACATGCAAGCCTGGTAACTCTTCACCAGTACAGCCATGAGTGGATCCCTGTTTGCCTGTGAGGACCCAGCCGTGTGGAGGAGGCTGTATGGTAGATACTGGGAGGTGGTGGAGGCCAAGTCTCTTGGGAAGGGCAAGAAGTCTGGAAAACTGCTCCCCTTGGACAAATGGTAAGCCAGTATTGAGCTTTACTTAAGACCATGAACCCTGATCACCTGCATTGATAAGGGTCTGACTAGTGTCCTAGCTACTGTCAAGCTGCCTAAACAATAAGTACAAATCATATAGATTCATCCTTTTCCATTATCAGGATGGCATCCCATTGCCTAGAGCCAGGACCAGTGTACTGTCCAGGGGAGGCTGGTGGAGGTAGAAATCGGAGAGGCTCATTGTAATGCGTGAAATGGAATGAGGAATGAGTATCAAATACGCTTATGATATTGACCTCTGACCTCTCACCTGGTCAGGTTTCAGGAGGAGCTGCCGACAGCCATCACTGGTCGACCCGAGAGACACGTCACCCACCCAGAGCTGGTCAAACTGATGGAGTGGAAGCTCACTGTAAGTCGAGTCTATACAAGCTCAATATAGCCATACATTCTCTCTCTATCTCTCTCTCTTTCACACACACACACACACACACACACACACACACACACACACACACACACACACACACACACACACACACACACACACTCTCTCTGTGTAGGTATATGTGACACAGTGTTTTGGTCATCATGTCGGCAACCAATCAAAATGTTCAGACTTTTATTTTGAAAACACGGAAATACATTTCAACGTTGTTGAAAATCACATGCGGACCAAAAACACTAGACTGCGTCCCATATATGACATCATGTGTTGTGTCGTGTCTGCAGAGAGGGAAGTTCCGTCCACGTCTGCAGCAACTGGTAGCCACTAACAGCGAGGCGGAGGTGGAGAGGTGTTCCAGGAAGGCCTTCAGTCTCCTGCCTGACGTCCAGGCTGCCATCACTGAGCTCAGCTCCCTCAAAGCCCTGGGACCTGCCACCGCCTCA
Source organism: Nansenia antarctica (assembly GCF_963989245.1). Classification (NCBI taxonomy): domain Eukaryota; kingdom Metazoa; phylum Chordata; class Actinopteri; order Argentiniformes; family Microstomatidae; genus Nansenia; species Nansenia antarctica. The sequence continues at coordinate 10,679,652 of NC_137681.1, read as the reverse complement.
GGTTAGCTACCACTGCTAGCAGCCTCCCCTGGGACCAGATTAGGATGAAAAGTACCAGCAGACAGCAAATGTAATGAACTCGCTCAGCCCCCTCTCTTGCTCTCTGTCTCAATAATAAGCAATAATAATGCAGCACGTGCCCACCCCGAGGTTAAGGTGTTTACCATGCTGAGGGGAATCACATCAGCAGCTCAGTCTAAGACAAAAACAAATCCTTCTGAGGACTGATCTGAACTGTAATATTAATGCATCGAGCACACTTATTAATCAACCAGAATCACTATTCCAATCAGAGCATTGGCCATTGATGTTAACTTGGCCTCAGTCTGCCTGTCTATCTGTCTGTCTGTCTGTCTGACTGACTGACTGTCCGTTGTGTACCAGCTGTGTTGGCGGCAGGAGTCCCAGAGCAGGCTTCCTTCATGGCTGATGAGGCTGTAGAGAGCATCCCTGGACTCAGTCCCATCCAGTACACTGCCAAACACTACACTCTCTACCTCAAAAAGATGGTCCAGCGCACACAGGCACTTAACAAAGGTCAGATAGTAGCTGGAACGCTGTGTGAGTGTGAGTGTGAGTGTGAGTGTGAGTGTGAGTGTGAGTGTGAGTGTGTGTGTGTGTGTGTGTGTGTGTGTGTGTGTGTGTGTGTGTGTACACAAGGGGGGTAACTAATCATTTGGGAAATCCTATGCTTTAGTGCTCTGTGCTGATGAGATTTTGTGTCTGTTCTTCCTCAGTGGACATCCAGCCAGACTGGACGCCCCATAGGGTGGAGCTGTGTTTGTGGGCGTGGGCAGTAGCCAATCAGCTGAAGCTCCCCTTTATGAAGGACCTCAATACAGAGGGTTGCCATGGCAAGAATACCGACTTGGACTCAGATTCAGATTCAGAGGCAGATAAGAAGCCAGTCAAGAGACAGAGGACCAAATAAACTATTTTCTGTTGTCTTTATATTTTCAGAGTAATTTCCAAATAAATGTTTTAGATGAGGTGTTTGGGATGTCTTGTGCTTGCTGCCGAAGGCTGCGTTTGTGAGTGTGTAAAATGTAATTCCATGCAAACCTGTAAGGGATTCTCATCTTCAAATATTGTTTTACAGTTCATGGTCTTATTGCAGTCTTGTCATGTCACGGTTGTAATATTTGGTTGGAAGACTGTGATGTCTGTTCACCTCATCTACCCCTAGATGTGTACTGCCCTCCTAGCGAAGTACACAAGTAGGCCGATATCAGCGGAGGCTGATGGAGGTAGAAATCAGAGGACTGGCTCATTATGGAGTGGAATGATACCATTCCTCATGTATTTGATACCATTCCTCATTCTATTCCATGCATGAGATGAGTCCTCCGATTTCTACCTCCACCGGCTTTCCCCTATTTACTACCCTCCTTCCTAGTGAAGTCCGTAAGTACGCTAGAGTAGACGTAGGATCAGAGAGAATGTTGCCACAGTATTGTTCTTTATTCGTATTGTTCCTAAATTAAAGCAAGTACAATGAACAGTACAAAATAAAAACAAAAATATATACAATATAAAATGGTTCAGTTCAGAACATTTAAAAAGTACAATACATCATGAAATAATTAATTGAATGAGGACTTTGATATAAACTATCCATATTTACATAAATTATTTTCATTTGTTTTCTTCGTGACCCAGAGAAAAATAGCCTCTTTGTTTGTTTGTGTTGTTTATTTTTGTTTGTAAACGCTGTAATTGTACAACCTCTAGTCTGGGTTTCGGAGACTAATCTCCTAAGCTTGGCACCATGTTTGTTTTCAATGCAAGAGAACTGCCAGTGATGACTACCACAGCAGCACAGAGATGACCTCACAACCAAACTGCTTCAATTACCTCCTGTTCAAATCCCATGGCCCTGCTCGACCACTAACGTATCCTTCTTTCCTCTCTTCCTTGACAAAATCACTGATCTGACGTGACATGAATGGTGAAAGCGACACACTGAATGACTAACTTTTACCAATCCAATCAATGTTAGATCAGTGGATACCTCAAGGAAGGGAAGAATGAAGGATGCTTTTTTACAAGTAGTTGAACAGGGTTCATGTTCTAAACCTTCATGTACCAGTTTTCTATTGTTCTACAGACGGACGACTTGAACTTTTAACGTTGGATGACTTTTCACCACTGGTGTTTCATAGTTATGTATGTCAGTCCAACTGTGTGGGTTCAACTGCTATTGAATTCTTTCATAAATCAATAAAGTGAATACTGAAAAGGTAATGCGCTGGTTTCCTTCCTTCCTTCCTTCCTTCCTTTCCTTTGTCTCTTACCTAGAATAACTGTTGTCTGCTGAGCTACAGTAGCCTGCTTCATACAGCCCTGCATCAAAAGTCCCTCTTTGTTCAAGTAATACAGCACTGCGCTGACACACAGGGAGAAGGCAGCCTGCTATAGGTCACAGGCATCCGTTTAGAGCCGACACTGCATTGTTGCTGTGTCCCAATTCTCCATCCTTCTCCTGAAGTACAGAGCGTGGTGCAGAGTACGGTGCACTTCCCCACCCCCCTAACTAGACTGGGCATTGTCGCGTCAGTGGAATGTTTGTGTCCCGCCGGAAGTTGCACTGGTGACGCTGCACCAGGCCCGTAACGGAAGGCAGACTCAACTTGTATTGTTTTCATCTGGATGTGGACGGAGGTTCAAAATAAACTTGAATCCTAAACTTGACGCTGTAGCGCCACAAGCCGCATGTGAGGTTCTGCTGTTCACGGAGCCAGTCTAGCAAACCCAGTGTAGTTTGGGGGGGGGGGGGGGTCACATGGATTTAGAAGCTATGGACAGTGTAGGAGGAGGTGTGGTTGAAACGCCCTCAAACCCACGCTTACGCCGATCCTATGATTTTGTGGGGGAGTGCACACTTCCAGGAAATGGGTGAAGAATTAGGACATAGCACACATTGATATCATCAAGTTTGGTTGACTTACAGATGTCCTTATGATGTAGTGAAAATACCAGATCAGTGACGCTATGCAGTGACTTATCTAAACTGACGTCTGTTGCTGGGCAGAATAGACAGCAGACAGCCAAGCAGCCCTCTCACCGACTCCTTAGTGTAGATAGGGTGTAGATAGACACACTGTTATGTGACAAGGCATTATGCATAACAGCACGAGGGATCAGGATGAGGAGGTACATTAATACCTAGGAAAAGCATAAAAATAAGAAAGAAAAACATGGCACTATAACACATGGCACACAGTAATATGTCTGTTTCACGTTCACAACAAAGTGCAAGAAAGCTCACCTATGACCAAACACAGGAATCGGGAGGGTCTAGTAACTGTTAGTCAGGGAAGTCTCAAGTAATACTTGCTACATTATGTTAGAAAAGCACAGGGAAAATGAACATTTTTAGGAACAGCCTCAAAATTATGGGGTTATTGGGATCAGTGGTGAATTGAGGGCAGGGCACACAGGCTGGCATGGCGCCTTCATTAGTATCACCCCCCCTCCCCCCCCCCCCCCTTGGTAGCACTAAGCTTATTTCAACACTCACTTCCTTCAGTTATAAAGTTGATGGAACAACAACTCTGCCTTCAGAATGTTGAGCTATTGAACGGTACTTTTTAGCAAGCTAGTACCTAGCAATGGCTAAACAGTATGGCTTGTTAGCCAGGCTAATTGAATGGGGACATTCACACACCTCCAAAATAGGGGTGGGGAAGGGGAATCGGGAGCTTAGATATACTGGATCACATGGTAGGCCTACAGGGTTAGGTTGCTCCAGTTCTACCAATGTTAATGTGTCCTTCACCAGGCCACCTGTTGCCTAGGACACATATGTCACTCAGAGACGGCAATTAAATCAACATCAAGCAGCTTGTCAGAGACACTTAATAAACAAGATACCATGTCGACTGTGAGGCTCAGGATCCGGGTAAAACATAGCCTCTCCATAGACAGCTATACATCAACACTGATGTGAGAGGAATGTGTGATGAGCACACACACGCACGCACGCACGCACGCACGCACGCACATGTACACACACATACAGATGCTTTACGACCCTGGTGGTGTTTTATGGGCAGCGCCACCTCCATCCCTCCTTCTCCAATCCCCCATGCACCATTCCACCTCTCTATCCATCCCTCATAAACACACAGTACCACCAGCCAAAGCTGTCACATCAGTCAGCCAGTAGATGACACTGGCTCCTCCATCACAAACACACAGAGAGAAAGAGGGCAGTGGGGGGGGGGGGCGGGGGTTAATATGAGAGCAAGTGTTAGAGAGAGAGAGAGTTGGCTGCTCTGTATTAGAATGTGTAGCTAGCTAGTGTTGTGTTTGGCTTGGTCCTGGGGCCAGCCAGGTAATTTGGCTTACAGAGGGGTAATAAACCTAGATACGCAGTTCTATATGCCCCCCTCTGGCTGCCTCGTACACCTTACACTGGCTGGGAGAGAGAGAGAGAGAGAGAGAGAGAGAGAGAGAGAGAGAGAGAGAGGAGAGAGAGAGAGAGAGAGAGAGAGAGAGAGAGAGAGAGAGAGAGAGAGAGAGAGAGAGAGAGAGAGAGAGAGAGAGAGAGAGAGAGAGAGAGAAAATGGAACAATTCTATGAATACAGAATTCGGGACATATCTAACTGAGGTACCTTGTCCTTCAGCATCATAGCGTGACTCCTAGGGTGGTTACTTACTTAAATTGAGATGAGGAAAAGGAGAACTTGCCCACCGTCTGCTCTCTAGTTATACTTACATTTTCACGCACAGGAGGGGGTGGGATCCTATTCACAGTTTTTTAAATGCATTTTTTTACAATATCATAGCAGTTCAGTTGCTAGCCCTTATGTCCACCTTTACTAGGTCCCTCCCGATGACTTCTATAGTTTAAGAGACACAATCATCATGCTCCTCATTCTCCTCCTCGTCATGAGAGACTACCGGGGAGAAAAGCTCAGGATGCAATATAGCTGCAAGCTTCTACCATCATGTTCCTAGTTATTACCATAACCACAGCCTATTAACAGTTTATTCACAGATAGTGTTGAATCCTCTGACAGCACTATTCACATATTCATTAATATGCTGCCTGAGGATTCTAGTGACCAACTGTCAACAAAGTTATATTTATACTTTCCCAAAGCAATCAGAAACCATCTGCATGAATAATTAATTTAAAAAATTAAGAAACAGAAACATTAAATAAGTCAATGGAATTTCAAGCTTAGCCAAATGCTAGCTTCAGTCAATTAGCTTGGGTTGGTTTCTCTGTCCAAGAATGTGTCAAAGATTGCAGTCAGGCTGCATCAACACAGAGAGGGGGGATTTGGGAATCTGGCAACTGTTCAGTGAAGCTGGGTCTAAATGCTCAATCTGGCAACCAAGTTGTAAAGATGTATCTAACTACATATATCAAATGTTGCCTCCAAGAGACTATCTTCTATCGTCTATCCCTTTGAGTTTTACCAGCATGTACGAGCAACAGTTTGGCATTTTCCATCCTGTCATTCATCTACCATATAATTCAAATCATAATTCGCATCATAATATGATATATATAAATATGATCATATTTCATTATTAGCTTTGACCTCATCAGGGAACACCAAAGAACAGAAACATTCACATTAGCATACTAGCAACTAGATTGTTTGCATGGTTTGGATATTCTTCATGTATCCTTCCCATGACTCGGGAGAAAGTAATGCAGTGGAAAGCTTGCTTTGAAACACCCAATCACGCGAGATCAGTGATTACCTCAAGTAAGAGGGGAAGGATGTATTCTTTAGGCTTTGATCAGCGCCATTGTTATAAAAACAATACATTTTGTTCACTACAGCCTTTGCCTTCTCTTTTGTCCTCCATGTTGAAGTGGTTCTTCTATGGCTTATTCTGTAAAGCACTCTGATTTTTAGAAAGTTGTCAAGTGAACTTGCGTCATTGGTGTTCGTCATAGCAACAGCAGGGATTTTCTGTTTCTCACAGATTATTTTGGGAGGATCAAAGGGGTACAGCTAAAGAGAGTAATCATATGAACAACAATCATAGCATTAAGTCTGCACCTTCTGAAACTCTTTTTTTGTTTTCTTTTTTTCCCCAAAACAAGGAAGAATAAATATAATACAAATAAATATACTCTTAATTATGAACATAGAATAATATACACATCCACTATCAAAGGAAAAACAGAAAGGAAATGATCACCACTCCTTAGTTTTTAGTATGGGGTAGGTACATTCCTTTACAGAAGTATACAGTCCCTAGGAACGAGACACTGAGGTATAGGCTGAACCTGGGCCGACCCCAATGACCTCTGGTGACCCCGGGTACAGTAGTCTGTCAGGGTGAGAAGGACAGTAGGACGGATGAGCTCAGAGGGCTCACTAGACTATGTGAAAACAGAGAGAGAGAGAGTGTGTGTGTGTGTGTGTGTGTGTGTGTGTGTGTGTGTGTGTGTGTGTGTGCGTGCGCGTGTATGTGTGTGTGTGTGTGTGTGTGAGAGACGTGTGTCTCTTGGGTTTACCGGCCACACTGACATACTGAATCAGGCTCGGGGTTGTTCTTGAAGACGGAGACACAGAAGAGGAGGGGACCTCTGTGAGCTGAAGGTGTGTGTCCTGTAGCGAGAGGGTCTCAGTACTGTAGGAACCTTAGAGCAGTAAGATTAACATCCCGTAGCTTGAGCAGGCTAGTGGGCTAGCAGGCTAACGTATCAGAAGAAGGCTAGTGGACTAGCTGATATAATACAGGTAGATGGTGTACTGGTCTACTGAATGGTGCTACTAAGATGCTAACCTGCTGAAGCAACCTGGGAGGGGTTGAGAGGGACAGTGACAATGGCTACCAGAGGAAATGAGACCCTAGCGGATGATAATAGGGATGAGGGTGACTTCTTTTCCAGAACAGATTTCTTTTCTACGACTACCACGTGCTTTCCACCCCTAGACCACCCTTTGTGGGGCAAGGTAAGACTGGGAGGGCCCCTCCGTCCTCGGGCCTCGGGTCAGTGAGGTGGTGGGGCGAAATGGTGAAGAAGGGAGGGCGGGCCTCCCTTGTGGGGTCAGGGGGGGGGGGGAGGGGGGGCGGTGGTGGCGGCTGGGCGATGTGGTGACGTGGGTGGAGCCTTCCTTGGCGGGGGTCAGGGAGCGGGCGGGATCTGGACGCCCAGCAGCTCGTAGGCGAAGATGTTCCAGAAGATGGCGAAGAGGAGGAAGGTGATGAAGGAGAAGACGATGACCCACCAGGAGCACTGCTTCTGCAGGCTCTCCTCGTAGCTGCGGAGGATGAGGAGGCCCATGCTGATGCCCACCACCGCGCCCGACAGGTGGGCCATGAAGCTGGGCTGGGGACCGGACGAGGGCAGGGGCGGGGAGAACCGCAGCCACACCGCTCGGCCCACCTCCGAACTCACTGTGGGGGCGGGGGGGGGGGGGGGGGGGAGAGAGAGGAGAGGTGGGAGAGAGGACCGTAGTGTTAAAGACAACGTTTTTGTGTCAGGATTACATGGAGGGAGGGTTTGCGAAGGCTAGTTCAGGCTAGTTCAGACTAGTTCAGGTTGAGGTATGGAGGAGGCTAGTTCAGGCTAGTTCAGGCTGAGGTGAGGGAGACAGTGACCAGATGGGAAGGACATCTTGTCCATTAATGGAAGTCCTAGTGAATTAGCCGCCCTCTAGAGAGACAGTCACAGCTGCCATACAGTTTGACTCTCAGGACCCCCATCTGTGTAACAAAACTACATGTCCCAAAACCCACAGGCTACTCATTAACTACAGCAGTGGCACATAGTCTTTTTGTAGGACTAATAAAAAATTCCACTCAAATTATAATTATCTTGTAATTAAACAAGACTGTGACCAGGTGTGTGGATATTAGAGGAAGCGGAGAGTTAAGGGGAGTGCAAATAAGCCTCCTTCAGTGTTCAGTGACGAGCAGGCTACTTAATGCAATATAACTCTTGTTGCCAATTAGAACGCAAAACACTACCAGGCCTCTCTGAGTGTGCCAAGGTCGGGTTCAAATTGAATCATAATTCACAGCAGGAGCATTGATCAGTGCTTGAATTCCCTCCAACCCTGGAGTGAACATAGCATGGTGGTACTTACTGCAGACTAGAGCCAGGATCATACGGAGCAGCTTGTACGGGCACCTCATCCCAGCCCAGTTCTGGAGAACACAGAGGAGGGAGGAAGGTTAGACTAAATTAGTTTGGTCCATAAACTTCTATACACTGGACACACACACAGAAAGTCACACAGAAATTCACGCACACACACACACACACACACACACACACACACACACACACACACACACACACACACACACACACACACATACACATCCATAGCCACACAGCCAGTATCATGACCCAGACAGAGAGGTGGTTCTCCACCTGGCTGCTCCTCTCTCTCCAGTTCAGTGGAGGTGGGTGGAAGTAGAAAGGGACAGGCTCATTGTGATGCATGGAATGGAATGAAGAATGCAGGAGACTGGTGGTCCCAGGTGTACCTGGCAGACCAGA
>NC_137681.1:10648666-10658666 GCF_963989245.1 Nansenia antarctica | reverse complement strand
GCACGCACACACGCACACACAGACACACACACACACACACACACACACCACACACTACAGACCACCGACTACAGACCACCACAGACCAAATAACATGCCTGTCTACGGTACGCTGCTGTCCGGAGGGGAAGGATCAGATTCATCAGTTTGTCATTGAGCCACCGCCGCACCAAAGACGTCTTGCCCTTGGTCCCTCAGATTGATCTGGTTTATTCTATCACAGCATTCCGCCGCGCCACTCTGGACAAATTTGCCAAGCAGGGGAAAAATATCATAATATTTATGTTTCCTGGGAGCACAGGGGGCACAGAGGACAAATCAATAGACTCCTGCAGTCACCTCATCACTGTTGCTGAGAGGAAAGCAGTCTACTATATATGTGTGTGTGTGTGTGTGTGTGTGTGTGTGTGTGTGTGTGTGTGTGTGTGGGTGTGTGTGTGTGTGGGGGGGGGGCAGTGTGTTTGTGTGCGTGTGTGTCTGTGTGTGTGTGTGTGTGTGTGTGTGTGTGTGTGTAAGGGTATGTTGTGTATGTTGTCCATGAATGGATTCTCATCACGTCCAGCCTGTTCCTTAGTCACTGCTTTTCAGACACACAATAGACGACCTTGCAACGAAAAGAAAAAATAAATAAATGATTACCAAGAAAAAAAAAACACAACCATGCAATCCAGTTTTGCACACTCTACTCACAAGACCAGGTGAAGTCTAGGGGTAGAAAGATTGTTTTTTCAGCAATATGTTGAAACTACCATACAAACGTATATATAGAAAGACTCTTTGAAAGACTTTTTGATGGATGCTAGCTATGCATTAACCCACATTCACAACAATCCCAAGGAGAAGTCTGAAGATTGAGCTCATAAGCCGGTCCTCTGATTTCTACCTCCATTACCCTCCACTGGTACAGCCCACAATGCAGTGCAGGAGGTTAGTCCAACACTAAGAACTTATAGGGATCCTTAGAATGAGGGTGCAGTTTCACTACACAAATACACGTTGTTCCAGGAGGGAGAGGATGGGGGGGGGGGGTTCAGGTATTACCAGGGAGGCTCCAGGGGGGCTGGCTAGGATGGACGTGAGATCAGGGCTCCGTACAGCGATGTGGGGTAGGTGAGGCCTCTCTCAGCCTGCGTCCCATGGAGGAGGCAGGCTGGGGAGTACAGTACCATAATGACAATGCTAGACGCAACACAACAGACCATGTCAAGGTCACCACACACGCACACACACACACACACACAATTTTGCATGCCCACACACACGTACGCACGCACTACATCCCTGGTATCAGGGGACTACATCAGAGGGGCTTAGAGAGGTGCACCGGGCCAGAGTCTTTATGCAACACTTCAGGTCTGTACACAACATCAGGCTCTGTGAACCGATGCTAAAGTGACACTACTAAGCGAGCTAACATCCTGCTAACACACTGTGTTAGTGACAACTCAGTACACAACTCATCTCAGCTCACTCAACACCCTTCTCAGAACTGAGAGAGCACAGAATGGAACTGTATTACTCAGTTAGCAGGAGCAAGGCCAAAGGACAATCATTAAGGTCATAAAACATGTCTCTCATCCCTCCCCTCCTCCTCCTCCTCCTCCTCCTCCTCCACCTCCTCTATTTCTCACTGTAAATATTAAACACTCTTTCACCAACATCCCTCTCTTCTCTCTTACTCCCCCGCCCTGCTCTCCAGCCCTCTCCTCTTCTCTCTCCTTCTCTCTCTTCTCCTCTCCTACTCCTCCCTCTACCACTCCCTCCCCTGTAGAGCCAATCAAATCATTGTGAATATTAAACATCTTCACACCAGGAATCAGAGTATGAGTCAGGGCAGACGGGTTTCAGTCACGGACTATTTCATGGCCTGAGTCACCTCTCTCTCCCCTTCTGTCTCGCTCTCTGTCTTGCTCCCTCTCTCTCTCTCTCTCTCTCTCTCTCTCTCTCTCTCTCTCTCTCTCTCTGCACTGGAAGCGATTTATCTACCCTTCTATTCTTTCCACCCTCCTTTCTCCTCTTCCCCCATTCTCTCCCCTCTACTTCTCTATTAAACTCTCCTCCGCTCCCTCTCCCTCTCCTCTCTTCTCTCCTGTTCTCCAGGGCTTGTAGACTGCAGTGAAATGAACATCCTCGCTGCTGAAAAGTGAACATAACCACAAAAAAAGACTGATTTGAAATAGCTATTCATACAAGATGGAGAAAATACATATCGATTCTGTCTTAGATTTGAATCATCCTTTAAAGCACACACTTCTTTTTTATGATATCGATGATTGTCTGATTGATTGATTGATTGAGATTGATTGAGAATGTTTATTTTGGTCCCCTATACAATTCACAATACAGATATAAGAAAATGTACATAGTCACAATTTATAACATCAGGACCAAAAAGGTGTAGGCTGAAGCACGTCTGCACAATAGAGCACTATAATCGATGTCATTAACACAGGAGTCAGTGATAAACTGAACTATTAGTATTTGAATAAAATCTCCTCTTCCTCTCAGTATTTGAATGAACTTTATTGATATGTCTGCCTGTTTGTGCGTGTGTGCGTGCGTGTGTGTGTGTGTGTGTGTGTGTGTGTGTGTGTGTCTCTTTGTATGCCTGTCTGTCTGTTTGTCTGTCTCTCTGTATGTGTGTGTATGTGTGTGTATGTATGTGTGTGTGTGTGTGTGTGTGTGTGTGTGTGTGTGTGTCTGTCGGCCTAAAGACAGGGTCCACTGCTTTCCACTCAACACCCACTCTAATACAAGCCAACATTAGCATATTTACAATGGCTAATATCATGTTCAGTGACCTTTCTCTAACTCACATTAATTAATAATGTGCTGGAGAATATTGAAAACCAGCATGTGGAGGAGTTTCTTATCCTCCTATGAACTCTTCTATAAATAAGATGGTACAAAGCTGCAGATCAGAGGAGGCTGGTGGAAGTAGAAATTGGAGGATGTAATGCTTGGAAAGGAATGAGAAATGGTTTCAAACACACAAAATAAGAGATATCTTATTTTGTTTGAGACAGACAACCCTATCTTCAGCTAATAGGTAGGCTCCGTGACACACTCTGAGAGAGTAAACACACACACACTCACACACACACACAACCACAGAGCGCATCTAAACCTTAAGCGCTTGACTGTTCTGCAAGAACAACAAGAAAATCCTGACATGATTGAAGTCATAAGCAAGTCGGCCCATGAATAAAAACATGACATAAACAGCCTTCACAATGGAGAGATGGAAACAGCAGAGTTTCTATGAGTACACATAGTAATCCATGAATTTATGAATCTATACTCCCGGGCCGTTTCTATCATCACAATCACAAGTTGACGGAGGGGAGCAGAGGAGCATTCTGGGGGAAATACAGAGAATGGAATAGGAAGGCGAAGAGGTTGGCATCTCTGAGGTATGCTTGAAAATTCAGCAAACTACATTGCTCATTCGCACGCACGCACGCACGCACGCACATGCACACACACACACACACACACACACACACACACACACACACACACACACACACACACACACACACTCACACTCACACTCACACACACACACACCACACCACACACACACACACACACACACACACACACACACACACACACACACACAGAGCTAGATGATATTATCCAAAGTGCAGCAGAAATTGATTGTTATTATTGCCCGCAGTATATAATGTAAATGGAAAATGTAATAGAACTCAATTCAAAATTCGTAACACAGACAGTTAATTCAAACACTATTACATTTTATAATGTGGTGTCTGGGATCAACTGAGGCAAACAGCTCTATGCAGTAGGAGAGTCAAGGCAGGAGTCTGCAGCTAGCTCACATAGACTCATCTCTTCTTCTGTTTGGTACCTGCCTAGTTCATAATTTCCTGTCTTTCATTTCATGTCTAAACATTTACGAGAGGCAGGGCTAAGGGCAGATGGGGCTTAGTCAGCTCTGTGTCTTCACCATCCCCCCCATACACACAAACACACACACACACACACACACACACACACACACACCTACACGTCCCCATGGGCCTTAAGTTGGGGAGTTTGACCCCATCGACCTCTTACCAGGCACCAGGAAGTACATCCCCCTGCTCTGTCTCACAACCCCCTGCCGTGTGTGATCATTAGTCCCCCTAACCTGCACACCCACATACGCTAACCTGTGGTTTGGCCTCCCTGCTGAGCCTGTAGACTCCTACGTTCCCCAGACGGGTGGCCCTCCACCAACCCTCCGCCTCTCCTCCACCTCCTTCAGACACATTCCTCACTGCTCTTTCTCCATCTCTCCATCTTTCTTTCCGTCTCTGTTTAGTCTGCAGCACAGGTCCTTCATAACCACTGAGCACAGGCTAATGTGCTATATAACCACTGATCCCCAGGAGAGGAAGCCTGCATTACTCTCCTCCTTTCCTCCTCTGCTTCTCTCTCTCTCTCCAATCATTTATGCGAATGTACGTGTGTATGTGTGTGTGTGCGTGCGCGTGTGTGTGTGTGTGTTTCTGTGTGTGTATGCGTAGGTGTGAGCGTGAGTGTGGATTTTAGCAGACAGCACAAGTACTTGAGTTCTTTGTAAACAGCAGAAGTAGTCGAATGACATTTAAACCATCTAAAGGAGAACAGGAAGTCGCGGATCGTAAGGGAATTGGGGTGTGTTCGGAAGCTTGAATAAACGAAGATAACGTGACAAGCCATATGACATTTTACAGGTCTCTCTAACTAAATGAATTTGCCTCAATTCAGATTAGACAAGTGCCTCTGACAGTAATCAAATAATGAATGGCGAGTGATTTACGACATGTGGGACAGAGTCACGCAGAGCGACTCAGAGAGAGAACGGGAAGGAGACAAGTCGTTTCACGTTGTTACACATTGAGGCTGGTGGGGTGTCTGCTGTCACTGTAGGGCTGGGTGACAGCAACATGACAGCAGAACCGACAATACACAGTCCAGGGGAGGCTGATGGAGACAGAAATTGGACGACGGGCTCATTGGAATGCATGGAATGGAATAAAGAATGGGATCATTCATGGTATCATTCCTCATTCCATTCCATGCATTCCCATGAGCCTGTCCTCCGATTTCCACCTCCACCAGCCTCCCCTGACACCATCAGAGAGGATCGAAGGCCCCCAGTCTCCACGCTGGCTTTCAGGAGGAGGAGGAGGAGGGGAGTAACTGCGGGCCCTCGCCAGAGACGACCCCTCGCTCTCGTGTTGATGTGTTAAGGAATAAAATTCCGTAACTAATGGCCTCAAAAAGTCAACCTAATACATTTGTGTGGAGGTAATGGTGTGTGGGTGAATTAATTTGCTATAATGACTGGGCTTCCGGGGCCTTTCTGCCCTGCACCACAAGAGAAGCAGTATGGTGGTGTCTGTGTTAATATACTATTTCTATGGACAAAATGGCACCAACCAGCCACAGTTCACATTTTAACCATTTAGCAGATGCTTTTATCCAAAGCGGCTTACAATTACAGATTACAGGGACTGTCCCCTTGGAGTCATTTAGGCCGGGCTAAGTGCCTCACTCAAGGGCACACTAGTACTAGTGGTCTTCCCAGGTGGGGTTTGAACTCATGACCTTCTAATCACCAGTCACTCTCCACTAGGCCGCCACTACCCCATGCAGACTCACGCTGTTACATTCCAATGTTCAGCTTCTAGAATTTCGATATCTGATGGACAGTCCTTATCCACTCTATTCATTCTATTATGCAGAATATCTATCAATTGTATATCTACGTCTAACACAGTGCCACTAACCAGCCACCACCCCAGCCACGTAGAGCATACTGACGGACAGTCCTCATCCGCTCTATTGATTCTATCATTCAGAATCTATCAATTCTATATCTACGTCCAACACAGCAGTGGTACTCACCAGCCACCACCCCGGCCATGTAGAGGAGGCTGATGCGGAGGATGCCGTGGACCATCTCCAAGGGAACGCCGATCATCAGTTGGAGGAGAGCGTTGAAACCCAGCTGCTCCAACCTGTCAACGACATGGACAACGACATAGACAACAACAACAACAACGCTGGGTTAAAGCCACAGTCCATAACTGTCATATACGTAGGTACCGCAGGCCTACAGTCAAAGATAAGGGGGGGGTGGACACCCTGACTCCCGACAGCATTAGGTGGTGTTAAAATATGAGCCTGATGAATAATACATTATGGTTCAATCAGACAATGAATCATGAGTCTTGGTATCTACAGTAACGACGGTATCTACAGTACTGGTGTCCATGAATCCTGCTCATGTCATTACCTGTCAACTGACTGATCAATGGTGTGTGTGTGTGTGTGTGTGTGTGTGTGTGTGTGTGTGCGTGCGTGTGTGTGTGTGTGTGTGTGGTGTGTGTGTGTGTGTGTGTGTGTGTGTGTGTGTGTGGGGGGGGGTGTGTGTGGGGGTGTGTGTGTGTGTGTGTGTGTGTGTGTGAGTCTTACCCAACGTGCATGAACATGTAGCTGAAGAAGCGCCACACCTGGGCGCGGTGTCCTGGGTGGTACACCAGGGGGCTCTTCATGAAGTCCGGCTGGTACGTCTGCAGCACCCACTTGTTCAGCATGATGCCGTAGCACATGAACACGATGATCTGGACACACACACACATCTCTTTTACACCCGTGTCTGTCTGTTCCTTTTGATGACATAGCCGTTAAGTCTCCGACAGTACAGCTGGCCGTTACGAGAGCCCGAGCAATCGCCCTGCCAAAACTAACTGTGCTTCGGTTTACTAAATGCTACTACGATATTGTTTTCTTCCACAGTTGAAGACGAGATACGTCGACTCAGATAGACAGGCAGTTGGTGCACGCACATAAAGACACACACACACGCACACACGCACGCACACGCACACACACACACACCCACACGCACAGACACGCACACACACACGCGCACACAGACACGCACACACAGACACGCGCACACACACACACGCACACACACACACACGCACACACACGCACACACACACACACACACACACACACACACACACACACACACACACACACACACACAGGCCTATTCCATTAAGCTGCTTTCATAGATCAATGAATCTTCATCTTTATTAATGTAGATGAAAGCTAACAGCCATTATCACATCCTCTTGTCATTACAGAACCTTCACCGCCATTCTCAGGCCGTTAGGGACACTTATTGGGCCTTTCTTCACAATGACACGAGTTATGTATTCCAGTAAAGTGACCTAGCTTTGCATTAAATCAGCATAGGACTTTCCAATGACTTGCAAAGAATGAATTAAAGTGAAAAGTGGCCAAAACTATTTATAAGACCAGTGGCTTAGCCACAGACTAAACCCCAGGCTATTCGGCGTGTGTGTGTGGGTATATGTGTGTGTGTGTGTGTGTGAGAGTATAATTAAGCCACTGATTTGGCCAGAGAGATCAATGAGACAATTTCTTTAAATCAAGGCATGAAAATGTACAGAGAGAGTAGTGGTTGTAGTGTGTGCAGCTCCATGACTGTAGTTGGTGTGTGTGTGTGTGTGTGTGTGTGTGTGTGTGTGTTTGTGTGTGAGTGTGTGTGTGTGTGCTAATTCTTATTAACATCACTACAGTATATTATCATTTCACATCACTTAGTATATTACATATATTTCACCTGTACGATGGTGATGATGGCCATGAAGACGGGCGGGGGACAGAGGCGGTTCTGGTGGAAGTACCAGCGCCGGTCCGTCTCGCACGGCAGGATCTCATAGGCCACATAGCGCACAAAACGTTTGTACACGCCCAGGCCCGTCTCATCCAATAGGATCTCTCGCTGCAGAGTGCGGCGGCCATTTGCAATGGCTCGGCGGAAACTGCTGGAGCGCTTGCTGCTCATCTGGGGGAGGAGAGGAGAAGGGGGGAGGAGGGGGGGGGAGAAGGGGGGAGGAGGGGTGGGGGTGGAGGGAGGGGAGAGGGTGAGATGAAGGAAAGAGAGAAAAAGATTTAAGTTTAGTATATTCCTTTGAACCCGACAGACTAAATGTGAATAAAGATTGGATCGCTAATCTGCACTGGCATGTTGAGTGGCATAATGATTCATGATTCAATGGTTCTAAAGGAGGAAACCAACCCATTGGAGATCAGAGCCTCAGGCCAGGGCCTACTGAATCAACTTGTTGAACACACCCACACTCTGAGAGAGAGGGGGGGGGGAGAGAGAGAGAGAGAGAGAGCAGACTCTTAAGCATCTGTTGAATGCACCCAGGCCCTGAAAGGCAATGTAGACCCCAGGGCTTTCAAACTGCCAAGTGCGCTCTACTTCAAACAAAGAGTGTCATCTCCATTCTACCAGCGTTTAAAGAGAGAGAGAGAGAGAGCGAGACAGAGAGCGCGAGCGAGAGAGAGAGCGCGCGAACGAGACAGAGAGGGAGACAGAGAGCGAGGGAGAGAGAGAGAGATCAGACGTGAGTCACCTTGAAGTGTTCCGTGTTCTAAAAGGAGGAGGTTATTTAGACAGGTACAATCGCTTCCTTTATCCAACTGAAATAACACTACTGTATTTCTGCCTTCCATAGCCGCAGCTTTGCTGAGTGGAACCCGCTTTCCATTAGGGCTGGGGGGCTGGGGGGCTGGGTGGGGGAGGGGCAGGGGTTGACAGGCCCATTGTTATCATGAAGACCGTAGTCTGCTTTGTGAGCAGGAACGAATGACATGCCAGGACACGGGCTAGCATGACTGTCTACACACTGGGGGCTAGGATGACACGGTACACACTGGGGGCTAGCATGACACGGTACACACTGGGGGCTAGCATGACTGTCTACACACTGGGGGGCCAGCATGACACGGTACACACTGGGGGCTAGCATGACTGGCTACACACTGGGGGCTAGCATGACTGGCTACACACTGGGGGCTAGCATGACATGGTACATGAAATGCACCTGACACTGCCTTGAGTAGGAGCTCAGGAAATAAACCCTAATCAAATCCCTAATCATTTTATGAAACACACATCTCTACAGGTAAAACTCCAGTCAGACACCACCGTGAAAGATGAAACACCTGTCAGTTTCCCACCGAAGCAAACCAGCGGAGGTAGCGTTTGTTTGATACCATTCATCACTCCATTCCATGCATTACAATGAGCCCGCCCTCCGATTTCTGCCTCCCCCAGCCCCCCCCCCCCCTCCCCTGCTGCTATACTGCAGCTCTCGTGGTCCCCCACAGACCTCGGCCCCACCAGCCACAGCAGACAGACAGACCAGTCGTACAGTGACTCACATTAGATGCTGCCTCTGCTCAGCCTTATTACATGCTGCGCGCTGCAGGGAACACAAGGACACATCCTAATGAAAGAAAGCAAACCAGGAAACTATACACGTATAAAATGAACGAAACAAACGATGAAACAAATGAAACAATAAACAAAACAAAAAGGGAACAAATGGGTTCTCTTGGCAGGATATTAAAGAAAGGAAGAAACGTTTATGGAACAACGTGAAAATAGTCGTGGAGAAGTTAGCAGAGGCGTTGTTTTAGGTAATTACGATGCTGGGGGGAAGACGGAGAAGACGGTGGGGGGGGGGGGGACATGGGGGGGGGGGGGCTGTGGAAAGCGATAACCAGCACCCCCTCCAACACCCCCCCTCCGATCTCCCATATCCCCCCCACGGCCGCAGCACTGCATATTTTAGCATGGAGATCAGGTCCGGAAATGCAATTATGCTGTACGTGCAGTACGAAGGGATTGGAAGGGAGGTGTGTGTGTGTGTGTGTGTGTGCGTGTGTGTGTGCGTAGACATGATAGGAAGGAAGGAGAATTTGAAAGGGAACTGACGGCCGCAGTCTTGATTGTGGATGATGAATCGCCTCACCCTGTCTAAAGCAATGTCTTTATTAAGACATTAGAGGCCCATCGGATGAAAGATGTGTGTGTGTGTGTGTGTGTCTAGAAGGGTGGGAAGATGGGGTAAACAGTGTGTTTTCCATCTTGTTCTCTTGTCGGCTCTCC
>NC_137681.1:10636166-10643666 GCF_963989245.1 Nansenia antarctica | reverse complement strand
TAATGTCCCCCTGATACATCTCCCTGAGAGAGAGAGGGATGGGAAGGAGGGATGGAGGGAGAGAGGGATGGGAAGGATGGATGAAGGGAGAGAGAGGGGGGTGGGAAGGCGGGATTGAGAGCGAGAGGGATGGGAAGGAGGGATGGAGAGAGAGAGGGGGATGGGAAGGAGGGATGGAGAAAGAGAGAGAGAGAGAGAGAGAGAGGCGGGAAGGCGGGATGGAGGGAGAGAGATGGAAAGGCAGACAGAGATGGAAGATGAGGGAGGCAAGGAGAAAGTAAAGAGAGATGGACTGGCAGACAGCAGACAGAGGGGGGGGAAGAGGGAAGCAGACAGGGAGGCCAGGGGGATTCTAAGCTTGGTGATGACCTGTTTAAAACCACCAGACTACATTTTACATTTTGTACATATTTCTCTCTGGCACACTAGACTAGAGCACACGCAGCCAGCAGAATCAAGACAAGTTCTAACAGCCACACAAACGTCACATAGAGCCGATCCAGGAGAGGCTGGGGGAGGTAGAAATCGGAGGACAGGCTCATTGTAAAGCATGACAATTTGAGGAATGGTATCACGTGTGTCCATTCCATGCATTACAATGAGCCCATCTTCTGAAGCCCGTCCTAAAGCTCTATTCACTTTCAGGATCTCTTGCTTATTGCATCCCCCCCCCCCCCACCCCCCTACCACACCATAATTATCACATGGTAATTTATAAAGATCTTACAGAAATAATAATAATAATAATAATAATAATAATAATAATAATAATAATACTAATAGTCATAATATAAAACAAACACAGAACCCACAGAGCCATATACTGATCTCTACTGTAACCTATTCTAAATTAGTCAGCATAGTATGTGTGTGTGTGTGTGTGTGTGTGTGTGTGTGTGTGTGTGTGTGTGTGTGTGTGTGTGTGTGTGTGTGTGTGTGTGTGTAGTCATTGATCTAACGTTAGTGAGTGGATACATATCCTCTGTGAGTGTCTATGTGCTCACACAGTAATGCATATCGTTAGTGAAGTCATGCTTCACTTGTGGTCAGCCGAGCCATCTTTATATGTAGTGTTTGGAATGTAACAAGCATTCTGTTAGGCTGATGGCATAGGCAATAATGCACAGTGAATCAGTAGTGTTAGGAGTTATCTCAATTTCGCCCAAATATCACTTTTATGTGTGTGTGTGTGTGTGTGTGTGTGTGTGTGTGTAAGTACGCGTGCCTCCCTCTCTGCACACGTGTGTCAGACCAATCTTTACCAATCAGTCCTGACGATCGATATCTCTGGCTGACCGAGGCTGGCCTTTTCTTCGATAACTCCAGATTACTGCCTGCTACTACTGATGCTGCTCTGATCACACACACACACACACACACACACACACACACACACACACACACACACACAGAGAGCGCTGATCGAACCACATTAGCATTGGGCTGACAGGGAATGTTCCACTGCTTCTCTGATGCTGCCGAAACCTGGGTGGGGTGTTTTACATACGTCTGCTCCTTAGGGAGCTAGGGAGGTGGTTAACATACGTCTGCCCTGGAGGGAGACGGGAAGGAAACCTGAAAGGTTGAACGAGAGGTGGTTAAGTTAAGGAAAAGGGGCTGATATTTCAAGGAGAGAGAGAGAGAAAAGGGAGGTAAAAGAGAGGGGGGATGAGACCTGCGGTAGGAGGAAGGAGAGAGGCGTATCACGTCTGGGATGGAGGGAGCAACCGAAGAAGGAGGAGAGGGGAAAAGGGAGAGGTGCAAGTATCGGGTGGAACGACTTCCTCCGCAGTGGCATCATAGAGAGAGGGCTGAGCGTTTGGACGAGTCCCAAACAGAGCAGCTTTCATTACCAACAAGGAACAGAGAGAGAGGGAGACACACACACACACACACACACACACACACACACACACACACACACACACACAGGCTGCTGACTATCACCTCAGAATCCTACATTGTTTATTAGTTAGTTTATTATATCGAGGACAATCCAAATACATTAACCATATAAAATACAGTAAAAAAGGCAGCGTTAGCCTAGTCGGCTAATTGTAATTGTAATGTCTAATAGAACAACAGCTCTAAACACAGGCAGGTAGGTCATGCTATGAAAGTCCATACGTCACAAATTGCAGAGTGTGAACATGGGGACGTTCTTCATTTTGCCACAGCAAAAGTAAAATCAGAGCAGTTGCTAATTAAAGGTAAATACCCAGCAGCAGCCTGAGTTAGGGCTCTCTGTCCCCTCTGATTCTGCAACCAGTAATATACAGTAAATCATACTGCATTATGTGTCTGCAATGTGCTGAAATAAGATTGTGTTGAGTGAGTGTGTGCGTATGTGTGCATATGTGTGTGTGTGTGCGTGTGTGTGTGTGTGTGTGTGTCTGTTTGTTTATTGTTACGTTTAATTGGAAGGATTGATCCTCTTTCTGTAGGACTAAAGACTTGAATGCACAGGTCAATTTTACCATCATAGACCTCGTTGTCTCCTTTCCAAGTGCAGAATCAATTCTCTAACCTTTATGAAACCACTCTGTAGCAGTGTCTGCTGGTGAAATAACAATGTGTGTGTGTGTGTGTGTGTGTGTGTGTGTGTGTGTGTGTGTGTGTCTAGACTCACCAGCTCGATGAGCTCCTGGTAGCAGACCTGTCCATCCTCATTGCTATGGACCAGGGCGAACAACATGTCCAGTTTGGACGGGTCCAGCTGCAGCTCATGGTGCTCCACCAGACTGGTGAAGTTCTCCACTGCGATGAAACCGGTGTTGTCTGGGTCCAGCTAGAGACAAACAGCAACAACAACAACACAGTCAGCAATAAAACATCCAGGACAAAGTATTTTTTTCAGAAGAGTTGCACTCTTCTCAATTATAGATGAGAGGATGTTGTTCTAGCTATAGCTACAGCTTCAAACAACACAACAACAACAACAACAACAACAACAACAACAGCAACAACAACACACTCAGGAATAACTTGGCCATTTAGAGCCGACTCATCGCCTCAAAGGCTTGTGGAAAGATACTAGTCTAAACTGGTTATGATTGGGCAGTTTGTCTCTCTCTGTGTGTCCCTCAGAGACCCCCTGAATCAGCATACAGGGTTGGTATATAATAATTATTATTAGTAGTAGTAGTATTATTGTTATTACTATTATTATTATTTTAGCTGACGCTTTAATCCAAATCGACTTACAGCCGGCAGTGAGTGCATACTTTTCAGTATATATGGTCCTAGTGGGAATCGAACACACACAATCTAAACATCGCCACGCTCGACCAACTGAGCCACATTAAAAAAACACTTTTTAAAACCATTACTCTCTCTATAGGCAACCACAGTGATTCATAGAGGTGTGTGAATGCAGCAGCCATCAACTACAGCCCATTGACATCCAGTCAGTCCATAGACAGACGCCAGGGATACAATGGAGCATCCAGGAGAACAGGGCCCGGGGAGTGCCATGGCCAACTGGCCCAGTCAATAACAGAAGGATTAATTAAGCTATATTGTCACTGCAGTGTCGATGGGAGAATAAGACTGGCCTTGTCTGAAAGCACAAAGGGATAGCCCTAACCCCATTCAATCACACACACACACACACACACACACACACACACACACACACACACACACACACACACGTGCACGCCTGACCTGAAGAGACTGTTCTGAACAGGACTGCCGGAACCTGTGAACAACACTCAATGTGTTCACTCAAACACAGTGTGACAACACTCAGACATCGGAGGACGGGCTCATTGTAATGCATGGAATGGAATGAAGAATATGTTCGATACCATTCCTTCTTTCATTCCATGCATCACAATGAGCCTTTCCTCAGTCCTCCGACGTCTACCTCCACCAGCTTCCACTGATCCTACACTACCCTAGTATGCTACATAGCAGGCAGCAATGTATTAGCGATACATTATACGTAGTTAGTTTTAGTATAGCAGTGTGGACACTGAAACACATACCATTTCACCATTTCACAGTCTGATTGCAGCTCACTTGCAACCTAATCAATATAGATTTCATGATCATTCATTGTCACCCCACTCTGTCTCTCGCTCTCTCTACGTCTCTCTCTTTCTCCCTCTCACCACCCCGTTGCCCCCCCCCCCCCCTCCCTCCCCCATCCCCCTTTGTTTTCACCACCTCCTAGGTTATTACGGGTGTGTTCGTAAATACGTTCTGAGAGCGCCGGAGCGCACCCGGGGTCGTTCAGAAATGCAGACCACTCAGAGCGTCCCTGCTCACCCTGAGAGCCCTCAAAGTGCACACTGGGCGCTCTGACTGAAAAGACGGTTTATCCGAATGTTTGAACATTCCACTCTAAAAATGTCTGAGCAAGTCGATGCAAAATGTTATGGTTGCGGCTTTATTGGTACTCTAGAGAGTATTGTAGCGAACGGGAATCTTCTAGTGTAACTCGCCCCATGCGGGAGTCGAACCCCGACCTCCCACATAACCGACGGCCGCGCTAACCATTAGACCAAGAGAGTTAACTCCCTTGGAGGAGCTGTTAACGGGGCCTCATACGGGATCGTTACACTATCCTCACCGTTCGGGAAAGCGTGCCCTCACGCTTCACTATGTCAAGTCCCTCACGTGGACACGCTCTCCGATGGCCTTCCTTCCATCCCACTTCTGACACCAGTGTAGCGAACGGGAATCTTCTAGTGTAACTCGCCCCATGCGGGAGTCGAACCCCGACCTCCCACATAACCGACGGCCGCGCTAACCATTAGACCAAGAGAGTTAACTCCCTTGGAGGAGCTGTTAACGGGGCCTCATACAGGATCGTTACAGTATTATTCAACACGCATCTACGTGTAACAAAACAGGTAATAATCATGTTTATACATGGGATGAATTAACATTCATTTGAATGATTTTTAAAAGATGAAAATGGCAACGTTGGTTCATGAGTATCTACTGTAAACATCACTAAAGTCAGCAACAGAATGCTAGCTAACGTTAATGTTAACACGATAACGTAAAATTGTTGGCCGCCAGCGAAATTATGATAATGTTATCGTTGGGGTCCGCCATGTCCGCACTGTCCACACTGCACTGTCCACACTGCCCCCCCTCCTTTCTCCATACCACTGCCCCCCCCTCGCCCCTCGCCCGCCGCCCCACCACCACCACACCCCCCACTCCCCTTTCTCTGCCTCTGCCTCCCTGTAATTGATTTAAGCGGGGGAGTATCATAAACATGCCAGAGTTTAGCCGTCTGAAATAGTGCCAGGTTAAAAATGGGGCCATAAAGTATAGGGTACTGTTACTATGTATGAGTGGTTTGAGTGTGTCTGTGTGTGTGTCTGTGTGTGTGTCTGTGTGTGTGTGTGTGTGTGTGTGTTTGTGTGTGTGTGTGTTTGTCTGTGTCTGTGTGCTGCTGTCTTTTCGAGTTAGTATGCACTGACTGTTTTCATACCCCGTTTTTTAAGAATTCTATTTAATTTGTTTCAATGGTGCATGAATATCCAGCCCCATTTCTCTGTAGTCTGTGTGTGTGTGTGTGTGTGTGTGTGTGTGTGTGTGTGTGTGTGTGTGTGTGTGTGTGTGCGTGTGCGTGTTTATGGTGCCTTAGGACAATCTCTAATCTCAGCACAAAGGGAGACCACATGGGAAGACTCTCGTCGCAGTGAGTTTCCTGTCGTATCTGCAGCGCCGGGGTAGTAGTCTCATGAACAATCAGAGGGTAAACCAACAGTCATGTCCCCAGGGAAGAATGGTCTTTCTGCTGTTGCATCAGTCTGGAGTCACTCATGTGCTTGTGTGTGTGTGTGTGTGTGTGTGTGTGTGTGTGTGTGTGTGTGTGTGTGTGTGTGTGTGTGTGCGTTGTGTCCCATTGCCCTTGGGTAACATTCTGATTCTAATGATGATGATGATAATGCAATGATGACCTTAATGTACCGTAATTAATTAGGAAATCTTTTCTGTGTCCTCCAGAATTCACATTTCACATGGTGGGCTAGTAGCTCTTAAGACTATTCTCTCTGACATAGGGAGGAGATGCCATATCACTGCCATGCCTCAGTAGAGTACTACATTTCCCAGCCTGCCTCAGGACATTCCCCAGCCTTCCTGGTAGTGCTAGCCTCAAGGCAACCATGCTGCCCAACAAGAACAAGGAAAATCAATCAGTGTGTGTGAGTGTGTGTGAGTGTGTGCCCGCGCGCACATCTTGTGTGCAGTGTAGTGTTCTCTCAGAGGAGTTTATGGTCCTTTAATTGAACACAGGCAGCACTCTAATTCCACTTAATCTACTCCTCCTAGTCGAGCTACAAAGCTTCTCTGGAAACTTACGGTAAAAGAGACATTGTTATAAATGGCTTACCAGGTTAAAGATGTCTGATGTTTAGTCTACACTACTGCTGTCATGTTGTCAACTCTCTGAACAGCAAACAGACACATTGGGAGGTCATTAGTGAATTACACTTCACACACACACACACACACACACACACACACACACACACACACACAGTCTCTGTGCTGAGCACTGCCTGACTGACTGGGTATGACAGCCGCGAACTGGGAGCAACTTCCTAGAATACAGTACAGCTGGGGCTGGAGCCAATAGTCTGCATGTATGAAAATGAACCAACAAAGAAGAAAATCTATTTTTAATTAATCCCCTTAACTGTGTGTTTCACTGGGGTTTGTCTTTACTGTGTGTCTCACAGAGGTTTGTCTAAACCAAGCTCATTCTACCTCCCTGCAGGCATTGAAAGAGAGAGGGAGAGGGAGAGAGAGACAGTATGGGGGTAGGGAACTGGGGCGATAGGAGTGAGGGAGAAAGGTCGGGAGGAGAGGGAGGAGAGGGACAGCACCAGAGAGAAGGTTGGAAGAGACAAAAAAGGGAGGTGTAAAAAGGGAAAGAAGGGGAGATGGGAATAAGAACTAGAGAAAAAAGAGCGTGATAGGGAGGCCAGGAAATGGAAAGAGGAAAAGGAAGACATACTCTATCACTATGTCCTCATATGTCATCATACCCCCACCGCTACGGAAGGCAGCAGTTACGCAGGCGGCCTTCACACTGAACTGTACACACACACACACACACACACACACACACACACACACACACACACACGCTGTACTGAGCTTTAAACAATACAGACAACCATCTTGTGGTGAAGAAGAGTTGGTCCTGGTAGCCAATGCTATTAACAATTCATTAGCTGGGGGGAGAACTCAGGGGAGGTAGGGGGGAGATCTCAGGGGGGGGGGACAACTCAGGGGAGGTAGGGGGGAGATCTTAGGGGAGGTAGGGGGAGATCTCAGGGGAGGTAGGGGGAGATCTCAGGGGAGGTAGGGGGGAGATCTCAGGGGAGGTAGGGGGGAGATCTTAGGGGAGGTAGGGGGGAGATCTCAGGGGAGGTAGGGGGAGATCTCAGGGGAGGTAGGGGGGAGATCTCAGGGGAGGTAGGGGGGAGATCTCAGGGGAGGTAGGGGGGAGATCTTAGGGGAGGTAGG